>NC_064908.1:8848866-9153753 GCF_929443795.1 Astur gentilis
CACGGCCCGGTTCGTTTACGGTTCAGTCCAGTTCGGCCCGACGCTCCGCCGCGGCCGCCCGGCTCCGCCGTCGCTTGTTTTCCCATAAATACGGCAGGCGGAGTTACCGGCCGGGGCCGGGACCAGGAGCCACCCACCGGCGCCGCCCCCGGTCCCCATCCGCATCCCCATCCCCATCCCCATCCGCATCCCCATCCCCGGTCCCTGGGCCGGCTCCGCTCCCCTCGGCCCCGGCCCCCATCCCCGCCCACTGCAGCATCCCCCGCCCACGGCGGGACCCCCCCGGGCAGGGTCTGGGGGACCCCCGGCGCCATCCCTCGGGGGGATCCCCCAGCACCCCGGGTGTGGGCACCCGCGGGACCCCCGGTGCCCCTGGATGAGGCACCGGCATCTCCCGGAGAGGTGCCGGGGGGGGCTCAGCCCTGCGTCCTGCGCCCCTGCGGGGAGTCGTGCCCTTGTGCCGGCAGCCCCCCGGTGCCGCAGTCCCCCGGGCCCGTCCCCACCGGCACCACTGCATCCCGCCTGACCTTGGCCCATCGTGGCGGCCCTGCCCAGCCATGGCCAACCAGGCGGTGAAATCCCCCGATAAGCTCTTCCGTGGAGTGGCCTCGTTTTCCCAGAGGCGCCGGGGCTTTCTCTGCCTGCGGCGGCTGGAGCACCGTGGGGGGATGCTTGGCGATGCAATGGGCAACGTGCGGAGACGGGCAAAGGCAGCGGGCGATGGCTCTCGGCACATACCGGCCCCGATGCTGGAGCTCTGCCTCAGTTTCCTCATCTCCCACCTCCTTGAGCCAGCCTCCACTGCCCACAGTGCCGAAGGCACTGCTGGTGCAGCCAAGGAACCTGTGGGTGCCCCAGCAAGGGGCCTTGACATTGGGGACCCACCGGGACCTCATGTAGCTCCAAGCCTAGAGCTGAGGTCTGCCACCCTCTGTGTGTCTCTGCACGGCGGTGTGTGTACCGGGATTTGCTTGATTTCAAAATCCTCTGTAGCTGAGACCCTTCCCTCCGGGCTCTGTGGCCCCAGGAGCATCCTTCCATGGTCTCCTGTGTCTGCACCGGACAGAGGAGTGCTGGGGTGAGCACAGGGTCTGCAGCATGCTGGTGTTGCCATGACTCCTGCAGGAACGCAGCCCCAGCTGATGCATTTTGCCACGGCGTGCCCCCTGTGCTCCCAGGGACATTGTGGGCACAGCTGAGCCTGCTGGGGCCAGCAGCATGCACCCTGCCTGCGACAGGGCTGAGCCCCAGGAACAAATTGCACAGATGAGAGGGATGCAGTAGCTGGGTGGGGGGGGCAGGGTCAGCTTGTCCCTGCTGCATAGACAGGGCAGAGCCACCCCCCAGGGCCCTGGGGCCATGCTCAGCCAGGCCCTGCTGTCCCCCCCAGTGCTTCCATTTTTCTCCCTGCAGGATGCAGTGCTCTGACTGCCAGTTCAGCTGCTCCAGCTGCCCCCGGCTTCCTGCCCCCACGGCCCCCACCATGCTGCTCCATCTGCTCCCCGCCTGCTGCCGGCCCCGCGCCAGCCAGCCCTGCACCGGAGCTGAGCACCAGAGAGGCTCGTGATGTGATGCACGCAGCAGCATGGGACAGGCCAGCTCGCTGCCCAGGGGGATGCTGGGGCTCAGCATCCCCCATGAGTGCAGTCACCCGAATGATGCAGGAGCCCAAATCTTATGGGAATGCATGGAGTCCCGCTGTGGAAGATGCTGCTGCCAGGCTGGCACAAAGATGCCCGCCCTGAGGGCATCCCCTGTGGTGCCACTCTCTGTGCCTGCAGCTGTGGCCCTGGGTGACACCTCCATAGATCAAGGTCACCTGTCCAGACCTCTGCACTTTGGGGTGGCCACAGGGCCTCGGCTGCCCAAGAGCAGGGGACGAGTGGGTTGGACCATGTCCCACAAGCCCTGTGGCGAGGGGTGGCGGGACCATCTGCTCCCTCTGTGTGGCTGCTATTTTAGGCTGGAAAGTGCTGAGGGATCCAACCGGACAACAGGCACGTCTCCACACCACCGGAGATGGCAGCGCCATGGCATGTGCTGAGGTCATTGGGGCTGTGGACACCTCCTCCTCCTCTTCCTTCTCCTCCTCAAGCCAGGGGCAGCCTAGGGGAGAGAAGAAGGGGAAGATCCCACAGCAGAAGGATGGAGCCAAAGGCTGTGACTGTGCTGGCTGTTCAGGGCTTGCTGGGAGCCAGGCAGAGGGGTTCTGGCAGCAGCTGACACCTTCCCTGAGCACCAGGCACGCTGCTGCTTTGGGCTGCGACACCCCCAGGCACCCAGTCCTGGGGCACCCGGGGAGGGGGGGGCAGCCCCAGCCCAACCCCCTGGGCGCTGAGAAGTCCTGGGGTGGCCCTCGGGCAGGGGTGGGGGGCTGCCCCCTGGCTTTGTGTCCACTGCCCGCAGGGGTGGCAGCCCCTTGGACTGAAGGGACCCCCTTGGCACAGCCCCCGGCAGCAGCCCCATATGGGCAGCAGGGCTCTGCGGGGAGGGACAGGACTGTCCCCTACCCCTGCATGGAGGACGGTGGTGTTGGGTTCTCACCATGGCTGTGCAGGTCTGGGCTTGTCCCTGGCTGAGCTGCCGGGGGCCCCTGTCCTGCCAGCGGGGGACATGCGAGTGGCCAGAGAGACAACATGAACTGGGGCTTGTTCCCGCAGCCCAGCAAGAAAAAGGCCAGCCTGGCACCTGTCCACAGGCAGGAGCAGCTTCTGTCCCCGTGTCTGGGGTGTGTGGCCCAGCTGCCCTGCCATGGCTCGCCATCAGGGCCGGGAGCAGCCAGGCTGGGCCAGTGCAGGGGTAAATCCCCTCTTCTGTAGGGGTTTCTGCCTGCTCAGTGGTGGGTCCTCCCCCAAACCTAACTGGGAGCGGAACCAAGATGCGCACTGCATCTCCATGACTCAGTTTCCCCACCAGCAGCATGCTCCTGCCCCAGCCTCTGCTGACAGCGGCTGGGGAGAGGCCCACCCCATGCTGCGCAGGTGGCTGTAGCTGTAGCTGTTCGTGCTAATTGTTCACTGACTGCTGACACCGGTGCTGCACAGGCCCTGGCTCTGCCAGGGAGGACAGGGGTGGGCAGCACAGGCTGGGGCTGAGGGCTTGGTTTGTGCATCTCCCTGTCACCATATGCAGTGTGACCCTGGTCACCGTGTCTGCGTGTGACAGACTCAGTTCTGCTGTGTCCCAGCCAAGGGGGAAACTGAGGCACGGAGGAACAATGTGTCCACAGGTCACACTGGGGGTCCGTGGTGATGCTTGGCACTTGGCCAGCCCCAAAGCAGGACAAACCTCAGCTTGGGGGGGGACATGGGGGCTCACATCTGTCCTACACAGCCTGCGAGGCTAGGGGGAGTTGCATCTTGCTCGGCCTCCCCAAGGACTAGTCCACTGGGCCCATGCAGAGAGCTGGGAACACAGGGCCAGAAGATGATGCAGACAGGCAGTGCCTGCAGGCCATCCACTACCTCTGTCCTTGAAGGCCACCTGTCCCGCCATGGCTGCGGTGGAGCTGGGTGCCTCCTCACCACTGTCCTACCAGTCCTGGTGCCAGGGTTACCAAGAGCCCTGCTCCGTCCCTGGCTCTCCCTCACACCGTTACCAGTACCTCCCTCTGACCAGCATGTCCCCATGGGTGGTGGGGAGCAGTGGCAAGGTGAGCCCGCAGAGCCAGCCCCAGTACTGCGTGGCAGGAAAATGGAAAAAAACCCAAAGGTTTTGGGGCTGGCCAGTTTCATCAGCTGCCTGCCCAGGCCAAAGCCCTGCTCTCTCCCTGCTCGCTCATGAGATACAATACCCACCTGGCTCAGGATATCTAATCTCCTGAGTACCAGCCCCCTGTACCCCTTGGTGCAGCTCAGAGAAGGAAGGGGTCACCCAAAGTGGGGTCCCCCCTATGTGTGCCCCGAGGACACTGACCCTGGTGGGTCTGGCCACAGCTGTGGAGGCCAGTCCCCAAACCTGGGCAAGGGCTCTCTTGGCCCCCGCCCTCGTGTCACACTGGGAGTGGGGACCTGTCGAGTCAGAGCAATGTGGCAAGGGACAGGGAAGGCTGGTGGGGACCCCACAGACATGGGAGAAGGAGGACAGCTCTGACCGTGCCAGTACGGGGCAGTTTCAAACCTAGAAAGACCTTTCTGGGCATTTGCAAAAGGCTGTATCACTCTGCCAGGAGGGCTAGAGCCTCACCAGAGAAGCAGGTACAGGCAGGATGAGGTGGGTGGCAAGGAAAGGCCTCCAATAAGGGGATTTTCCCAGGACTCCCCCAGCCCCAGTCTGGCAGTGGGACTGGGGCACTGGTGAGATGGTGTCAGGGGAACCCAGCACAGCTCACTCGGACAGAGCAAAAGGATTTGATTCCTCAGAGAAGCTCAGAAAGCAACTGGGGAAAAATAATTTGAAGGACGTTAAACACCAAGAAACGATGTCCACCTCTGCCATGTGTGCTGGGCTAATTATTGAGAGCCGGTGAGATGCCGCATCCTCACCCAGATAGATGCGCCTTGTGCTGAAGCTGCAAACCTGCTTGCTCATCCTGACAGACTGGGCAGCCAGGCCAGTGTCGGTCACGCTCTGGGACCTGCTCAGCAGGATGTGACAGGCTGGCTGATGCCAAAAAGGCAGCAGGTCCCAAAAATGCCCAGCCTGGGGAGATGGGAGCTGAGCTGCCCTCCCACAAGGTGCGTTGCAAGCCCAGGGGACAGGGCAGGCTAATCCTGCCCCATGGGTGCTCTGCGCTCTCTGGGGTGGTGGGTGTGTGATGCGGTAGATCCCTGCTGGCAGCTCAGGACCTGCTGCTGCCCGGCAGGAAGTTTCCACATCAGTTTTGTTGGTGAAGGGCTGGGCAGCGCTGACGGCACAGCAGCGAGTCGAGAGGGAGGCGAGCAGCCCTGGTGCGGGCTGGGCAGCTCAGCACAGGGACCGCGATGGGAATCGACAGCGCGGCACAGGCAGCCGCCAGCCTGTCCTCGGGGCCACCCGTGAGACGCAGCCCGGCGTCAGGGCGATTGCACTTGCGGGGTGACGGCTCAGTGAGAAACGGGGCCAGGGCACAACTCGAGTCAAGCGTGAGCAGCTCCAGTGAGGCAGGTGAGGAGATGGCTTCTGGGTCTCGCTCGGCTTCCCAAATACAGCAGAAACATCTGCATGACCCCAGTGTGCAGCTATAGGAGCGGGTCAGGTTCCCGTGCCGAGCATTGAGAGGCAATGCAGGATGTGTGCTGTGCCATCCGTGGCCTGCGATGCTGCAGGAAGGGGAGGCAGCAGGGGCTGGCCAGGCCAGGCAGGCAGGGGGGTGGCTGCCAGCCCCTGGGCTCAGCGTGTTGCTGGGTCACTCCCTGTGGGTGCTGCAGCCACCAAAGCAGTGTTTACCAGGGTGAGGGCTCCAGCACTGCGGGAACGGCGTGGGGCAACCCAAAATGGGAATGGCTGGGCTGTGGCACCCATCTATGGCCACCCTATGGGAAATGGGGGTGATGGGCACCCAGCACCTTGCCATGCCCCCAGGGTCCTGGGAAAGAGCCCATCTGGGGACCTACGTGCAACATGGATGGCACCAGGAAGGTGTTGGGGATGCTGCTCAATGCTCCACTCCCACGCTGCTGAATTTACAGCAGGGATTAATATTTGATACCTTCCTTTCACCCTGGGCTCATCGTTCCCCAGTTGCCGTCCTCACCGCATGGGCAGCCAAGGCGGGCAGTGCACTGCAGCCCGTTGGGGAACAGCGCATCCACAGCAGGGCCAGTGGAGAGGCTTTGGGGTGGCCAGAGCGGAGGGCTGGCAGCTGTCACATCCCCTCCCCTGTCTGCAGGAAAGGGATGAGGTGGGGAGTAGCACAGGTGGGCCTGGGGTGACAGGGCAGGAGAACAGGACAGTGGCATAGGCATGGGGAAGACCTCTCCCCCCGACTATAAGCTGCTGTAAAATCCCTTGTTTCCAAGGCAATATGGGGATCCCACAGCTGGGAGCAGGCAGAGCTAGGATGGGATGGGATGCTCGCCTGCCCCTTGCAGCTGCCCACTGGGCACCCCACAGCTCCTGCTTGGGGGTGATGCTCTCATTTCCCCTGAGCGAGGAGCAGCTGAGCTGGCTGGTGTCATTGTGATGCCTGGGCCAGGTGCAGGGAGGCTCTCCCCTCCTTCCAGCTTCTCTCCTCCTCTTTCCCTCACATCACTTTCCTTCCCCCAGCTCTGAAACAAGGGAGAAGCCAGACCCTGCTGCCCACTTCAGGGGCTCAGGAGGGAGCTGGAGCCTGTCCCACAGCCCCCAACGGCTTTGGTGGCAGAAGAGGGTGAGTGTGAAGTCTGCAAAGCAGCCACTGGCTTTAGGGTCCCTGCCTGTAAAGGGGGTTGTAAACCCCGCATTCCTGTCTGCCTCCTTGGGAATGATGGGTTGGTCCCCAAAGGCAGGCAGGCAATGAGTCTTGAACTTAAACACAGGGCATCCATCTGCTGATCCGTGGCAGTGCCAGAGGCAAGAAAATGCCTGTTTGGGGTGCCCTCGCCCCACAGAGAGACTGCAAGGAGGGATCTCAGCATTGCCCTGCCAGCTAGATGCAGCACCAGTGTGCAGTGGGAGCTGTGCCCCAGAAGCCCAGGCAGAGCAGCCAGCAGCAGTGCTGGGCAGGGCTGCCAGGCATCCCTCCTGCCTACCCAAGCAATGCCACATGCCAGCAACAGTCACTCGTGATCCCTCAAAGTCGTCAAGCCCTGAAGCGATGCACAAACTGACCTCCTTGGTGCTGGGCTGATGACTCTAATACTAGGCAGTGCTCAAGGCAGCGAGGCCAGGGTGGGAGCCCACCACCCCGCACCCTTCCATGGAGCTGTTTCCTGCCAACGGCACAAGAAGGGGTGTTTCTCCTACCAGCTCCGGGAAAAAGCCTGCTCTTTTCCCAGCCTGCTGGCTCCTTCCCACAGCCAGTCTACAGACGCCAGCACAGTCTCTGTCTGCAGCTGCCACCCAGGCCAAACCTCAGGCACAGGCAGATCTCGCCCATGCCAACACATGCTATCCTGGAGCCAGGAGAGGCATGCAGAAGAGGGGAGAGTGGCATCTCTCAGGTGTCCCCTGCCACCAGGATACACAGCACACACTCCCCCCTGCCCCATCTCACCTCTGCGGTGACGGAAAGCCACCCCACTGCTTCCTTGCTCCTGCTGTAAGGCAGAGCCTGCCAACAATTTGGAGATAACTAGGAGTTTTATGGGTTCACACACTGGCTTGCTGCCCCACAGCAGTATCCTGCATACAGCTCTGAGCAGAGCACACAAGCATACAGATAACACCTCCTGCTTTAACCTGTAATGGTGCTCCAGTTTCCCACAGGCTACTCCGTGCCTGAACCCGCAGCTTTAGCCAACTACACCATATCTCACCTGACCAAGGTCTGCCTGAGCCTACGAGACCCACCAGGTTCAGCCATGATGGCTCTCTGAAGGTGCCAGGGGATTATTTCCCTTTGCTCAGCAACCTCCCTGTGAAGTGTGTGAAAGATGGAAGGCTGGATACTCACCATGAGCCACCCTATGACCAGGAACACGTGTGACATGGCCAAGATGCTGAAGGCTTGTTTTGGATGCAAACCCACAAGTTAGAAAGGCTCAACTACTTGCCCTGCTATCTTTAAGCAGTAGACTGAGCCAACACTGGATTAATTATATTATGCCATGATGGAGACTGTTGCTAGGTTACAGCAATCGGTTCCAAAGCCCATCCTACTGTGGGATTTCCCTAGAATCACTCATTTGCGAGCTCAGGGGCATCCCAGAAGGACAGGCAAGCACTACAGTCTCTCCAAGAAGCAGGATCCTTGACTGCAGGGAAGTTGCAGGCAGCACACCCATTAGACAACTTGCCCCCAGCCCAGCCATCTGCCTGCTAGCTGCCCTCCCTTCAGCTCTGCCTGGCCTGACCTGCACAGCCCAGGTGTTTGTCTGGCCCCACAGCACCTCCAGGAGCCTCTGAGAGCACCTGCAAGTTCCCACATTTATTTTGTGTCCTGCTAAAACACGAGTTTCAATAACCTTTTCATGATCACTGCTGGAAGGAAGGAACCAAATTCCCACCCTGGGCCTCGGCAAGCCAGGGAAAAACTTGTGACCTTATGGGAGTAACAGATATAGGGTGGAGCTGAATCCCTCAAAGGGCAGGATCATTGCACTCCTTGCATGTGGCTCTTGTCATAAATCATGGGGAATGGTGAAGACCAGGTGCACTGGTAAGCCAGCTGCTAGCTGCAAGCTGCCAGCAGAATACAGCTGTGAAGAAGGCCAGGGTGCAGCAGGAGATGTATTGTGCAGGAATCATTAAGTACCAGCCCTGGCATGACCTCATCTGGACTGGCGCGGCCACAGAAAGATGAACTCAAAGGGGAGCCGGTGCCAAGGACGGCTGCTAGCACAGCCAGGGGACAGCCTGTCCAGCAGAACAAAAGCAGCGCAGAGATACAAGCCCCGTCCGCACAGGGCTAGGAGGGGGGAGCAGTATTTAAACAACAGTGCTGGCAAAGGAACAAATAAGCATAAATTGGCCAGGAATAAATCTGGATGGCAATTATCAAGCAGCTCTTGAGCCTCAAGGCAAAAGACTGATGGACAGCTTTCCACAGGGATGCCAGAGACTGAGCACCAGCTCAGTGGTGGGAGTGCAAGGACGGTCACTCTGTCTTTGCACTATTTTTCTACCTGGTATTTTGACAAGGGGGTAGAGGAAGCCATAGGTTGGGTATCAAGAGACGTGGTCCTTTTGGCACAGGTTGTGCCATGCAGGGCTGGGGTACACGGCTCAGCAGCTTGATTATCTTGCAGGCATGAGTTTTGTGACAGCCACTAACACAGATTAACATGAATAAGAGCTTTAGCAAGCAGGGATGGCCACCTGTGCTAAGGAGACTTGGGTCATCAGGAGAAAGACGCTGTGAATCTGCTGCCTTTGCACAGGAGGAATCCTCGGGGAGAGGATGTACAAGCATGGAGGAGTCAGACAGCTCCAGGCCACTCGGGTGCAGGTGAGCTGGAAGGTCTTGCTAAAATGGGCTCCCAGCTGGGGAGAAACAGGGATGCCAGCACAGAAGGCACACTGTGAAGCCGGCAGAGATAAAAATGTCAGTCTGCTCTTGGAATAAGACTTCACCCCTGTCTTGTCGCAGCAGCTGCATCAAGTCACATGCCAGAAGTTGCGAAGAGTGAAAGGAGCTGCTAACGCTCTATCATCCCACGCCAGGGACGGGTACAGCAAGGAACACTCCCCAAAATAAACGCTGGGCACACAGCTCCCATTCATGTCTTGGGTTAGCAGCACAGCCCTGGCTGTCCCAGCCAGGATGCTACACATGCTGTCCACAAACCAGACACACAGACTCCTGCAGACTAGTCTTCTCTCCTCCTGGAGGGCTGCCAGACCAGCCCTGATGCTCCAGCAAACAGAGGCTGCTCATCAGGCAGCTCTTGTACCGCACCCTGCAGAGGCTTGGTCAGCAGCTGAGCAATGCTGGCTGAGAAAACACAGCAGGTGGGAACAGGGGACTTAAGACTTGCCTCTCATGACTTATCATGAACGCTCTGGCTTCAAGCTGGCACAGTGGAAGCCAAGATGCAATCATATAGTGGCCGAGGGCCCAGCGGATCTCAACCACCCAGTGGTGTGGAGGCAGGGAACAGGCAATATAGCTTTCAGGCATGTGCCTCCAGCAGCAGCCCCAGAAGGACAGGGCTCCCCTTGCTGCACTTGGGAACCAGGCCCAGCAGGCAGGCTACAAATGCAGCGATAAATCTGCACTTCTCCCTGCTGCTGCTCTAAACCAACTGAGACCTTGTACTGCATGCAGCTCTGGCCAGCATTAACTGCAAGAAATTGCAGCTCCTCAGCCTCAAGCTCTTGATTTTTTTTGGATGACTCATAAACCCAAAAGCAAATACACTGGTACCTCTAGAGATGCTCACAGGAACTATTTATATCAACGTGATCCTGCAGAAGCTTCCCCGTAATGACAGGCACATACACATACTTCTTATATTTAGCTTTTTTGAAAGACTGGGTATGGGAGACCCCAGCTCAGACAAGGTCTATTTCTTTCTCCTTTCACTCACACTTGCTGGCAATGGATTACACCTCATGCTGTAGCCCTAACTGGTTCAGCATTCTTCGCTGCTATTCTCTTCCATGCTCCCACTTTACCCACAGGGTGGGAGTTTTCTGGCCTTGCTGCCAAAGCCAAAACATGCCACACACCCTCCTGGGGCTCTAATGTAAGTAAAGAGTACTCTCGCATCTGCTTTTCTCTTTTAAAGGAGTATTTTGGAACACAATGACTCATCTTTGCTTGTTTTTGACTCAGCTCCTTGTGCTGACAAGAAACATGAGCTGCAGGGAGTGTAAAGGCTCCTACGGTGGTCAAATCTGGCCCAGGTGAAAGACAAACCAATGCCAACATCAATGTTTCCAGGGGACTCAGCGCCTGTACAGCCTTCTGCTAACAAAAAGCTGCATTCACAAGTAAGCAGAGCTGAACAAAAACGCTATCTCCCTTATGCTGCGTGAAACGACAGCGCTCTCAGGTCAAATTTGTTTTGGGGAAAGAACTCATGTTTTTTATGTTCAACTGTGGTTTGTTGTTTGGTTTTTTTTTTAATGATTTTTAATTTAGTGCCCTGTTTCATGAAGTGTAAGAATGCAACAGTATGAGGAAGGGGCAGTGGGATGTCCTTCTGTGAAACAGTCCTGGAAGGACACACAGCTCCTGAGCCCAGGCAAACATGCTTGTGGTGGAGAAGAAGACATGCAGAGGCAGTTGTACAACAGAGCTTTATAGTCAGAATGGATTGTACCAGGTTTTTTCAATGCAAAATGGAACATGACCCAAAATCTTCACAGAACAGAAGTGCTTTCAGGAATGCAGCCAGCTGAAGCTCAAACACCTGCCTGCCTTTTCACACGGGAGGCCACAAACCGGTCATGTCTCAATCCACTTCTTCCTCCCCAGACGTGCAAAGTTTGAACTGTCCCATGCAATTTCCCTACAGTGTCATGTGAAATGTGGTAGTGCTCAGAGAAGTAGGCAAATGCTAATGGCAAACAGACCTGAAAAATATACTGCTCATGCAGCAAAAAACCCCAGTTTGCTTTATAGGGAAACAGTTACAAGTGCATTTTGGGGGCTGGGGGAAAGAAAAAGAAAAATGGAGCAGGTAACTGCCTGCTGGTCAAGACAACTCTGGAGTGTATAATGGATCAAAAGAAGTCCTTGCTTTATATGCATGTAGAAGGAAACTCCAGTTTGGATTTCATGGTTGACATTTTACAACAAAAAGGGGAGACGGAGAACAAAACCAAACCTCAAATCAACCTGCAAGCAACAGGGTAACGTAATGCACAGAACCTGGAGGGAGCTTCACTGTCTGAGCTGTGAAAGGGACACCAGAACCAAACCAGAAGGGTGTATGGAGAACTAAAAAGCTCCATCAAACACAAGGGCTGCTCACTGAGACACAGGCAAGTATGAAGGGCTGGCCTGTAGCGCCCATCCAATGACAACCAATGCTGCTGAGCAAGTACCAAGCCATGGGTTTAAGTTCAAAGCAAAAATTAAAAGGCTTCCCAAACTCATGGGATAGGAGGAGGCTCTCCACTTGGGGCAGGGAAAGGCAGCATGTTGGCTGCTGGGAGGCTTGGCCCAGTAAACACGGCTGCAGTATCGACAGAAGCTGGACCAGGAAGGATGCTGTCTGAGCTACAGTGGTTGTCCCTCTCAGTGTAGAGAGGCAGCCGGTGTTTTACAGCATGACTGTAAAATGCCTGAGAAGCAAATGCCTTGCCATGCTAACACTTCCCTGTAGACAGTTCTGAAGCTCTGGATATCTTCATTTCCACATGAGAGTCATGTCCCTGAGAGGTACCGAAGGGAGGGGATGCTAGTATATGCAAAATCAAGGGTGGGAAATGCAGAAAAGCACTGATTTTTCTCTCTCTTTCAGGTTAGCTTTGCACTTTGCATTGTTTTTCCAAACTGCATAGCAGCTTACGTGTAGTGTCTGAGACACTGGGGCCACGGAAATCAATGGGGCTTCATGAATTCCAACAGCAGCACCAGTGAGTGCTAATTAAGCTGCTGTGCAGAAAGGTCCCATTCAAAGGACTCCAAAATCACACACACTCTCTCTCACTTTGGCCCTGTGGCTGCTGTTTTAGAGAGCTGTACTATAGCATGATCTGCTCGATTTAAAGCTCATCAACTGCTGGGTGGAGCAATGGCCAATACCACCTTTCTCATTAAAAAAATAGGAAGAATAAAAAGTTAAAGACTTGAGACAGGCGAGCACGATGCATTCATGCGGCATGTTTTGTTGCACTCCTCTTAACAAGACAGGAATTTCAGGTGTGCAGGAGTGGAATATAGCAGAGGCAGAGCAGGAGACAGGTCCCCTTTGCCTCCCACACCCTGCCAGCTACCCAACAGGGCGTCTCTGGAAGGAGAAAAACGACAGCCTGGAAGTGGGCCTGGGAACTGTGCCCTGAACCTTCCCCTTACTCAAGTACATCTCAGCTAGGTTTACTTTGTGTAACAAATGCACCAGAACAGCACACACAGATGTAAAGCTTTTCTTTTGCCAACTCTGTTTTGAGAGAATATATGGCAAACGGCCAAAGCTTTACACATCTGCACCTGTCCTGGTGTGACTCGTAAGAAAAGATGGAGACAGCCACGACAGAAGAGTCCGCTGCATGTACATGCAGCCAGCCTACAGCTCCTCATAGTCCCCACCTCCTCGTGGTTTGCTCATGCTGGCTCCTCCTCCTCCAAGAAAAGCCTCAAGTTCATCTATCTCGCTGTTTTTCTCCTTGCTCTTCTTTTTCTTTTTCTTTTTCTCTTTCTCCTCTTTGCTCTCCTCCTTCTCTTTGCTCTTCTTGTGTTTGCTCTTCTTTTTCACAGACTTCTCCTCTTCCTGCAAAATGAGAAAATTTTTATTAGTAAACCCTCTGAGCATGCCAGTAACCCAGCATATATCACCCTGAAACTTGGCTCTGACAGACTTGGAGTTAATTCCAGAAGATCCTTCTGTGAGATTGGACAGAAGAGAGGAAAGATCATCTGGTTTATACATAGTAGTGGTCCATCAGGCAGTTTGTGCCAACAATACCACAGTACTGGACAGGCAGAAATGTCAAAGACAAAGCCTCCTGCAGACTTCCCTTGCTGCCTCTGAGATTAGGTCTATCGGGGAACCCCTCTGCTTGGAAAAAGTCATGGTGCTATCAACAGACTCAACCCAGCAGAGATGCACTGCTCTATTTAATCCTATATTTTATAAACTCGAACGCTGCCTTTTCAAAATTCAACTGTTCTAAAAGCTTGCTTTTAAGCTTAATGTTGTCTGCAGAGCCTGGGAGGCACAGATCCTAGGGTGTGAGAATGGAAGGAAATCCACCAGGTACAGAGAGTACACTGCAGAAGGCCACCCCTCTCCTTGGCTGGTAGATAATATGGCAGATCAGCTCTGAATAATTAAATAGTACCTCTTTGCTCTTCTTTTTCTTCTTCTTTTTCTCCTTAGAAGGTTGCTTATCTGTTCAAACAAAAAACCCCAACATTGTTTTTAATCCATTTAAACAGTAAGAGATGCAATTCTGTCCTGTCCCAGTTTCTAAGAACAAAATATTCCACCCTGGAGCCATGTGTAAAGGCAATCCCAACGTCTCAGGACAAACTGAGCCCCTTTAGAAACCAGCACAGGCCCCAGCAGTCACACCCTAACTTAACCATATACATCTAGTTTAATTATGAGCATTATATTATCTATATCATTCTGTGTTATGAACACTGACCTGGGTGTTCACTGTATTACAGCTACTAAGAAACAAATATAGAGACCAGCTCTACAAACTGGTCCAAAGGTCAAATTGGGGACCAGATTATTATTTCAACAACTGAAGAAGAGCTCCTGGGAACAATTTTCCTCTGACCACTAAATACTTGAAGGCAGATGGAAATCCTACCAGGCATGGTTTGTGTTTCTGTGAGTTGAGCTAGTAATGGAAGGACCATTCAGGACATGGTGTCAACAGACGGGAACACCCTGACAGGGTAGCACTCACTGTTGTTTGAACTGTGTATGGAAATTATATCACCACAAGGCCAAAGCATCAGCGCTGCAGCCCTGCTCTACAGAGGTGGCTACTTTTCATGGCATCAAATGAGTCCCAGAGTCCATCACTGTCAAAACATTTGTCCCAAGTTATTGTGGCTGATGACTTGGCTGCTGATTTGACTGCTGAATGTTCACTGCCTTTGCACAAAACCTTCTTGAACAGGAGAGTATCTACTTGGCTGCTTCACAGGAGGCTTTATAACTGCACCATGTTTCACATGTGGTATTCAATTGTCAATCTTACCTACACACTGTTTTTTCCTCAGCTGATCTGTAAATACAAGTAAGCCATGGAGAAGTCTAATTGCTCGTCAAGCTCCAACTGACTGACTACCAAGATATGTTTTTATATTTATCCCAGAAAGAGGACATAAGAGGAACCCACGTTGAATTATTAAAGATGCTAAACTGAAGCTAAATTATTGACCTGGGCCTCTGCAGATGCACTTCTAGCTATTTCAAGCTGTGCTGTTCAGCAATTCAAAGCGACAAGCCGATGAAGCCATCGCAGCCTGTGACACCTTGCTTACACTTTTGAAATAGCTATTCAAAGGCATCTCTCTCTGGTGCTGCTTACAGCCTTTTCCCCTTTTAAGTCTTTAACTTCCTATCTTTTGCGGTGACATCAGGGGCAGATCTATTGGAAGTTGCTTTGCAGTAATGCCAAGACAGCAGAAATTATTTGCACAAGTAAGATTCGTTCTCTCAGGGAATGGGGTGGTGGGGGGGGAAGCCCAAGGAATGCTTAGGTTGTGATCAGAACCCACCCCACCTTTCCCCAAAATAGAAGAGCAAATTGGCAGGGTATGTCAGAGCATTTTGCTCAAGCTGATCCAAATTCTTGAGGGGGTGGACACTGTAATGCTGAACACCACTTCCCAGGGATGCAAGGCTAAGCAGGAAGCCTAAACAGAAGCAGTGTGTGAAAGGTGTGCTCCTGCTTCCAGCTGGGACAAAAATAATACGTGGCTGATGCCGCAGATGAGCAAAGTTGACCCCGCCCCCATGGAGAAAAACTTAAAGTTATTTATGCTGTGTTAAACCACATTAAAGACTCACACAGGGCACTGCATGAAGTTACAGGGTATTTTATTTAGTGCAAATTGGTTTGCTTACACCCTGGAACCATTTTGGAAAAAACAGATGCCTGACAAACAAAATCAGCAAGAGTGAAAATAAAGTGTGACCTTTACCTTCCTCACTGCTCTCCTTGGGACCAGTCTCTTCCAAACCCAAACCAAAGAGATCTGAGTCATCTTTCAGTTTAAAGGAGTGGACTGTTGATTTCACAGGTTGGGTTGGCTTTGTCAACGAGGTATCGTCATCAGATATTTCAGAGAGATCTTCCCGGACTGGGAATTCATCCTAGAGACAAGAAAAGGCAGACAACACCAACAAATGTTTCAACCAAAATCTCTAAGCATTTTGTACACAAAGACATCAGATGTCAGCAGGTGGGGAGGAGGGAAGGAAATGGTAGCTGAACTGAGCTGTTACTGTCTGGAAATCAATGTTCTTGATCTTATAAGCTCTATCTGTTTCTTGCCTCAGTAAAATGCCTCAGTAGTGCTGGTACTAGAAAGTGTGCTCTGGTAACTTAACATTCATGCTTAACATTCCCTGATGTAAAGGGATTAAACTAGACCTTCAACTGCGTTAGCTTAACAGCATCAGCCTCTAACTGCCCTGGAGAGGCACCTCGGTTTTGGGGAAAATCTAAAAGGCTGAAAACTCACCTCCAGACCTGACAGACAAAACCTTTTTTCTGTGTAGCTCTGCGGGGTCTCATGTACCAGAGCAACACGCAGCAGGGCCAAGGAAGCGGTCTGTGTTTGCAGAGTAATTCCCTTCATCGAGTCAAAAGAAAATGTGCTCCCAGGGCAAATTTGTCCCTTCAATGTGGGCTAAAAACCCGGATGCTGCAGAGACTGGATATCACCCCAAAATCCTCTGTCTCTGCATGATGGGAATGGAAATGAAGTTTAATGATCTTCTGATACCTGCCAACTGATCCTCTTCAGAATTTGTTAACCATCCTTTCTTTATATCCTCCATACTGACCAAACACAGCCTCGCTCTGCTGTTGATCTAGGCAATGCCCCCCTCCTCCTTGCTAATGGTGGTGTTTTTACTGCTTTGCCTGACCAGTAAACCTTGTAGTTGAAAAGCACTGACAAGTTGTGGGGCATCTCCATGACACTGTTGCAATGGCAAGCTCCCTCACAAATCCCATCTCTCATCATCATATGCTAAGAGAAGTAAACTTGCTCTAAATACTTTTGCTTTCACATTAAAGTGCCAAGAAAAGCAGGTACTGAAAATGCTAAATTAATGGAAAATTACTTAATAAACAGCATGGCACACGGGCAAGGTCAAAGAAAGTAGGACATCCTTTCTGCAGGATTCTGGAATGATGCAAACACAAAAAACGCTCCTGAACACCAGGTAACCCAGACACCAGGAGTACCCCTGAACAGCAATTGCCCATCCCAAATCACGGTTAGCAGTTTCTAGAGATTGCTCTGCTGGCTGTGAGTACAGATCACTGAAATCAGGGATATCTAGAGCCACAGCAGCAACTTCCTACCAGCCTAGAGAAGATGCTTGTCTTTTCTCCATCTTTAATACACGACAGGGGCAGAGGGGACTCCTGCTGCACTGTGTGTTTGAGCAGACACCTGCAGGAAGCACTGAGCAGCTGCCCATGTGCTGAACATCACAGAGACATTATAGCTAACCCAGCTATACTGCAAAGTCCTTCTCAGGCAGATTTTCCTACTTCAGTAAAAAGCTTTGCCAAGCAAATTTTGTAATGGCCTTCTGATTGCTGGATTGACTGTTGGGAGCTCACTCTCTCTGGCATGCATACACTTCTACATGTTAAACTTTGGGTGAAAAAACATTAGCTTTGTATTTTATACCTTCCACACTACTGGACTGACTGCATTTTGGACCTACTGAGAATAAACAGCACATTAAAACCCAAAAGCACAAACTTTGTTGCCATGTGTGGCTTCAACAATCAGAGCATTAGTGGGTTTGTGCTTATATCAATCTCTTCAGGTTGCTTAGCACCTGACTAGCTGTGACTGCTGCTGAGAGATGGGACAGCAGATGAAAGCCCTGCTCAGTGAGATTCCTCAACACTTCAAGTTGAGCTTTGCAGCAGCGCACAGCGATTCATGCACGTTATTTACCATTTTCTTCTTCTGGCTGTCAGAATCCTCACTTTCGAAGTCTGGGTCATCCATTACAAATGAGAGCATCTGAGTAGCTATTGGTCCCTCTTGATCACTGTCAGACTCCTCAGGCTTTTCCTCTTTGACCACTTTCTGCTTGAGAGCATGTCCTTTGCTTTGGGAAGTGGTCTTTGGCGCCTGGACTGTTGCTGGGGTGGTGGCAGCAGCAGCAGGCAGGCTAGTGTGGACCTTGCTGCTGCTGTTTCTTTCAGACCCAGAACGTGGAGGTAAACTGTCAGGAGGTTTCAGGTCAGTTGCTTTGGTCAAAATTGCTTCACTCTGTGGTTTCAGAGAATTTCTGGAAGACCTGAGAAAAAGAAAAATGTTGTCGGAGCCTGTCCACTCCCATTGTGTGAAGCAAAGCACAATGACCAATTAATAGCTGAGCCTGCCTCAAGCACTGCAATGTGCATCTCAACACGAAAGGTAGTTCATCCTGGGGGCAGGGTGGTCAAACACATAGTACTGAGGCTGAAGATAACCCTTGTATCTGTGTGGACACTGATGCACAGATGCCTGCACCAGCACGCCACAGCTGACTATCACCCACAGGATGTGGTATGTGGAGAGCATGATCCAGTTCATCGTTCTCCAGCACAGAGTGTGGTGAATGACTTCCACTCCCTTCACCACAAGACTCTACTCCTCTGTCCTCCTCACACTGCTACAAACAGACATTCAGGCACTCAGTTACCGTCTCTTGTTCAAACTTGAGAAGAAGGCTGCGCCATTCCCAAGCAGAAACGTACCAGTGACCACAGGAGGACAGTGCTCAAAGGCGTGCTGCCTAGGTGCAGTGCAGGAAACACTGTGTAAAGCAGTCACACCTAAAGTAAATACAGCCCCGCTTACAGTTGAAGGAACAGGCTGAAGGAATACCAAGACTTCCCAGAGGGTGCAGAGAAGTCAGTGGTAGGACTGAGAAGAGGCCCAAGCTTGCCAGCACAACCCCACACTTCAGGCTGTGCTTCGTACCTTTTTTTTTCCTGCTCCATGTTGATGTCTTCATCAGGTATGAGTACAACCTTAGAGTCCTTCACCTCTTCCTCTTCCTCCTCCTCACTGGAGAGGGTGACGTTCTTGCTGGGCACCCGTTCTGCTGCCAACAAAGGTTTGCTGGGGATTTTGTCATCCAGATCCAGGTCATCTTGGAAACCTGCCACCATGGGGTTCCCCCCAGGCACCTCTCCATCACTGCAAAATAGACAATGATCAGACACAGCACCACCAGGATGTGCTAGGACAGACATGACTCCCCTTGAAAGCAGACTGCCGCTTGCCTGGCTCTTCCAGTCAACATCCCTCAGCCCAGGGCAGCAGCACTGCCAGCCTTCCCCCTGCACACTGCCCAGCTGCTACGCTGTTCAGGCTGGACCTGCTCCCTGCAGGCTGCAGTGGTGGCACAAGCCCTGTACAAAATGGGCCACAGAAGGATGCGTCACATTGGCTGCTACCACTCAAGCTAAAAATAAGTGGCTGCAAAAGGTGAGCCTCAGTGCTACAGAGCAGTCTGTTGCTTCAGCTCTATCAGAACATCTCCAGTCCAACATGCAAGGATCAGTCAATTAAACCATGGGAACTGCTTGCCTTAATCCCCACATTTTGTAATTAAACCTCATCACATACTGCCACGACTATGGGAATTCACTTGCAGCTATTAGCCTCCTGCAATTATTTCTATTTCTCTGCTGCTCCCTGAAGCAGGCAGCTACCCAGACACCATAACCATGCTTTAACATTCCCCAAATTAAATTAACCTAAGGACACACTTCTAGAGCTAGGAGTTTGTCAGACTCCATGGATGTAACACAGTTATGTGTTCAGAGGCATCTTGATAGAGAGCTTCGCAGCTGAAATTACCAGCTGAGGATTCTTGTCTGATTGTCCCCAGGGCTCAACAATTTTAATACTTTCTGAAGGATTTGCTCATGTCAGGATTATAGATATTTTTTCCAGCCTTGGCTGATGAGCTTTTGCATCACCTCTCCTCATTCTATTTGCTTTATCTGCAATGGATACCCAGCTCCTTCTTGATAACCCACCATACACAAGTCACTGTCCTTTTAATGACTCGATATGGATTGTACAAACACAGCCTTCATTTTTATGCAGAGACAAAAAAAAAAGACTATACCTTGGAACTGATTAGATTTTAGAGGCATAAAAGGAATCACAAAAACCTAAAATCCTTAATCTGGAAGAAGGTGGTGTTCCCAATCACCAGCACATGGCCAGCACTGGCAGAGACAGTAGAGGATGGTGGGCTGATGGGATGGAAAATGCTGAGGCCCTAACACAGTCCGGATGATTGTACTACTCACTCAGGCTCTTCTTATGGCTAGTTACTGGTTTACAAGTTAGTTTTAAAGAATTAATACATCTGCCAACAGATAATGGAGTCATTTATGACATATGGGACACCACGCTTATGACAACCAGTGTAGCACATTGAGAGTGATTACAACCAATGCTTGTCTGGGTTAGAGTGCTAAGATCAGGGCCCACATCCGCTCCCTCTTTCTGCTTTTGGTGTGAATCCCTCTGCTTTCAGGACTCACAAGGCAGCTCCCAGCTAAGCAGAGACAGGCTGCTGAAGAGCCCCTTCATCAATAACACTGCTGCTCTCATACCGAGCCAGAAAGGAGGCGCACAGCCCGTCCCACACTGAGAAGAAAACTGGTGCCCAAAACAGCCTCCAAGGCTGGAGAAATTACAAGTGAGCGGTTTCTGAGGTCTGTGAAGCACTGGCAGGGTTTCCTCTTGAAATGCGCTGAAAAGAAAATGGAGTTGCATCCTAAAAATGGCAGGGTATTATTCTGAACTAGTGACACTGCATTTC
Source organism: Astur gentilis (assembly GCF_929443795.1). Lineage (NCBI taxonomy): Eukaryota > Metazoa > Chordata > Aves > Accipitriformes > Accipitridae > Astur > Astur gentilis. Next base: position 8,869,089 of record NC_064908.1, read on the forward strand.
TTTAACACGTCACTGCTCTATTAAGCATAGGGAATCTTCAGAGATTGTTGCCTTCTACTGCACACCATACAAGACTTGCAGCCTTTAAAGCATTAAGAACAGAACATCCACATGTGTACACACACCTGCACAAAGTGGGTCATCTCCCTTTGCAGTGAACACACTGCCTCCATCTAGAATTTCCACACAAATCGCTGAGTGACAGCTTAAGAGCAAAGCAGTGGAGTGAAAATACGTCAGGAAAATCACTGCTGCAGTATAAACAAGGTCTGACAATGCAAAATTAGTATCAGCTTGTGGTCCTGAGGTTCCAGCTGGAAGGAATTCAGAGCACGCAAAAACAAGCACATCGCACTACTCTCTCCAACACTTGATGCGCTGCCAAGCCTGCCTTACTGTTGAGCCAAAGTGTTTGCAGGCACAGGTACCCACCAAAAATGCCAACGCTTGCCGAGGTCTGCGTCTGAGCTACTGATCAAAGAGCATGTCGGGGTTTCCTCAGTGAGCCCTCCATTGTATACACAGAATGGCTGCTGGTGATGAAACAAATCCTGCTGCAACCGCAGCACAAGGTCTCAAACCTGGATCAACTGTGTTCCACTAGCTCTGCCGTGCGGCCAGTGGAGCCAGCCCCATGGGCAGCCTGCAGAATCCTCATGCCACATCAGTTTTGGGGGCTAGAGAAAGACGAAAAACCCAAACTCTAATAAAGCAGATAAGCTAAGGGAATCACACACCACAGGATGAGCCTGCATGGCTGTATTCTAGGAGATGGGAGCCTTCTACTGTGAACCAGTGTCCTCAGCTTCTCTCACTTGGTCTAGTGCAGCTGGGTACCACTATGTAAGTAACAGATGCCATAAAAGCACAGAACCAGTTCAAAGCCCTTCAGATGTAAGGACAAGGAAATCTAACGAATATTTTAGGTAAATGCCTAGTGATGCTAAGAAGACAGAAGAGCAATAGTTAGGTGCAGCATAAACTCACTTTGAGATACCTACAGCCCACCCATGGACCTAGACCAGCCTGACCCAGCAGGAGGGAAGAGGGGAGCCTATTTGGAGCCAGACTAGCTCCTCCAGTGCAGTCACATAACACACTGGCTCAGGGCATCAGGCTAAAGAGCAGGAAATTAAGTCCTGAAACAGCAAACTGGGATATTGAACTGCCTTCCTAATTAACCGGTAAAGAAACTGATTTGGGGAGTTCTTTTTATTGCAAGCTAGAGAACCATAACATGCCATTAAACAAAACCCAGGGCTCCATTAATCTCTGTAGATCTGTGCTGGGATTTAGCTATAGCAACACAGAGAGATCAGTAAGTGCTGAAAGTTTCAGCAGCTGTCTGATCTTTGGGCAAGAATAGCCTTGTTCCACAGGCACAAGCGCATTCCTCAATGATAGCACACTTAAGAAAAAGAAGTGTTTTTTTCTAACATTACTGCTCCATGTCAACTCTTGCTCCATTGTTTAGAGATGTTATGGAGTAGGGAATGGGAGAAGTTCACACGACATCACTGAAAAAAAAATCAAGAATTCCCTATGTCAACAAAACGGACAAGAAATACCAGATTTACAGCCTCTTTCTGAAGCTCAGAAAAGCAAACAAGTTCTTACAAATGGAAGCAAACACACCCCTGAGTTCAGGAAGCAGTTCAGTTATACAGCATAACATCCTGCTCCAACAACGAGAACAAGACCTTGCCCTCTTCTCCAAGGAGTTGTCCTCTAAGTGAGAGAGCAGCTGGAGTGCATGAAGCTCTGCCTGGGGATGGATGAGGAGCCAACTGAGAGCTTATGGGTTAGGATTCAAGAGAGGACAGGTAAAGGTGACACTATAGTGGGTGTCTGTTACAGGCTGCCTCACCAGGAAAAACAAGTGGATCAGGCCCTTTATAAAAGGATGGGAACAGCCTCATGTTCGCGGGCCCTGGTGCTCGTGGACTTCAGCCACCTCCATATCTGCTGGATAGACAAGACAGCAAGGTGTAAGCAATCCAGGAGGTTCCTGGAGTGCATTGATAACTTCCTCCTCTGAGTGATAGAGGAGCCAACGAGGACAGGTGCTCTCCTGGACCTCATACCCACAAAAAATGAGGGGCTTGTTGGGAAGGTGAAAGTCAAAGGCAGCCTTGATGGAGTTGAGGATCCTGAGGATCCTCAGCAAGCTGGACTTCAGGTGAGCAGATTTTGGCCTCTTCAAAGATTTCCCTGGAAGGCTCCTGTGAGATAAGTCCCTGGAGGGAAGAAGGGCTCAAGAAAGCTGGTTTAAGATTCAAGGATCACCTCCTCCAAGCTCAACAGCAGTCCATCTCAATGTATAAAGAGTCAGGCAAAAATGCTAGGAGGCCTGCACAGATGAACAAGGAGCTCCTGGATGAACTCAAACACAAGAAGGAAGCATACAGGGGGTGGATGCAAGAACGGGTAACCTGGGAGGAATACAGAGACACTGTCCAAGCATCCAGGGATGAAGTAGGAAAGCTAAAGCCTAAAGGGAATTGAATCTGGCCAGGGATGTCAAGGACAACAAGAAGGGCTTCTATAAGTACATAGGTGACAAAAGGAAGGCTAGGGAAAATGTGGGCACATTGCTCAATAAGAAGGGGGACCTGGTTACACAGGCCGTGGAAAAGGCTGAAGTACTGAATGCCTTCTTTGCCTCAGTCTTTGCTAGCAAGACAGGTCTTCAGGAATCCCAGGTCACAGACATGAGGGGGATTATGTGGAGCAAGGAAGATGCACCCTTAGTGGAACAGGATCAGATCAGGGATCCTGGACAAAGCAAAACTGGACATACTTAAGTCCACAGGCCCTGATGGGATGCACCCACGAGTGCTGAGGGAGCTGGCAGATGTCATTGCGAGGCCACTCTTGATAATCTTTGATCAATCGTGGCGACTGGGAGAAGTGCCTGAAGGCTTTCCTGAAAAGGAAAGCAAATGCCGCTCCTATCTTCAAGAAGGGCAAGAAGAAGGACCCAGGTAACTACAGCCCAGTCAGCCTCACCTTGATCCCTGAGAAGGTGATGGAGCAGCTAATCCTGCAAACTATTTCCAGGCACATGAATGAACAGAAAATCATCAGGAGTAGTCTGCATGGATTTACCAAGGGCAAGTCATGCTTGATCAACTTGATAAAAGTCTATGATGCAATAACTGTCCTGGTAGGTGAGAAGAGCAGTGGATACCTTACTGAAGTAAGGTCTTTGACACTGTCTCCTATAAGATCCTCCTAGGGAAGCTGTTGATCTACAGGCTGGATGAGCAGACAGTGAGATGAATTGAAAACTGGCTGAATGGGTGGGCCCAGAGCGTGGTGAACAGTGGCATGAACTCTAGTTGGAGGCCAGTAACTAGTGGTGTACCCCAGGGATCAATATGGGACCCAGTCCTGTTTATCATCTTCATTAATGATCTGGACGATGGTGCAGGGTTAACCCTCAGCAAATTTGTAGATGACACCAAACTGGGAGGAGTGACTGATGCACAGAGGGCCATGCTGCCACCCAGAGGGCCCTTGTCAGGCTGGAGAAATGGGCTGACAGGAACCTCCTGAAGTTCAACAAGGGGAAGTGCAAAGTCCTGTACCTGGGGAGGAACAACCCCATGCATCAATACATGCTGGGGGCCACCCAGCTGGAAAGCAGCTTGGCAGAAAAGGGCCTGGGGGTCCTGGTGGACGCCAAGTTGAACATAAGTCAGCAAGGTGCCCCTGCCTCAAAGAAGGCTAATGGTATCCTGGGCTGCATTAGGCAAAGTATAGCCAGCAGGTCGAAGGAGGTGATTCTTCCCCTCTGCTCAGTACTGGTGAGGCCGCACCTGGAGTGCTGTGTCCAGTTCTGCGTGTTCCTCAGTACAAGAGGGACATGGGTATACCAGAGAGAGTCCATTGAAGGGCAACAAAGGTGCTTAAATGACTGGAGTGTATCTCACATGAGGAAAGGTTCTCTCACATGAGAGCTGGGACTGCTCAGCCTAGAGAAGAGAAGGCTTGGGGGGACCTTATGAATGTATTTAAATACCCGAAGGAGAGTGCAAAGAAGATGGAGCCAGGCTCTTTTCAGTGCTGCCCAATGACAGGACAAGAGGCAAGGGGCAGAAACTGAAACACAGGAGGTTCCCTATGAACATTAGGAAACACTCTTTCCACTGTGAGGGTGACCAAGCACTGGCACAGGTTGCCAGAGAGGATGTGGAGTCTCCATCCATGGAGATACTCAAAAGCCATCTGGGCATGGTCCTGGGCAACCAGCTCTGGGTGGCCCTGGTTGAGCAGGGTGGTTGGACTCGATGACCTCCAGAGGTGCCTTCCAACATCAGCCATTCTGTGATTCTGTGAACGTTAACTATGTCTGCTTCACATGTGTAACACACTGTGCACTAAGGTGTTCTCACATGACCTAACTACAAGACTCTTGGTTATGGACAGCCCGGCAATTCCTCTTATTTGGGTAAGAGAAGTAACTTCACAAATTCTCAACACACAGCCCATTCTTCTGCCACATCTTCAATGGCTCTTCAGTTTTGGAGCTTACACTTGGTTACAGCACACTGAGAAGAAATGCTGGCAAGCTGCATAAGCTTAGCACTCAGGTATCTGCTTAAAATGTTCAGGAGACCTGAACGCATCTCTCTAGTATGTTCTCAGGCTTTGTTCCTCACTCAGATGCAAGGGGAAAACAGCTTCCAGTATTTAATTTTTTAAAACAAAAAAAAATCTCCATTAGGTTTGAGTGGTTTCACAGGAGAACTTTTGTGTTCTTTAGGTCAGATATAAATTTTTGCAGCAGTAGATTTTGCTACTACAACAACCTACTCACTGCAGTAGAAGCTGATTATTAGGGACGGTGCCTACAGAACTTTTATGTTGCTCCTGGGCACCACGGGGTTGTAATTGGCATCCTAAAGGAAATAAATTATTGCAGGTGACAGTCAGAACCACATCTACATCTCTGAATTTCAGCACATCTGGCTTATTGTGGTAGGCTCTTTTTGGCAAGAAATGGAAGGTAAAATTGCCAGACCACTGAGAAAACTGTGTGAACTACATAAGAAACCAGAGCAAGACATGGATGCCAAGCTGCAGAGAAATAATGAGCATCTGAATTTGCAGGGATGTGCTGCAAGGTCTTTTCCTAGTGAAACAGAGCTGTTCTAACTGCAGATGGTTACCACTGTCATCAAAAGATGAAGCTGTGAACAAGCATCCTCTGTGCTCTGGGAAAGCCCAAAGGTGTCTCTCTTTCTGCCCCCACCAGCTCACATGCACTGGAGGGCTACCAAAACTGGGGACAGAGTGCAGAAAGGCATCATAGCAGCCAAGAACATGACAACTCTACAACCAAGGACCAGGGCTCCTGCACCACTGTTTGAGATGTTTGGCTTTTTGTATAGTTTAACACCTATTTGCTTCCAGTGACTGACATACTGGACAAGAAAAGCCTTTGTTAAACATCCAACCTCCTACCCACAGCAAGACCTGCAGCTGAAGAGCTCTAAGGGCACTCCAGGACCCAGTCCTTTGGTAAACCCCAGGCAGGTCAGGCTTGGCTGTCCTGACATTTCCTTGTTAAACACAAGAAAAATATCCCAGCTCAGCCACAGCTGCAAGCAAGACTCTTTGTAGGCCAGCATGCTTCTAGAAACCACCACTTTTTTGCCTTTTTTTCTTTCCCCCTTCTTTTTTTTTTTTTAAAATAAAACATCCACGTGTTCTCTCATCACAAGGGATGATGATTCAGGCTGACCTGCATTAGACAGGCATTGAGCCTCACACACAGCGTTGATTTAAAGTTGTGGTTGAACTAGAGAACACCGAATCATGACAAAGATGTCAAAAGACACAGAATCCACCACATTCACAGATGAGCTGTATCAGCATTTAATTACTCTCCTGGTTAATCCAGTGTTGATGACAAGAGGCAGCAGGCAAGGACTATTCTAAGCAGAGGGATGCAAAGCCTATGAGTATGCTTAGGTCACCTCTTAAGTGACAGTCTGCTTTCAGACAGTTTGGTGCACATCCTCTTGTCTGAGCAGCTCAGTATATACAATCCATTTTCCCTTTTTTTTTTTGTTAAAAGCATCAAAGCCAGGAAAAGAAAAGAAAAAAGAAAAGAAAAAGAAAAAAGAAAAGAAAAAAGAAAAAAGAAAAGAGAAAAGAGAAAAGAGAAAAGAAAAGAGAAAAGAGAAAAGAAAAGAGAAAAGAGAAAAGAAAAGAAAAAAGAAAAGAAAAGAAAAAAGAAAAGAAAAGAAAAAAGAAAAGAAAAGAAAAAAGAAAAGAAAAGAGAAAAGAGAAAAGAGAAAAGAAAAGAAAAAAGAAAAGAAAAAAAAAGAAAAGAAAAGAAAATCCAGCCTACAGCATAAACCCAGCAATCTGCCATTTGGAGGACAGAATTATAGAATCATAGAATAGTTTGGGTTGGAAAGGACCTTGAAAGGTCATCTAGTCTAACCTCCCTGCAATGAGGAGGGACATCATAAACTAGATCACGTTGCTCAGAGCCCCATTCAACTTGACCTTGAGTGTTTCCAGGGATGGGTCATCTACTACCCCTCTTGGCAACCTGTGCCAGGGTTTCACCACCCTCATTGTAAAAAATGTCTTCCTTGTATCTAGTCTAAATCTACCCTCTTTTAGTTCAAAACCATAACCCCTTGTCCTATTGCTACAAGCCCTACTAAAAAGTCTGTCCCCATCTTTCTTGTAAGCCCCCTTTAAGTACTGAAAGGCTGCAATAAGGTCTCCCCGGAGCCCTCTCTTCTCCAGGCTGAACAACCCCAACTCTCTCAGCCTTTCCTCATAGCAGAGGTGTTCCATCCCTCTGATCATTTTCATGGCCCTCCTCTGGTCCATGTCTTTCTTGCACAGGGGACCCCAGATCTGGACGCAGTACTCCAGGTGGGGTCTCACCAGAGCAGAGGGGCAGAATCACCTCCTTTGACCTGCTGGCCACGCTTCTTTTGGTGGAGCCCAGGATACGGTTCTGGACTGCAAATGCACATTGCTGGCTCATGTCCAGTTTTTCATCCACCAGTACCCCTAAGTCTCTCTCCACAGGGCTGCTCTCAATCCCTTCATCCCCCAGCCTCTTATTGATACCAGGGGCTGCCCTGACCCAGGTGCAGGACCCTGACCCAGGTGCAGGACCCTGCCTGTGGCCTTGTTGAACCTCATGAGGTTCACATGGGCCCACTTCTCAAGCTTGTCCAGGTCCCTGCCCTGGATGGCATCCTGTCCCTCAGCCATGTCAACTGCATGACTAAGCTTGGTGTCATCTGCAAATTTGCTGAGGGTGCACTCGATCCCACTGTCTATGTCAATGATAAAGATATTAAACAGTACTGGTCCCAATATGGACCCCTGACGGACACCACTCATCACTGATTTCCATCTGGACATTAAGCCATTGACCACCACTCTCTGGATATGACCATCCAGCCAATTCCTTATCGACCCAACACTCCATTCATCAAATCTGTATCCCTCCAATTTAGAGAGAAAAAGAAAGGCATTCCCTAAGACTTTTCTGGAATCTGCAGGCAAACATACAGTGGCACTCCCAACAGCACAACCCTCTCCATCCTTCCTTCCAGAATGCTATCAAGCCATGCCCCCAGGTGTACTCCAACAAACACAAACCCCTTATAATGCCTCAGGAATGGCAGTACCAGGCCATGAAGGAGTCTGGCCATGCTTTGGGCCTCTGCAGCAGGAAAGTATTCATTAGGCAAAACATAATATCCCTGCAAAGTGCATTGTGTTCCACAAGGAAAATATCTCCAATGTTTCAGCACGTTTGGCCAGAAGGGAAATCCCTTTCTCACCTAAAGCAACCCAGTGGTTTATCACTGAGCATGAAAGCAAGACAGCAAAACCAGGAAGGTGATAACTAGCTTTTACTGCTGTTCCTCATTCCCAGGGAGCAGTGTGTATCATTAAATGGGAGACAATGAACAACTGACTATACCACAGCCAAAAAGGCTTAGGGGCAGCTAACTGCTCTGCAATCACTTTCTGAACAGTTGCAATAGGTTAGCCAGGCCCAACTCATCATTCAGACTGCACAGCCAGGTATGTACCTGTCTCGCCCTCCCTCCATCCTCCTTTCCTTACCTTTCACTATCGACACGGTGTTTAGTCTGTGGTTTCCCTTTGTCCTTCTGCGGGGCTGGGTCTTCTAGAAAGCTGTGGTCCAGGCTGTCATCAGGAACAAAGTCTTCCACGCTCTGTACTTTTGCAGGAGCTTCAGGGTGGGGAGGAGGAGTGGCAACAGCATCTGTATGAGCAACAGTAGTTGTAAAACACAGTGTTCACCACAAGCAAGACAGAAATTTGCTTTTTACAGATCTATCCTGCCCAGGGCCTCTTCAGCACACAGACAACAGACATGAAGTAGGACCTCAGCTACACAGCAAGGGACGAGGAAGCATATGAACAGGATACTCAAACCAATCCAGAATCTTGCACGAAAGCATTCACAGACCACACACAGCCGCTGTGGTTTAAGATGCACCAGGCTGACCCACCCTCTTAAATAGTCTGAAAAACTCTCTAGCATGGCAGCTGACTCTGCTCTACAGTGAATGCTACTATACCACAGCCAGATTTTATACCTACGCTGTGTGCACTGCTCCTGTGTGATGTCCCTTCATTATTCTCCTACCTTTTCCAGACTGTTCAGTTCACCCACTCACCTCCTCTTGCTTTTTTGGCTGTAACTGTCAGAGGCAGAATTGTTCACACTATGCTTTTAGATGCCCTGTGTAACCAAAAGCTCAAGAGCTGCTGCAAATAGAGACTTGCTTTAATATAGCTTATTTGTAGAGACACCTTTACCCATCTTCAAGGTATCAGGATGAAAACTCATGAAATGAGCATAACCAAGAAGCCTAAAGTGATTAACCTTTTCAGAATTTGCAATATTCAACCTTTTTATTCTGCCCAGACAGCACTTCACAGCTAGTCTCTTTTCTTTTGGGTGAACAAGATTTGTATTTTTTTTTTCTAGATTTTGCTCTACTAGTACAGCTTTCAGATCACTTTTGTGTATGAATAACACTATTACTAATGCCATAGAGTAGCACTGGTGTAAGAAAAAACAAGCCAAAAGAACTACTACTACAAGACTTCAAGGGAAAGCTTAAATAGCAGCTCCCATATTTTTCAACTGCTTTCCAATTAGCTAGTCCCTACGTATGTTCCAGTAGGGGCACAGACCCTTGGCATGCTACATAAACCTAATAACACTGACAGATGAGCTTTTCCTAGCTGCCTTTTGCAACCCTCCTAAAAAGCACTGTTGAGATAACAGGACTGCAGGCCACAAGCCTAAACCAGTTCTCAAGCCAAGTGATTGATTTAAAAAAAACAGAAGGAAAAAAAAAACAAACCCCAAAGATTGTAACACTGGTAGTAGACTACTTGGGGTTTTTTCTACATATCAGTATGACACAATTTTTTTTATTTACAAGGGATTTCTAACATTTGCTCCTCTTTGTTTGTTTGTTTCTGGGTAGGAAGAGTCAAACAAACTGAAATGGGTGTACTGTGTCATACCTGGTAACAGATTTAGGATGCAGAACATTGTGTGCAGATCAAAAACTAAAAGATTTCAACATCTGAAACTGCAAACCATGTTCCCAGCACCTCCTCCTTTCTTTCTGTGGGTGTCTTGAGAGTACTGTGAGCTCTAGGGATTGACAATTTGAGAGGGAAGGTATTTCCAAAGGGTGATTCAAACCATGTTATGCTAATGATTTTTAGGCAGTGCCAGCTCTGCAGCTCCAGTCAGCTTCGCAAAGAAAATGAACATGACAGGCAAATTAAGGTCCAGATCAGTAACATTACATGCAACAAAACCCTCGATGCCTCTGTCCTACAACTTTGACCAGCAGGGGTTTGGAATGAACGCTGTGCTACTCTGCTCCATTGTGTACTAGTGCTAAGGAAGAAGTCAAGGCGAGCCGCCCTCCTCCTCAGACCATCTCTGAAGGAGCATATTTCCCTGGAGGGGAATCCGCTGCAGAGCCTGGACTTACGTGATCATTTCTGACTGGATAACCTTTAAAACCAGCACTCTGCTGTTCTCTGTTAGCACACAGGAGCCCCTTTGAGCTGCCACACTTTTGTGAAGACAGAGCTTCAAATAGCTTCTCTAACAATTTTTCTTGCTATTCAAGAAGATTTGTGCTCCTGGTGAGAAGCTGACAGTTGTTTTGTTAGTGTCTCCTGCATGTTCACTACCTTCCTCCTGAAGCCCAACACCCAGCTGGCTGGCTGGACACAGCCCCCATCCAAGCCCACCACAGAGACAAACCAAAACACTGATCAGGAGAAAAAAAAGAGACTGACAGCGCAGCTCTCTTTGGACACATGCTGCACACACACAGGGCCTGTGCCCTTCAGACACCTGTCTGCTCAGCCTCTCGCAGGGTAAAAATGAAAGGAAAACAGAAACGCCCATGGGTGACACCCTGCCTAGACACTGCGCGCCAGCACCTACCTGGCTGGGGAGGAGAGGGGTCTGATGCAGGAGACATCCCAAACAGACGTGAAATAATGCTGTGCTTTGGTGGTGGGACTGCAGCTGGAGGTGCTGGGGAGGCTGTAGCTGGCAGAGGTGCATGTGGCTGCTGGGCCTCGGGTGCAGGCACTGGTGAAAAAGATGGGGGGGGTTCAGGAGAGATGGTGGAGCTTGTGGAAAGCAGCTGGGGCGGCTGTGGGGTGCCAGGGCTGGAGCTGCCCGTTGATGTGGAGCTCGGAGGTACTATGGGTGACTGGGAGCCAGAGGAAGGGCTTTGCCCATTAGTTGTTAGTGGCGATGTGTGTCCTCGACTTCGGGCTTCCATCATTTCAAGGAAGCTGCAAGGAAGATAAATTGTAAATAAAAGGAATAGAGAAAACATGCTCACCAGAGCACCGAGCATGATGCTGGGCTGCTTTGGCTATGTGCTGAGCTGGGAGGGTACTGGTCTGCTTTTGGTGATGCTTCAACTCCATGGGCCACAATCAATCTGGTTCACCCATGTGAGCTAAACTCACCTGATCTGCGTCGAGGTGTGGAGAATCCCAACCTGCTTTGCACTGCAGGATGAAACCTACGTTTGCACTGCTACTGGGAACTCCCTGGATAGACAGACTGTAACAACATGCCAGGGCTTGAAACACAACCTTAAGTCAGTTCTTGGACATATGTCTCTAAGGAATAAGTGCTACAGGAGTGACACATTTTTAGATTCAGCAGAAGAGATCAGAGTGTTCAAGAAAACTCAAATGCTATAAAAACCTCTTCTTTCAGCCAAGAATGGATTTGAGAGGAGAATCCTTGAATGTCGGAAGAAAAGAGCTATCCAGAGGGCTCACAGAGGACTGACTGCAATTATCTTTCTCGCAATGTGCAGATATACAGGCAGTCTCTCCCCCTGCACACAACCCCTCCTGTGTGGGAGGCAGTGGAGCCAAGCAGCAGAAGCTCTGAAGCAAGTTGTGGTCCTGGCTGGATTCCTGACTAGAAAAGCAATAAAGCCTGTACGGCTAGAGAGGGTGAAATGCTCTATCCTTTTCAAAAAGGAAACCAAGCCTGATCCTGCTGCAGCCTCCTTCTGCAGCCCATTTGGTTAGCAGTCTTTGCGCAAGCTGCATGCAAAGAAACACTAACAGAAAGCCAGGCTCTTACTATGAAATGGTCTCAGAATAAAATCTGCTACATGCTGCACATCTGAAGACACTGAAAGTGAAGTATCGTGTATAAAATCTCGGACGTCACGGACTTGACTCTTATTTCATTAAGCCCAATGAACTCATGCACAGAGGCTCTGGGTTCAACTGCTTCTGCAAGACAGACAGAACTCCATTGTGCTCCAGGCAACGAGTATGTCAAAACAGAGACTTTTCTCCCATACAGGGCACGACCTCATCCTTCAGGGACTTGAGTCTGACAGACACCCTAGCTGGAATGACTGCTAAGCAGAAAGCAAACAGCAGGGGCTACAAGACTCTAAACCCCCTTGAGATATCATTTCCCATTTTAAGGAGCAACCTGATACACTTTTAAGGAACAAACTAATATACTCTATGACCAGCAGTGTCTGGAGCCCTAGAGAACAACATGCCCAGGAAGCTGTTACTTGAATTGGAAAACCAGGAGTCCTTCTTAACTAAGGAACTGGCTAAAGCGGAGATAAAGGGTAGCACTAAAAAGCTGTATTAGCTAGGAAAGAAATCCTTGGTAGAGTTCCTCAAGGATTAGCCTTGAGACATATTTCAGCATTTCAGTGAAGCAGCACAGAGAGCAGTGAAATGCTCATGAGGTTGCAAGCTGGGAGGCAGCATCAACAGAGACGAGGACAGGGATAAGATACAGAAAGAACTGGATGATCCTGAATAACAGAAATGGGAAGAAATTCAACAGTGCAAAAGAAATAGTCATCTAACAAGTGTTCTTGCTCCAAGTTCACATGAGAATGGCTAGGAAAGACTTGCCTCACTCATTCCAGAAGACTGGACTAAAGGCTGCAATTGCAACAATGCCTTGGGAGGAGCAGAAAACGAGCCTGGCTGTCGCACGGCCGTCTACTACCTATCACACGCAAGCACTGTCAAGGCACCTAAATTAGCGCCATGCTGTAGTAGCCTCACTGACGCTTCTACCAGGATCTGGGGCAAGGCTTATTCCACCCAGCAGACTGGCTGTAATAAAACAAGCTCCTGGCAGAGCTAAGATCAGAGCATGCGACAGAGCATCCATTCCAGCATCCTCTCTCCCAGGGGACTAGTATCTGGGGTGAGCTATGCGACAACACATTCCATTGAAAATGATGCATGATTTGTCATGGACCAATGAGAAAACATAAAGGAGCTTAACTCTTGCACTGAGCTCTGTGGAGACTGCATCAGTTTTTTTTGGGACACGCACAATTCATCACACACCCTGCAAGAATATAACAGTGTATTTTCAATGCATCTCTGTCAACATGCTGCAGGGCCGAGCAATGGCACATCACTCCTTTCTTTAGGAGGGGGTCACCATACATGCCATTCAGCATCCCACAAGGCAGACTACACAAGGCATCTGTGGCGAGGGAAAGATAAGCCAAGGGTACCTGCAATTCAACCCTTGTCCAACAAAGTGAATGCTCTGAATCCACAAAGCCACGTGAATTGCTATGGCCTGAAAAGTCATCCACGAGACTTGCCTGCACAGGACGTGCAGCTCTGCAGATCCACGCCAGAAGGACTGAGTGCTAAATTCTGTCATCCCTCCCCTCCCAGCTTTGATTCAGGGCTCCTGGCGAAGGCAGGATGGCTGAATAGCTCTGCTTTGTGGTATTTATTCCTCCTCCTCTCAAGCCCTACTCAGGGTTAAAGACTCCTACCTCCCAACTGTGAAGAGAGATTAATCCCAGCTGATCTACATGCACCCCTGTTCCTGTTTATAGCAACAGCGATCCTGGCTGGAAGGCCTGCAAGCTTGGCCACTGCTGCATCCAGCATCCAAGATACTGATGCCAGAGCTGCTTGCTCTCCTGGCTGAGCTGAGCCCTCTGACTGCCTATGTGAGCACCTAAATCACCAACACTACATGAAAACAGAACCAAGCAACCTCTGAGTCTCTGATCAGGATGCTGGGTCCCACCATCAAGGCAACTGGGTAGACTCAGGTAGGATAAGATGATTGTACACTGAAGACTAAGGAACAAGGATCCTATATGAAGTATATACAAAGTACATATATAGTCATTTTAAGATACAGAATATGAAGCTGAAAGAGTACTTAAAGCTGGACCCAACAAAGCACAGGACACTTTACAAAATCAGTGTATCTGAAGATTTACTGTACTTTGTACTACCAAAGCTGCCCACTTTGGAAACAACCTGCTTTGTTCTGGGCAAGTAGCCAGCTCCAGAGGGAGGGACAACTGTGACTACCACCTGTTTCTCCTGCAGAAACACATGAATTTTAAGAGCTGGAGGGAAAAAATGCTATGTAACTGAACTATAAAGAATGTCATCCTTCAGCTCAGATAGTCTCAAGAGTAACACACATCCAGGCTTCTTCTGCACCTGTGCTCCTATGTCTTGCTCACCTACATTATGTAAAGGGCATAAGAACAAGAGACAGCAAGTTATTTTTAGCAAAAAGATACAATGGTTATTTGGGGACAGCATGACACAGGCTCCTAGCACAGCACCAAGGAGATCTGTGGCACATGTGCTTTGTATCACCTTCCTCATCTCCAACCAGACATGTGGGCCAATCTCTATGCTGTGTGCCATGACACTGGGGAAATAAGGATGGTCTGATACTGGTTCTATGTGGGCTGCATAAACCAGCCCTGCTGAGCTTTCATATTCATATCTTCTTCCGTGAAAGAGGTAGGTGGAAAACCAGCATACATGAAAATGCTGCCAGCAAGCTCTCAGTAATTTCCAGGATGGAGGTGTCTAAGCATCCTCCACACTTCGAAAATACTACATAATGTATGAATGCTTTCTCTGGCTTTACACACACTCTTCAGAGGCACAAATGTGGCTGTTTTGGGAACACACCAGCCCAAACCTGCCACGTGTCTGTTTTTTCTCATATTCTATACAACCTGGCCACTGCATTCCTCGTTCTATCTTTTTTTGTCAGTCCTTTGCAAAAGGTCTCATTCAAAATCTTACTGTGAAACAAGCAGCTTCATGTCCACACTAGGTGTAGTCAACCAGGTCCTATTAAAGCACAAGATGAACTCATGCTGTGACATGAGTACACTTGGTCACTTGGGATATAGAGACAGCAAATGTGCCACTCAAGTCCAGGTGGGTTATCTGTCCTCACCCATGCAGGCTCCTTGTTTGTCTTTCAATCCTTCCATTTCAGACCAAGTAACAAGTCCACATCCTCAAAACCCCTGAATGATTCACTGTCAGTTGGACCTGCTTGCAAGAGGAGACTTCTATGCAATTTTAAAGATGAACATGCTCTGCAGGAACAAAAATTCATCCGGGCTTGAAGCTACTCTTGCTCTGCTCCCAGAGCAAAGAAAAAAAGGCAAAAAAGAACTTGTTAGCCTCACAGTTCCTAAAATTGTAAGCCCTCATGTTCATTTACTTTTGAAGATGGGAGCAGCCTGAAGCTTTTTGGCTCCTGGTTCTAAACTGCTGTGATCAATTTTTCAAGTGTATTTCATGTGGCAAGAAAGGCTTTGGGTTATTTTATTAATTGTGAAAATAAAGATTAATAGGCCGTGTGACATTAATTTAACTGGGGTTATTGAGGGTTAGATTTCCATGTGTCTGTTTTGGGCTCATTAAAGGTACTGAACCTGATTCCTGCCTCAGCCCAGGCCCCTGAATGTGAAATCAATTGCCAAGCAGGGTTGAAACCTGCTGCCCAGGCCTTGGAGAGCACAGACCCTCCACAAGAGCTCCTCAGGTTTTCCACTTGACGCAAAATGGATGCAGCAGGATAACACCCCCTCCATAACATATGGGACAAGCTCCATGTTCTCCAGTTCTCTAGCAAGATCGATGATGATAGGTTTAGTTGCAATTAATCCTTAATGCAGCCCCCCCCCCCCCCCAAAAAATATGACCTAGAGTCCCACCTAGTACACGTTGGATCCTGATCTGTCTGATGGCAACAGTGATTCATAGCAAGTGGAAACAATAAAAGCGGGGTAGGGGAAAAAGAAAGCAAAAGTGGTTTTACTTTCCTAACTGATAATTCAGCCTTTCGTCAGTGTGATTCCAGACCAGTACTTCAATACAGCTGGAGATACAAGAGAACAGCTCTAGCAGCAGGTCCTCATGCCAGACAGTGCTAGTGTTACTCAGCACCATGGTCTTTGCAAAGTTACAAGCTGTGGTCAACGCAGAAAAAACAAACAAGCAAATAAAACCCCAAAACCCAGTCAATGACTTTGTAGTGAATAAAGCTGTCTAATGCAGGGAGTGTGTCTCCCAAAAGAAGAGTCCTCATCAGGAGAGTGCAAGTGCCTTTCTGCAGTCACTGGTCCATCATTCATAGGATGAGAGGAAACGGCCTCAAGTTGCGCCAGGGGAGGTTTAGATTGAATATTAGGAAAAATTTCTTCACCAAAAGGGTTGTCAAGCATTGGAACAGGCTGCCCAGGGAAGGGGTTGAGTCACCATCCCCAGAGGTATTTAAAAGACATGTAGATGTGGCGCTTAGGGACATGCTTTAGTGGTGTTATGTTTACAGTTGGACTCGATGATCTTAAAGGTCCTTTCCAACCTAAATGATTCTACAATTCTATGATTTACCCTACCTGGACAGTAGCATCTGGCTATCCAGGATGACCTGACAATGCAAATGGCAGCCATGTGGCTCTGCTAGCAAAGTACCCAGAAGGACTGCTGTCATGTGGGAAACCTGGGACAGATCCTGTCACTGCAGAAGTTGTAGCTTGGATCATACAGTATCTCAAATAATCTGAAGTTCAACTGCTTTGAATATAATTTTACAAAGCCTAGCACTTTGCTTAAGAGCTCTTAAACACAAGGAGTAAATGATCTGAAAACTCATTTCTTATGAACAATTCCTGTGAAGAAGCTGGACTTTACATGCTTACAAATCAAACAATCACACAGTGGTTTATAGATGACAATTTTCCAAAGCTTTTCAAAACTGAGTGTGAAAGAAGATGGGATTTCTCACAAAGAATAACTTTAGTATTCCTTTTGACTAACTCATATTAATTCCTAGGCGAAAAAAAAAGAGAAACTCTTTCATTCAAACAGAGTTGATTACTTAACCCTCGAAATTAAATGTCTTTTGATATTAAAAAGAGTAATACTAGGAAAAAATGCAGCCAAACATATAAGCTCATGAAAACCATACATTAAATCTGCTTACTAACTTTTGCAAATGTTTCCACCAGCAGCTTACTCCTGAAAAAAATGAATATGCAGCAAAAGCTGCCACAATTTCGCCAAAACTACTCTGTGTGCACCATTCGGTGAGGGAACAGGCACACTGAACACAAAAAAAGTTCTCCTTGTGACAGAAGATAAACTGGGTACAATTAAAGATGGAAAAATTGAGCAAATTAAATACAAATTCAGAACAGAGTAAAAAAAGTCATTGCTGTTTGTTTAATAAGAATTCAGGAACTCAAAAAGGGCCGAAATGCGTTTTTAGCAGCATTGAAAACATAAAATCTGAGAAAGCACAGGGAAAGTACCAGAGGAAGAGGTGTGGCAGGCAGAGAGGAGACTAAGTGCAGGGAAAGAGCTGGAAGCATCTAAATGTGTCTTACACAGGCAAAGCCCAGCCAGTGGCTGCCAAGGGATGGCTTACATAAGGTGGATGAGGCAGCGTTGTGTGCCACCTCGTGTTTTCTCTGGGATCCACATTTTGGAGCAATGACGTTTTGTCCTCGGGTACCCAGCCGCAGCAGGAGGAAGGGTTCTTGTTCTCTTGCTGCTCTCACCGATCCAAATTTAGCATCAGTCATTGTGACAGAGCAGCTACTAGAAGTGCATGGGGTGAAAGAAATAACCGAGATGTCCTAGCACTGTCACCTCGCCTTGCTCCATGGCCTGATTTTATGGCAGGAGAGCAGGAATCGCCTCAGAGGAGATGCTGCAGCAGCCACACCATGGCCTGCAGCCCCAAGTGTCTGTGGACACCTCCCCTTGCTGTGCCATTCACGGTGACTGACAGCAGAACTCCGAGTACTGTCTAAATTGAAGCAACTAACACAAGGGCTTCACATCTGCCAAGGGTCAACAAGTCACACTGCACCAGCGTACACGCTATATACAAGATGAGTGTCAGAGGACGATGCACCAGGTGCTCATTTTGATATCCACCAAAGTAGCATGTTAAACATGATAATCCCAAAATGATGGGCCTCTGACAAGCATGGATGCAAGGACCTTCCTAAGCCCTAATAAGCATGGCAGGCCTGCCTCACAACTGCGAGCTCTGATTCCCACCATGTACTGTCATTGTGTCCACAGATACTCTGTTCACCAGTCTAAACTGTTTACTAAGAATCAGAACGCTACCCAATCCAGAGTTCCCTGAGATATGAGTGTGGTTATTCATTTAATTCAGGACTTTGGCTAAAGGACTCGAGTCTGAAGAGCTCCTGCAGCGATAAAAAATGACCAGAGGAGGAGTATACTTTTCAACTCTGGGGTTGAAGTAACCCCTTTGTAGCTCATCTGTTTCCGAGGTGCCACTGAAACAGACAGACTCTTTGCTTCTATCTGGGGTGTGAGAAAAAGCTCAAAAATCCTAAAATAGCATTCTGTTTTAGTCAGTGTGATCAAAGTACTCAGACGTGACACAGCCTGCTGCTTTTCTTTTGGGATCGGTGGCTCAAGCCAGGGAGCATCCAGGGATATTTTAAAGACCTTTCTATAAAGAAGTGCTATTTTCTGAAAGCAAAGAACATTGGTCTCAGTACACAGACATAAACGTGCAGCAGCTGAAGTGAAAGCAGAAGGCGGCCAGCTACATAAAAATGTCAGTTTATTTGCTAAACCAGAATCCTAGACAAAAGTCTTGCTTCTAATATTTTAGCAACTCCTCTTCTGTCAGGTACCATGGCTAAGGTATTTCTTATGCCATAATAAGCCAGTTATACAGCCTAATAGTGCAATTAGCCACCTGCAGAGCAAGCCCTTCCCAGCAGCTGAGCAGCAGTACTTTGCTGCAGCACACTGTCCTGCAGAGCAGAAGGGCAGCTACTCTGCCCGGCCAGGTGGTGGGCATCTTCAGGTGCACACACCCCATCTCCTGTTCTTCCTGTGCTCACAAGCTGGTTTGGAAAATGACAGGGCACTGACACATGGGCCAAATGTTTATCTGGCTTTGGAGTTTCTGCAGATGACTCAGGGGCTTCTACGGAGGTGATGCCAGCCACCACTACTGGTCACTACTTTTGACTGCATCAAAAGCTCCTCTGAGCTTGCAAAAGGCAAGAACAGGCCTTTTGACTTGTTAGTGCGCAGTGCCTAGACCAATGTGAACAGCCTGGCCCTAGGATTCTGGATGCTACCAAATTGCAGATGATACTCTTTAGTAATCATAGTATTTCTGCAGCAACACGTACCCAGAAAGGCTACTCTCTGGCAGTGGAAGCACACCAATATAAAATGGTGTATGTTGGTGTGGTTACACTGGATGGCATGATCCAGTCAAATATCCATTGCTGGAACTAGGAGGTCTTGCCATCCCACCTCTGCCAGCACCATGCTGCTCCTATTTCCTTTAAGTTCTGGTGTTAAGCAGATGCTTCTCAGAGCCAGTCCAACTCAGATTAACCCAGTAGATATGGCAGAAGATAGTCTTCAGCTGGATTTGTGAGCTGAACTGGCACATGCGAGGGTCCAGCAAATGCTAAAGCTGCTGTAAGGGTGAGAGGTGACTAAGTAGCAAGATCTTCTGGTGTAAGTTTGGAACAGCTCTGCCAGCTCTTTGATTCTTTTAAGTATCTTTCCATTACTGATGCAGGATACACAAAAATAACTGGAAAACCATCTGACAGCACTGCCTGCACAGCCCAGTCCTTTGAGTAGGGACATTAAGAGAATTGCTGAAGGCATGAGGAGTCTAACTAGTCCCTAAGGAAAGGAATGAGGTGAACACTCTGGAAACAGTACTGCTTTGTGTGTATATGGGGTATTTCAAGGCTCTCAAAGGAAAACATACCAACTAAGGTTATAGAACTTGAAACTTGGTCTGAGAAATGCTTGTCAAAATGACTGTGCATGAATATTTCATAATCATCAATTCCAACTTCCAAATAAAGCTGCCTGTAAAGAATCTTCTTCCAGTTTGTTCTGAGTTCACTTTTCCGGCTTGCACATCATGGCAATAAAGACCTCGCAATGGGAATTCGTGGAACACAGCTGTCAATAACATACAAATCTGAAGAGATTCCTGTTCGCTGTGCTACAGATGTATTGGCTTTGCAGGGCTAAATCTGGCAAATGCTCATTTCAAGCAGCAAGCAAACAGACAAGGCACTGAATGAACACAAAGCAGCAGGAACTAGCCACTATTTCAAACCAAAAATACACTGAGGAGTCTAGAAGTATTCAAAGGGAACAAAAGACAGCAATATTGTTGCTATTACTTTCTGCCTATCCTAAGACACGCAATACACGGGAATGCAATAACCAGAAGAAGAGGAACCAACTTGTGTGCTGAGCAGTAGAGATGGAAAATATCCCCTTTCAGCATCAGAGGCTGCAATATACTTATCTACAATCCCTTCAGCACTTGCTGCCTCCAGGTGTGCTGCTCAGCTCCACTTTTGCTGCCCTCCCATAGATCATGTGCCTGTAGGAACCAGACCCTTTCATAGGGATCCCCAAGTGCATGCTTTATTTCAGGTGATGTCACTTCAAAGTCACATTTTACAAGATCCAAAGAAACCCTAAATGTCACTCACTGGACCCTTCAGTCAGGCCACGGGCCATAGCAGGGGCTGCCCAACATTCATGTGACACCTAGACTGCAACAAAACAGTTAGAAAAGATGGCTCAGTGACATACAGTTCGTAGTTTTGATCTTCTGTCTCTTGCTGCACTGACAGCTCCTCCAAAGTTGCATCAATATCCAGCTGATTCGTCTCCAGCTGCCGTAGCAATGTCTCCCTCTGAAGAAAAAAAAACAAGCTGGGTCTGAGCAGGTAGGGTCATTGTAACAGACCTCTGTGCGCTCACAGGGGTACAGTGAGATCTCGTGTCACCACTCTACCCACAGCAATTAATTAAACAGGAGCTTTGGTCCCTCTCATGGTGTTCAGTTTAAATACAGGAGCACAAAGGGAAGCTAAAGCAGCAGTAAAAAAACCTCTGCGTGTAAGAAAGTAACTTGTTCTGCAGGCTGTACTCAGCCATAAATCAATGTGTGATTTTCAGACACAGCACCACCATTTGCATTTGGAGAACAGATTCAACACCTGCAGAGAACAGTTGTGCAACCCATGAATTCTGATCTTTTATTTTTCCCTGTGCTAAAAAAGTCCCTCTGTGAGTAGGACCCAGCTGATGCAAAACCTCACAATAATTTTCTTTTTACTGTTGGGGTAGATGAGTGAGCACAACCTGTCAACTCAGTGAAATTTTAGAAGTCACCACCCCTCTGCCTTCAGTTGCTGCCCCACAGATGGGTGACAGACACTCCAGTCCATTTCAAATGTGCAGTAAAGTGAGTTGGCTTCAGTAATGTAACACAGCTTAATTCAGTCCTTCCCTTTCCACTTTTCCAGCAGAATCCAAGCAAAAACCTCAGCTGAGGGGAAGTGCTGGCTTAAAAGGCTCAAAATCAATTGCAAATGGTCACGGGACATGCTTCCTGATAGTCCAGATGGCAATGAGAAGAAATTAATAACCACACGCGTTAGCTGAGACTGCATGGGCACGGCCAGCTCCAAAGGCTCACCTGTAGTGGATCCAGCACCAGCCTCCTCACCCATCTGCCCAGCAGACCTAGCTCTGCAACAGCCCCAAGCCACAGGGCTAACACAGCGTCCATTTCTGCAGAAACATGATTCAGGATCCCCTGGCCAAGACTAGAGCTGTCTGTGACCACTGGCCCGCTCCACAGTACAATCCCTGCACCAGAGCCCCTTCCCCTCCACTCAGATGCAGCCAGCTGTCACACAGCTGGGCACTGGCAATGGCCAGGCTCCCACCACCAGCACCCCGTGTGCCTCCCGGGGAGGCTCTGAGCGAGGGGCATGCGAGTCAGTTTACACATCAAATTCTGGAGTCAAAAGTCACAGTGTTCAGTGCCTCAAAGCATCAATTCTCTCTCTCCCACTACCTACATACTAGATAGCACAGGGAGCAGGGGCAGCTTGTGCTGAGACACGTCTGATGACTCACGGCACTGCACGGTGCCCATTAAAGTGGGGTCCACCAGTGCCACAGGCTGCCAAGCTGCTCCATTGCCCAGACAGGAGGGGACAGAAGAGAAACCCCAGGTTTCCTCCAAGCTGCAAAGGTTTTTGCTTTTATAACTGAACTGCCTTATCCTCAATGTAAATTTAAGCTTTCTACTATGACAAATATTTCTGAAAGTTTAGTGTCAGTAACCGTGGTGAATTGTTAATTCCATGTTTGACAACATATATGCTCACTGCAGAAAGATCCCATTGGAGTAAAAAGCACAAAAGGAAATCTACATAATTTACAGAATAAAATCCCTATGGGAAGACAAACATTTGGATAAAGCCATGGCATTCAGTATCCACAGGCATATACTACTGACAATATAGTTTTGTAGACATGACAACTCTGGAGCTATCAAGAAAGTGTACAAATTTAAAGACCAAGTAACTCATCTGCTTTATAGAACACAGACCACAATACTCTGTCCAACAGAGTAGTCAGGGCACAGCTTGAGCCCTCCATGGGGCAGGCCAATTTATATCAAATTCTGCCATGACTTAGATCAGCAAGCAAGGTTTAAGTACTTTTTATTTTGTATTATAAGACCAGGTGATTCACAGTGGTTGATAACTTTTAAACATGCCAATTTATTGGAAGATACAGCCTTTTGTGAAATTTAAGAGCTTCTAAGATCATTTAAGCTAATTTACTGCTTCTCAGACATTTAGATTCTTCATTTTTACGTTTGCCATTGTGTTAAGAGGTTGGACTGGTTCATATTTCCTTTGCTAGGTAATTTTTATTCATCATATTCATAAGCTCTATGCAGATGGAAACAACTTCAATTAACATGTATACAAAGAATTATGAAGTCATTAGTTAACTCGAATTCCCTTTATTGTGGTATACAGACAAGAACATTTCTGAAAACATGCTATACATATTTAAACTTGCTACACTAAACAGCAGAAGTACTAATCAAGACTTCATAAGTAATTCTAGATTTTAGAATTCAAGATACAAGAAATTCAAGATTTTAGAAGTAATAGATTTCATCCTTTTGTTATTCATACAGTGTGAGCAAAAATGAGACAAAAAAGAGCAAGTTTTACGCTTCTTTGTCCTCAGTTTCCTAGGATGAGTGAAATAAATGCTGAGCAAATTAGCTAACTAAACAGAGACAGAAGGGACACTGCTCTCCAATGCTTACCTTAGGCACTTACATAATGGCTTTTACTAAACAAGTGGTTTGCCTTTCCTCATACTTTGGCAGTAAGACATATACCAGAGTTTTATTTATTTCAGTTTTCACAGATCACAGTAAATTAAGAACTTAGATTTAGTTAAGAGAGAGTTGCATTTAATTTTGTAAAAATTCATCACTAATAATGGGCTTCCAAATACTTAAAAAATAAATTCTGTTTTACCATGCTGGTATTAAAATAATAAAGAAACAGCTTATTTTTAGCAATGACCCAAAAGAAGGGAATAAATCATGTGCTATAGACCAATGCTTTGGCTGAATGCCACTTTCAAGTACTTCCTGGGAAAAGGCAATTTCAGCTGTCTGCAGAATTTTGTCTCCTTCCAGTGCAGCATCCAAAGGCCCAGTTGACCTGATCACATTTGGACATTATGTGGGCCACCAGCAATACTTACAGCTAAACAGCATTCTCAGGTTTGACAATCCTTCCCCTGGAAAGGAACTGATAAATAATTGAAGAGCCTGGGCTGCTAGAGGGAACATGCTCTATACTGGCGGTATGAATTTCAGCCACTGCTTTCTTCATGAAAGATGCATTAAAATGTAAGCTGAACACAGAAATGTGCAACTTAAAACCAATGCACTGAACATCAGTTCCACTAAAGGACAGTCTGGAATCTCACATACAGCTGACCAACTCTTTCCCTTGAGAGCTGTGGGAGGCTAGGCTGAGGAACACAGAGAAACCTCAGAGGTCGACTGAGACTGATTAAATCATATGTGCATTTAATACCTGGCAGCATTCCTCTCCTTTAACCCTGCTTTGCTCCAAAGTACCAGGGAAATGACTTCTTTCTGGAGCCTGCTACTGGCAAGTCTCTCTGAAGGTATAAGCAGAACCTTTAGGAATAAATTCTAGCCGTGATTTTTCTACAAATTTTAACATCCCGCTGCACTGGTTGTTAATCAGGCTCAGCGGCACCAGGCCTGGCTCCCCATGCACTCAAAGGCAAGACTACCAGTGGGTCTCCAGGAGCAGAAAAATGGCCAGAGCCACCCAACAGCAGCTACTGTGGAGCAGTACGAAGCTCTTCTAATAAACCTGTGGCACAAATGTAAGCAGCACTGGAAAAACTAAGTGCAGCACATCTTGGCTGAAGTCTGACATCAAGTAAAGCCCCAAAAACCTAGGTGGAAGCAACCAAAAGCCTCCAAATTTGCAGTGTCACCTGCCATGGCACAGAATGGCAAGGCCAGGGATCTCCTGCACACCAGAGGGAAATGAAACAAGCCATGTCCACATTGGATCCTGTGTTGTGATTTGTTTCAGAATGCACAGAAAAGCAGCAGCCTGCAATCCCTGTATGAGCACAGAACTGCAGGAATTAGTTTTGGCATTGCTGTTTCAAAGGAAAAGCCAGGCAGCTATGGTCTAATTCCTCTCTCCTTGAATGACAGGCATAGGACAACCTCCTCAACTGCCACCTTCTGTGTTGAGGTAGAAAGAGCAAACGTATTTACAAGCAGGGTTTATAGATGCCCATCCAAATCTCCCCTTGCACATTTTAGGAACTAGACTGTAATGAGAAGTCTTTTCAGGTTTCTTTCTGCAGTGTTGAATTATTTAATTACATTACACAAAACCCACAAGATTTGGGAGTCTAATTTGGGACTACCCCCAGTGGCACCCCAAGCCCACTGAGCAGGAGAACAAATGTCAGCTGGTCACGCTATTTCCCTTGCCTCTCCTAAGCAACTGTCACTGGAATCTCCAAGCAACTAAAGGTTATATCAGATTTATTTTTTCTATTTCCCTAAAGACCAAGATTTGTCCAAGAAGTTCTCTGGCTTTGGGGACAATTACCTTATCTAAGTGTCCTAATTGCTTTCAGTCTCAGATTAATAGATCATGTTTACTTATACATAGCACATCTAAATGAAAGGTCCCCTAAGACTTGCGTCCTAAAGCTGCTTCCAAGCAAACCTGATACTGCAAGTGCTTGGGTGTTTCCTGCTTATAACTATGGCTAGGGAAATCATTGCACGCACTATTAACAGTATCATTACAAGCAGCTTTCAGAAACAAATCTGGCAGGAAGGCTGTGCTAATGTCTTTGCCTCTTATCGGCATCTACTTGAGAGAAAAAGGAGATCTACAAAATCAGTAAAACTAACCTGGGAACTAACTATTCTGCACGATTTCCACAAGACATCACTTTACCATAGGAGCTGAGGTTATAAAACCAAACATTTAACCAACACCATGCTGGTAGATTTCAATCTTCTACACTAAGCAGCTAGTTGGGTTTATACCTCCGATTTCTACAGCTTCTTCCTCAAAAATGTATTGTTTGACTTGTTTTACTGGGGTTTTAAAAAATTCAGTTTTCTTACCCTGGTTCTTTCTGCTCTGCAGCCTGAGGACATGGTAACATCCACTAATATATTCAAGCTTCTTCTGAACTAGCATTTCAGTGGAGATTATTTGTACAAAAATACAGACAGACATTTTAATTACTGGTGAAAGATAATCAAAATCAACTGCCTGTTTTTTTCCATCCAATAGAAAACAATGACACATCATCATATGTACCCCCAAAAAGCATATGCTGTTGATCCCAAAGGACCCCTGTAGGGGGGACCCCCCTATAGGGACCTTGACCCCAGAAGGTCCTCTTCTAAAGGACAACAGCTGAGAATTCCACCCTTCCATGCCCATTCAGCCTTTGCCTTTCCACTCAAGAAGGCTCAATTATGAAGGAAATGAGAGACTTGGATCTATGTGAATAGGATCCAAGCAGATCAGTTACTGTTAGGGCAATGATGTTCAGCAAACAGTTGTCCCTGAATTGTTCAGTTCATGACCAAATCTCTTCTCACCTAAGTTTTAATTGAACAGAATTTAAATACAAAGTTTAACAAATGTGCATAAGCAACATTTTTTACTTGGTAACTACACCACTGGATGCAATTTTCTTGCCTGTGTTATTCATCACCTTGGAGCCTTTCTCTAGAGGTAAGCATTTGCAAACACAGCACAGAAGAATCCTCTCGCAAGCAGAGACATGCTTAAGTCACAGGCACCAATGTACTAACATGATTTTGTTTTAACAACTCTTACAAAAAAATAATCTACTCAGGATCTTTTAACAACAAAAGAAACCCCAAATATGAAATTCCTGCCTCAGAGACAGAGAAAATTAAATCTGTCCCAACCATCCAGCACATCACAGAAATACCCTCTGTCTTACCTGAAGCTGCAAGAAGGGGATGTTGAAGAACTTGTGCAGGTACTTGAGGCCAAAGCTGTTCTTCATGGAAGACTCAGCATAGCGAAAATATGAGGAGCCAGGAGGCCTGTCTCAACCAGATAGATAGAGAGAAGAAAACTGTACAAAGGACACGGACTGCATACACACAGAGGATGCGCTTGCTGAATTATATACCATGAACAATCCTCATTTACAAGCTAACCCCTCAGTCCCCGAATGTAGGCTACCGGGTCATTCTGCTAGGGACTCGTTATTCTGTTTACAGACAAAATTCACACTTTGTCTCTCCTGAAGGGTGTCAGAACACGGCTGTTGTTGTGTTGCAGTGTCATGCGGCTGCCAGACTAAGAAATACTATGTTAGGACACTGGGCCATTGGTTTACTAAACTGGGGGGTTCACAGCTGTACAGGCTGTTCAGTTCTCAGTGAAGGTTTTGTTTTAAAACCACAAACAGACCTACATAAGTCACATACAGAGATGAACTTGTAAAGAAATGATTACATTATGGATTAAGCCTAAAACTGATACAATTTCTGTGTGTGTGACACAGGCACAAACAAATAAGAGACTACAAAAATGAAAAAATGCCTTAAAAACATAAAACCACACAAAAAGTTACAATCTATTGAAACCTGACCAACAAGTAATATTTTATACTAAATAACAGAGCACCTCAGATCTTGGAGGGAGAATCTTGCCTGGCTGGCAAGGGAAGTGTATGACTTGGCTGTGCCCAGTAAATACTGTGTGGGGATGCTCTCAGAGGAAGAGCAAGGAAGACAGCCACACTAGCTGGCTCTCTTGTAGCAGAATTATTTGGAGCAGAGAACAGCTGTGCTGCAGGGAGAGGATTCTTTCACAAGAGAAGGACTATCCAGAACGAAGATGACTCCTTGGGAAAAGTACTTCTGAAAGGCACAAGCTGACAGGCACTCACTGTTTCCAGGAATATAGCTAACAATCTCCTCAGAACAGGCTCCTAGATCAAAGAGCCCATCGTGTAAGCTGAAGCTGCTGTATGAGACATTCAGAGCTATGAAAGCCCAAAAGCTAGGCACAGGGTCAGAGGATGAACATGATGCGCATCTGAATCACAGCAGCAATACAGTTATCTGCGGTTGATGACAGAGAGTAGCCAAGGTCTGCTCTCCTGCCTGGTGACCGTGGTGCCACCTTACCTGTTTAGATTGTCGATGAGGTCCCGCACATCGCCAGGCAGAATGACCCGGTGCTCCCCCATGTCTCGGTAATTCCCAAGCACGCACACTGGAACATGGGTCGGCACTTTAGGAAGCTCCCTCAGAATATAGTTAAATGTCCTTCACCATAGGAGAGAGAGATAAAGGCAGATGAGTGGGAAACATCATTCTGTGAGCTGTTTCATGCACAAATCACAGAAAAAAAAACAATGTAAGAAATTTTTTTTCCAAAATCCTTCCAGGACTGTGGCTTCTTTGTCCCCCTCAGAGAAATACATTAACTGTAAATATATTTGTATCATTCTTTATTCAAAAACAACTTGACAAGTTCAATAATCCACTTCCACCAGCAACCTCACATCTCCTACAGCAGTATTTCCCTCAGTCCTACAAAACTGTGTGAGGTCAGCAGGAGAAAAGGATTCTCTCCCTTCAGCTGTCAACAGGCTCACTGACCCATACCAAACCTGCAAAACACAAGCTTAAATATAAAGCAGGAACTCTTACCACCTCCTCTTTCCACTCTGGCTTCCATATGTCTCTCACCCTCCTCGGCAGATGTGCAAAACGAACAGTTCATTATTTCTGTACATTAATGCAGGCCTAGGGCCTCTAAATAATCCTTATTAATACCAGTCTTCCTGGGAATTTCTCACTAGCATTCCTCTCTCCCTTGTGTTATGGAGAGCAAGGGTTTGTAACATGCCCAGCATACTTTGCACCTGTGATAGCACTAATTATCAAGCCTAAGACAGCAGTATAAGAGAAACTGCAGTACGCGAGCCCACAGGGAGACTGCTCATTTGAAACAAGCCCAAGAGAGGAGTATATTAAGACACGTCACAAGATAAAGCTATTATTTTAAGGGATACAAGCTTGCTTCAACTCATTAGGCTGGTTATCAGCTCTAGAGTCCATCTGGGAATCAAGAGGTCTAGAAGTCAGTTGTTTTCACTAAACAAGTGAGTATCACGTGGTACATGCTGCTGAAGATGTCTTACCATTGTTTGGTGATGTCAAACATCATCACTACACCATTGCAGTTTTTATAGACATCCAGGAACTCTGCATCCAGAGCCATTTCTGACTCTGCCTGAGGAAATAAAGACAAAGAAGCAGTAAAGAACTTGATTCAACTTCAGGCTTGTACAGAACACAACTGATACAGTGCTGAATAAGCAAACTTTCTAAAGTGACAGCCACTATAAGAAGTACCCGTGGATTTCACATCATCGTTATTTAAGCAAGATACCTGGCGGTTCACAGCTTCCATGGCCCACAGGAGCAGGATGTGAAGCACCTGCCAGTCTCTGAAAAAGAGGTCTAACAGCAAATGCTAAAATGCAGCCCTGCCTCTTTCCTCTGCGCCCCCAAATCCTGCATTGGCAAGATAACTCCATATAAGCTACAGGATGGAGGACAGAGGACACAGGTCCCATTCCATCTCTTTGCTGACCCAAATATTGACTGTACTTCTAATGCTTCTGGTGTACAAAGCCAGGATGTAGTTTCTACCGAGCTTCTCCTGTGCAGGGCTGGAAGTATTTATTAGTACCTGATTTGCTTTTCATCATTTGGACTCTGCATGCTGCCAAGTACAGTAGTGGTCACAACTCAACCTCCAAGGGTCCTGCTGCAATTTGGTGTCTATGGAACAATTCTCACTCATTTCCAAGAAGTGGAAAATGCACCCGTGTTTGCGAAGAAAGAAGCAGCTGTGATACCTGTTCTCATAAAGGCTTTTTCCCATAGGACAATATTTTTAAAGAAAATTCTCCTAATCTGACCGCACAGATTGAGCAATGACTGGTACCCTGGTGAAACAGGTAACTCTTCACTGCTCTGACCCATCCCCAGAACCGAGTGCTCAGCTCTCTGCATATCAGTGATGCTGCCTTTCGTGTAAATTTCAAGAAAGTTGTTATGGAGCGAGTACCGAACACTGTCTGTGCACTGAGCCCCAAGGAGCACTGACACAGGAGCAATAAAGCTCTTTTAAGAGCTGCAGCAGAGATCGTGGGATCAAGGGCCTTTAAACTGAATTCCTGAGGATAAAATCATACATCTTTTGAAAGAGATGCCATACAAGTGCAATGGCAGCCCAAATGTGTTTTGGGGAATGTGGTGGTATGGTCTCCCATACAGCCCTTTGTTCTACAGCAAAAGATCCAAAGGAGACATATTCATGCAAGAGCCTTGAGGAAGCCACTCTGTTTATTTTTATGTGCTAGGCAGCACTTCTGTTTCCCCTTCCTCCTCTATATTTCAAAGGGTGTCAAAAGGTAATTGCTAGCCCAGTTTTAAGGAGCAGAGAGCATGGCATCAAGTGACTTCTTCAGGTCTCACAAGAAGTCCATTACAAAAGGACTTCCTGCCACTGACCATGTGCAGACAGGTACAAAGCTACCGGGTAAACATCTGGGGCGCAGTCATTCCCAAAAGACAGAAAGGAAAACAGCAGGGAAGTTGTGGTGAGGGCAGGAACGGGGATAAAATTCACAGGCAAAAGAGTGAACAGCATCAGGGATCACATTGCCCCTCATCCACCTGCCAGGCTGGCCTTAAAGCAGAAACAAATATAGAACTTACTCTCCACGGACCAAAGGTGGACTAGAGGCCTCCCACTAAGAGGCAGACATCTGCGTTCAAGGTGACTCACCTCCTGAGGGTCATTTTCCAGTTTCAAACCATCGCCTCGTTTTTTGCATTTTCCTTAAAAAGAATTGTAAAAAAAAAAAAACAAAAAACAAAAAACAAAACAACAAAAAAACGATTACACTGGGCAGAGAACTGCAGGATGTCTCTGGGCAGGACCACCGCGTTTTGAACATGACCTTAAAGCAGATCCAACTTCTACTATAAGCATGGGGAATGAGGAGGGGTGGGACAGGTGTGCCTTGCTGAAGAATACCAGCTATGGTGTGCAAGAATACCAGCTAGTCTAATTCAAAGATGAACGGGATGAAAGTCTGGGCTAGCTTAAACCACACTCTTCACAGCATAAAGTCACAATGACTGAATAATGCAGGGTTTGGTGCACTCCCTGGCCACAAAGGGAAGCTGATTTGTTCCACTTTTTGTTGTGTCAGTGTTGAAGAACCAAAGATCGTGGAGGTGCTATGACTGAACTGCACAACTACATACACAGCCTTCCTGAGAGACTTTATGACATTGCTGTGCTATGTCACTGACCTGAAACAAGCAGTCTTGTAAATAAACACAATCTCAGAGCCCATTGGGTGCTTTGGGCTGACGTGACCAAAAAAAAGGGGTGCCAGGAGACTATGAGAATTTAACAGCCAAAAGACAGAACTTATATAAGGGGAAATCCAAGCAAAATCAAATAAACTGTGGCAAAGGGGCTGTAGAGAAGTAGAGGAGAGACAGCCAACACATGCATGGAAGGCCAGAGCCAAAGGGTCAGGTCTGGTCATCACCAGCAAAGGTGCAGAAAGGAAATCCTCCAGAGGCACCATCCAAAGCCACATGCTCCAGAGACACAAACACAAAAATAAGCTAGAAGGCAGATAAAACTCTGATTAAGCTCATAGGAAAGTGCAAGAGGCAACAGACTAAATACTTGGAGAAGACACTAGAAAACCACTATAGAGACTTTTCCTGCAGTCCCACAGCCACAATCCCATCTGGAGAAATCTACAGGTTTCTCTCCAACTTATCTGCTTCCTCTAAGGCACATGCCAAAATACAGCCCTTATACTTAAAGGGCAGACCCCCTGAGACTTCTTCCTCTTCTTACAGCTTCGGTAAGCACTGGATAAATTCACAAACCGACATTTTGAAGTACCCCTGGCATTTGACTCAGCATCCCCAGAAAAGGAGTCGGTGTTTTTAAACCTCAGGCTCCCTGAAAATTTTGCATTACATCAGTTACACTGTAATCATGTTTCCAAATCTTAAAGCCTGCAACCACAGCAGACAGAGAAGGAGACACCATGTATCTGTACCTAGGATTAGCAGAGTGGCAATCAGCTAACCTGATTTTCTGGTGTAGACACTCAGCACTAAGGATTGGCAGAAGTCTCAATACGCAAGAGCAAGGACATCATCTTTCACCTTGTGCTAAAGAAGTTTAGTGTGAACATACCATGAAAAATCTGTCCTCACCCCCCAGGTATGATTTAAACTCTATGTACAGCAGTTTCCAGAGTTTTATCAAATGATGAGCACTGGACAATGAACAACCCTGCAAGGTCTTGAATTATGTTTTACAGGTATCAAGTATCTTCCAGATGTTACTGACAGCAATTAAGAACTGTACTTCTAAATTAACTTTGTTCCATATTTTTCTAGTGTGAGTAATGACGAATTAACTAAATTGTAATGGCGAAGACTTAGAATTCCTTCTCATAATTTCTAGAAATTCCCTGTATCACTCACAACAGAACACATTGGCAGCTTGGATGCACCCACAAAAAAAACCTCCCATTGACTCTTTTAAAGACTCTGCAACACTGGGGACCAAAATAGATTCTGCCAACTACTCAACTCCGCTGATCAACACGGAAAGACTACTTGTAAAATTCATGGTTCTGCCAGATGCTGCAAGTGAAACAATGTGTTTCATTCTTTTTGTATGCAGGTCAAGGATAAATAGTTATGAAATACAGAGTTATTAATGAAAGTTTTAATGCTGCAGGATACAGCAGGAGATTCCAGTCCCTACCCCCTAACTGTGTCTGGTGGGTGCTTCTGTGCATCACTGCAAAATGTTGGACAGCCTTGTGTCATCTTACTGTTGACATCTGAAAGTAGCAGAAATATTAATCCTGATCCTTCCCCATTCATGCAGTGTGTTTCCCTAGAGGATCTAGACATGGGCTCTGATTTTTCCCGGCTCTGATTTTTCCCAGCACAACTAAAGGTGTGGGATATCTAGGACGTGCATGCTTTTTCCCACCTCAATTAGCCCAAGCAACTACAAATACTCTTCATAGCTCCTCTTGTCCTGAGCAATCAAGGTGTCTTTCCAACCTGGACATATTTACAACCAATCCTTTGAGACTGAATATATGACTCGCGCCTCTCCCTTCTTATGGCTTTATGTGTGTATCAAGAGAAATGAGTAATATTCTTACATGATGCTCATCACTGCTATAAAGGAGGTCATCTATAAAGGAGTAACAGAGCTGAAAAGCGCATGTGTGTGCATATTCATGTACTGTGCCTATTTTTGGAAACAAAACTGCAGGATGAGCCAGATAAAGACAAGATGTATGTAGTGAAAAGATGCAATTCGGCCTGTAAAGCCAAGTACACAATGAAGATTGTGTTGTTATATGAACAAGGTCCTGTGTTTAAGGTTGCACTGATGTGTAATCTAGGAGCCTCAATCAGAAAGCAAGGGTCTTCATGTTGCGATTGCTCAGCTTCTCTACCTAAAATGATGACTGCTCCTTAATATTACAGGGATAATAGCAACAGTGAAACCAAATAACCCTGCAGCAGTGCCCCAAAGTCCACAGAACAGTTCTTGCTGAACACCAAAAGACTGGGTTTGTGGCCAGCACCTGAGAGCCTCTGCACCTCTATGTACCATCAGTTTTGTTGCAGGATAGCAAGGAATCAGTACAGCTTGCCAACAAATGCCGTCTACAGTGCGAGGGAGATGCTTCTGTTCACCATTCAAAAATACACATCTAGAATATTTGCATCCCCAGTGTTATCTAACTTATGCCATCTGAAAATAACAGAAACATTAGTTCTGATCTTTCCCCCTTCTTGCAACACACCTCTGGGAGGGAGAGGGATGAAGTGGCAGGGAGAGGAAAGAAATCTCCAATATGAGGGAAAGAGTTTATGCTATTCTGGGGGCAACAGAAAAAAAGATCATTTGATCCCTTCAGTTAGTGTATGGGAAAAGATGCAGGAACCAAACTAGCAGAAGTTACAAGACAGGAGATCAGAACTGTTCTCGAATCAGCTGCATTCAAGCAGCTTCTCTGCATCGAGGATGTGTTACAGCTTAATGGCCTGCAGTAGTTACACAACTTGCTGCAAAGCCAGAAAGATGAGTCAGGACTGTGACTTTTGCTGAGATATCTTTCCTATGTTCTGTTAGTTCCAAGGGCAGCAAAGCAGATGGTATTTACTACACGCACTGCACAAAATTCAGTACAATCCATAGCTAGGGGCAAGCTTGACTTGTTAAGATTTTAACAAATGGCATCATTACACAAATGAGCCCCGCCCTCTGAGCGGGCCCAAGGAGAACACAGCAGGCTGCAGGGAAGTCCATAGTGACTCACTTCCAGTGAGTCTGCACATTAAAAAAATGAAATCCCAAAGAGTCAAGAAAAAGGTAAGAGAAGCAATACAATACAGCAGTTGCCATTTCCCCCTGCTTCAGCGCACTAACCAACCTCACAGGTTTTAAGCTTTCACAACAAATCTCCCCACACTTCCAAATTAACACCCATATGCTAAACAAATGACACCAAGGCACCAGCCACCAGCCAGGCAGGGCCAACAGAGCTGCTTCCTGCATTCCTAAAACAGTCTGGAAGGAAAAATCAAAGCACACTGCTGAACTAACAAGGACAGGGAGGCACACTGCTAGTAAGCGTGAGGAGAAACACCACTTAGTAAAAGCACATTTAACCTCAGTGCAAAAATATACATGAAGTTTTTCAGGGTGTAACTTATTAAGTTTCCCCAAATCCTCCTGTGCACGTTCACACCGAGACATGAAGAACGGCAGCACTGCATAGCAGAGAAGAGGCTGAAGCTGATTTACAAGACTAAAGTTGAAAACTGCAGGTTATGGATACATCTTTTAGATGGTCTAGCTACATCCCCACATCAGGCTTTCAATACATTTTCAAACATCTTAATTTAAATAGAGGTCTCTTAATTTTCTCCAACAAAGAACAATTTGTCCAAAATGGGGAAACACTGGCAAATTATTTAGCCTGGAAAAAAACATACGTTGAAATACATGTTCAGAACGTGGATTTTTTAGCAGTTTCAAATCCAGCCTGATAAATGCAGCATTCTGCACAACTCTGAATATGCATATTAGCCAGAATCTCATGGGCAGGGAAAAAAACGAAGATCAGGTCTTATCAGCACTATGCTGCAGCAGCACTGGACACTTTACTACTAAAAATCTACAGTCTAGATCAGTGTTGCTCTCACCAAAAGCATCACGCAGGAGGATTTTTTGTCCTAAGCATACAGAAGGAAGAACAAAAATGTCATGAGATAACAATAAGATGAAAGTTAGATATGAGCAAGCTCTTAATGGTTAATTTGCACATTTTCCTAAAGTTGTACTTATCAAGAATCTGCAATGCTATGGCAATAGGAAAGGATTTGATTTTGTTACATCATGATGATCTGAATTTTTACACTACATTAAGTACATTTGATCCCATAAAAATACTTATCTGTGGTCCATAAGTAGGATCTCAACAGAATGAGTTTTATTTCAAAAGAATATAAAGTGAAGAGAAGAGAGTCCCTCAAGATTTTTAACACATGGCCCACTGTCAGAAATGAAAGCAATATCAGAAGAGTTGTTATCAACATCTGCACATATCAAATCCAATCTGTTTTGCCAAAAATGTAAGTCTCTAGTTCAGAAGATGACTCTGCTCAGAGAAGCTATTCACAGAAATAAATGCTGGAACCACATGATTCCCAAATTAACTGTCTATCTATTCATACCAAAGTTGCAAGGCAGCGAGAAAACAGATGTTTTGCTCAGATTCCAGCCCTGCACATGTCATCCCAGGATCTGAAAGCCAAACTGTAATCAGACTGACTTCAGCAGTAACTCTGACCTAAGTAAGGTTTTGTCTACACTGTGAAAACTGGGGTTTAAAGGAATAAAAAGATAAAGTGCTCAGGATTTTAATTTAAAGTTACCGGCTCAAGGTTAACCTAAAGGCTCCATTATGCATCTGAACTAGAGCTGCTATCTTTAATTATCTTTTCAGTTTTGCTATTTTAAATACAATTTAGCTAACATGAAAAATTACATTTCTCCCTTTCCCACTCCCTATTGTACTTATCTTCTTATTTTTTGGTGTTAACACATGTGGAAGTTGCACAGGTGGTAGAGCAGAGGTAGTGCACCTCGGATACAGTTCTGCTGAGGAATGAGTGCCAGCACAGATTCTAGCTAAGGCTGCAGGAAAGGTAGCAGTAGCCAAACCATAAAAGTTTAAGTTTCAATGACTGTGGTCAACAGATTTGACCAAACACACAAAACACAGATTTGACAGAAACACACAAAAAAAGGAGTACAACCCACAGAGCAAGAGATGCTCACTTGTAAAGCTGCTTTCCTGACCATACTCACACTTTAAACCAGGAGTCTGGCAGGTACCCAATGTCTTTTAAAAGCCAAAAAATATTTGCATTTGGGGCTACAGAACGGGCTGTCAAGATTCACATCTGAACCCCAACCCCTCTGGGAACAGATTCAACTGCACCCAGATTGTGTCTTCAGATATGTTTTTGAGGTCTGTTTATTTTTTATAAAATAGAAATTTATACTCTGAAAAAAAAAGAAAACTAATGAAAAATTTATTTATACATCGTAATACTTCCCTTGGCTAAGCATTTAGAAAAGATTTTGGATCAAATATATTGCATTTTCTGTCCTTAGTGAATTTAAGTAATAGGCTTCTCTTTTATCCTTCCCTCCTGCACATATTATTCACTGCAGATAACATTTTATCAATTTAATAATAGCATTCCTTTACAAAAACAGCTTGGCAAGAACTTTTAGAAACAGAACAAAGAACTCAGTACACGTCTAAACACATATAAAACTATAAAGGAGAGAAGATGAAGTTTATAATAAGTTCAGAGAATCTGAATACACTAAGGAGCAGGCTATTTCATCTGTCACGGAGCACATGAAACAACTGCTTCTGAATATTGGATTTGATCTGAAGTTCAGATTCCAAATAATGGGCTCTAGCATAGGAGACTCCTCTCTCCGTATTTTTTCAGGAAGTGACATCCATGCACTTAAAAAAAAAAAAGTACAGACGTTTTTCTAAAGTAGAAGTAAGTAGGTATTTCTGAATTCCATGTAAATTTGTAATTAAAATTGAGAAAGAAAAATAAATCTCCATTAGAAAGGAATTTATAAATCTTACCTTTGTCAACCACATCCCATACTTCAACTTTAACAATATCGTCAGTGGCTAAAAGCACAATAAGAACACAAAGTATTAGCAGAGGGTTTCACTAAAATGACCAATACTCAATGCTCACCACAGAGAGCCTAACCCAAAGCCAACATTGTGAAAGTAGGAGATGAATACCAAAAGAAAAGTAATTCTTGAGTTAAAAGACAATCCAAATATCACAGGAAGGCCCACTGTTGAAGGTCCAAATTGTACACCAAAACTGTGCTATCTAAAGAACTTTTTAAAGACTCTTAGTCACATAAGTGATAGCTAGATTTCCTTGATTTTTTATGTCAGATTTGAAGCATGTCATAAATATTTTGTGTAGATCCTTTTCATAACATAAAGAGGTGTCCACATTCTTTCAAAAAAGATATAAATTTAATTTGGAGAATAAAGTCTGGTCTATAAGCAAGGTGTACAACTGAAAAAAAAAAAGGAATATATACATTTAAGGAAGATCAACCTTATTAATAGCATCTTCATGTAAACATGACAAACAGTGCAGACAGTCCTGTGGCTACAGAAATCCATTCTCTCCGCAAATTCCAAGTCACCTTTTGTGAAAAATATTACTAGCAATTTTGCCTCTTAACGAGCTGCAGCATCAGGAAATTATAAGCAGCAATGTATATTTGAGTTGCTAAAATCTGAAGCAAGACAACCAAAATTCTAACTACAGAGATACTACTGCTGGTACGGAAAGCTAGCAGCTTAACTTTCAGATGGTATGAGGGATGGGCAGCTTTGCTTAGATGTTTCTATTGAATCCAAATAAGCAGACCAATCTTCAGGAAGTTGTTCCAAGAAACAGTTGCTTTTTGGAAATGCTATAGGCTACAAAGCAAAAGCTTGTACTTGGAGCAGATGTGAACATAAAGCAATGTCTCAGAGTAGAAAATAATCTCATAGGATGGCATGAGAATTCAGCTAAGCATCATTGTCAAGCCAGGAAACATTTCCTCTACTGAATTCACTGTTGGCTTAACTTAAATGTTTCAAAATATTGTGAAGACAGATTATGAATATAGGAAAACTTTGATCCTCTGCTTCTGGAGAAAGATCCTTTTTTACATTTATGCATGAAGCAGAATCAACCTCTGTTTTTCCTCATAGCAACTGGCGCTTATCTTCCACTTTGCCTGCAGGGCAGTGGGGCACAGGATGCACAGGAGACTTGCCCAGGCTCAGCCCAGCCAGTGCACCACAGGCTCAGATGGGACTGAAAACACAACAGGCGTACAGCAGCCGGCAGTACTAAAAACTCTGCTCAAACAACTGAACTCCCCAAATTAATTCTGTCCCTGAATATTTCTACAGACCATCAAGCCAGGTACAGCTGAAGTCCAACCACTCCCCATTACTCACTCGCCTGGCACCCAGCTGTATAGCTGGCTACTCACATGCAGGCACTGGCAGAGCAGGGTGCTCTCCCTGTGACGTGGGCTGCTTGAGTCCGTGGTCCATTCAGGGTGTGCCATAACCCTGCAGGTGCTGGGACACAGATCAGCTAGCGGAGGTCTGCCCCCAAATTTATACCCTGCAGCTGGGACTGGCAGTGCTGCTGCTGTCCCTGAAGGACAAGGGGACGGACAGACCAGCAAAGTCAATCCTGGCACCTTTCAACAGTCAAGACTTTCTGCAAAAGGACTGGAGATGTTTTCCTTTCTCAGGCAAGCTTTGCAGGGGCACAGGAGGAGTCCAGGGGGCTGCTTGTTCTTTCCAGCAGTGCCACGTGAAGCAGCACATGAGCACATTAACAACGGGCTTCTGCAGAGAAGCTGGAACCCCATTTCAGAAAAGTAAGCCCTTGGAGTGATGTGCAGTGCTCTCCTAGGAGATGACCCTCCTAGTATTA
Organism: Astur gentilis; assembly: GCF_929443795.1. Lineage (NCBI taxonomy): Eukaryota > Metazoa > Chordata > Aves > Accipitriformes > Accipitridae > Astur > Astur gentilis. Next base: position 8,907,655 of record NC_064908.1, read on the forward strand.
GCACTGAGACTTTCCTCCTGAGCTCCAGAGATCTCCACCTCCTTACCCTAAAACCAAATGCACCCTCAGTTAACATTAGTTCCCCTGCTGAGTAATTTCCACAGTACTGGTACCCTGCTGAGCAGCAGCACTCCCAGATAGCTGATGAGTTGAACTGTTTGACCCAGAAAGACCTGCTCTACACCTTTTATCTGAGGGGAAGCACAGAATTTCACAAAGAAACTGCATGAGATCTGAGAAAATAATTTTTCCACATGGGTTTTTCTTCTGTTAGCCCTAATGCTCCAGCTAGCTCGTAGCCAGTAAGTTCTTCCTTTTCATTACCAGCTTCATTCCTGATTATCCTGAACACACAGGAGGATAATTGCTTTAGTGCTGCTGTGTTGGCTTTGGTACGACTCATACACAGCAGCATTTCACCTTAACAGCTTTGGAAGGCATGTTGCAGCAAAAAGAGTGCCAATTCATCCTTTTAAGTAACTTGGATTAGCATAAACCATGGATCAACCACTCAAAAAATCTCTACTTAGTTGCTATTTGGCTAAGTACTCTGTAGCCAGTGGCACACTAAGACATTGCTTTCCCAGAAAACGGTGGAGAGGTGCGAGAAGACTCCAGTTGCAAGAAAGCTCATTTAAAAATACGAATCATTGCTTTATGGGTGGGTTCATCACCAGGAATTCACAGGCCCTCAAACATATTTATTCTCATGCAATTACACGATTCACTTCATATGCTTCGGATCACAAATCCTAGAGAGCAGAGCAGCTCTGCCATTCCTCACACCCATCTATAAAGCATTCAAAGTATCTGAACAAAAGTATTTGCTAATTTTTATTCCAGACTCCCTTGCTGAGACTGGCAAACAGAGAATAAAATTGGTGACTAGCATAATCTAAAAAAGTGTTCATTAGGGTCAGGAATGGTAACTCCTTACTTGGACACAAAAATTACCAATATCCATTACAGAGACAATTGGCACAGAAAAGTAATTTTGTTCATTTTGAGTAGGAAGAAATAACTCAAATTCCTCTACTTTTATTAATCCCTCCAGTATAAAATTTCTGAAGATATGACAAGGTGGTATGTTCCACATTTAAAATGTATATCTTCTAATATCAGGCAGCGTAAGAATCCTTCAGTATTTGACAGTGATTTAATTAATATCCATAAATATTTGCTGCCAACTACCTCATAATGTTTATTTAAGTTAGCTTGAGTGCATGATCACAGGGAAAACAAACTATTTTTCTTCTACAGATTAAATCAGCCAATAGGGCAGTAATTAGATCTGAGCCAAGTTCTCAGAGTGCCCACATCACCCATCTTGGATGGGAAGTTTTCACAGCAGGAAACATACCTTACAACATTTTTTAAAAAGGGGGTTATTTTTTAAAAAAAGTTTTAAGAAGGTCAATGGAGAATTTCCTATACTGCTGGAAAATATTACTAAGAAAATAATACAGTGTTTTACAATGTAAAAGAAACACAAATGAAAGGCACAATTTCATGTATAGCCTTCCAGATTAATTAGACTAGCTCAGCAACATTTCACCCTGAGAAAAGTCCATCAAGATACCTACACATTGCTGTCAACATTAACCAGTAAGATCTACAGAAATATATCACACCGATGTTAGAACTAATCACTATAAATAACAAATACACCTGCAGTTACCAATATACAGGAAAAGCCAGCCTCATGTGTAGCTATTTCCTACCCCAGGATTGCACCCATGTTGAAAAAGCCAGTGCCTAAGCCTCAGCTCAGTAAAAGAACATACAGTCCCTAAAATACGCAGAAACATGAGAGATGACTGGGTCTTTCTACACATTTCGTCTCCAAACACCTTTTTGCATGTATACAAAAACCCTGTATACATGCATTTTGTATACCTGTTCATGTATACAAAAACAATTAGGTATGAATAAGCCTCTTACAACTCAAATGCCAGACTCCCAGGCTGTATTTACAAACAGCACTTGTATTACCTACGCTGATTAGAGAGGAAACTGAACTCTGAAGTTTTTACCTATGATATTGTAGAAAACCAAAATTAACATTCAGTGCACTCTTTAGACCTGGATATCTAAGAAAGAGGTATTTAATTTCTTATTCTGATCCAAGCCTGTTTAGGCTGAAGCATTCAAGTTTTATTTTGGAGATAGTTTCCATCATCCAAACAACTTGTAAGCTCTATGTTCACATATCAATAATCAATGTGCTGATATTCTGAGAGAGAGGAAGAGGAGCATGGGAGAAGGATGCCACTGCTAAAATACAACATGCCAGAGATTTTGCTGCAGATGGGGAACACCACTGCACGAACACTGCAGATCTGTCAACGCCTTGGGCCAGTTGAATAGGCAGAACATCAGGTAGATGGTACACAAAATAAAAATACTTTATGAAGAATGTAGAAGCTAACAGGCACATCTTTGCATCATGGTCACATGGAGACTCCCCGTGAAAGAATATGAAAACCTGTGACATCAGGCTTAGCTCAACATCAGATCCTGAATGAGACAAAACCGCTAGTTGCACTGAGCAAGGATGACCTGTTTCTCACCCACATCCAAGGCAAATCTCAACCATCCATCCTTACAAACCTGTTCAACCTTTGTCCAGAGAGAGCTAACTTATGTGGAAGTCTGTCTTCATAAGGGCACAAAAGCCTCCAGAACTCTAGTTACCAGCTCCCTGTGAACATACAACAGCAGTATCTGCTTGCCCTCCTTGCACTGAAGCCTATGAAGGCAACAGAGATTGAAAGAGCACTATCCCAAGGCTGACTGCTGGTGAACACACCCTGTGGCTCCGTGATCATTATCACGAGGCTTGGGCATCATGGTATCCTCCAGCAACACAAATTTGATTGGTGAATTAGACAAAGCACCCAATTTTGTGTTTACCCAAACTGCATGGGGTTTTTTTCCAGCTGTGAGGAGTCAGAGAGTACCTGATTCAATGCAAGGTTGGAATGATGCAGATGGACAATGTCTGATAAAGGCAAACTAAATGCTGACCTTTTTTAAAGGAAAATCAGTCTTACAGAGCAAGTTCATACTGAATCAGTAGTTCACCCCACAAGGCTGTGGCATTTTTGATCAGGAACCTGAAAGCTGGACTTAATGCACTGTTGGATCACAGCCTTGTGCAATTTCAATGCCTGCAGTGTCTTCTCCAGGCAAGATCCAAGGCTTTCACAGCCACTTTGTACTGTCAGAGCAGATGGGGAAAATAAAAAAATTCACATCTCATCTCTCAGACTCAAACAAGCACTTTGAAAAAGCTACTGATAAGATAATTCTGTGCTTCAGTAAGCCAGCCTAGTTATTAGTACTACAATCATTTTTAAAACATTACCTTCACCAGTTACAGGATGCTCTTTATATTTTAATCAGTAGAAAACTAGTTTGCACCATACTATTTGCTTCAACGCCACACAGTAACACCAAAAGCAGGGTTAGCCTCAGAGAAAGATTTCCATAATAAACCTGTTTTCATTGACAAGTCAAGCATATCACAAATATTTCAAATCATTTGGATCACCTATTAAACACTTTCCTTGAATTGTGGCTTCCAAAGACCTATCCTTTAGCACTTATAAGAAATATAGTTTCTGAGTAAAGTTATTAAAAAACATGACTGAGAAACTGTGAATAACAAATTAAAATAACAAGAGTGATGAGAGACCATTTTATCTCCCAAGCAGACACAGAAGAAAGAAGCAAACAAGGCTGCAGTGGAATTTCTACCCCCAAGGCACTGTCCCATGACTGTCACTCCCCCCACCCTCTTCCATCTTACTTTTATAATTCCAGTGGATGCTGGTGACTTGGATCTCCTGAGTTGGAATATATTCCTCAATAAATTTCTTTCCCTGCAGTCGGTGCCAGAGTGTGGTTTTCCCAGTGTTCCTGTCCCCTCGGATGACAATTTTCACTGGGGAAAAGAGTAAGCAGACAAATAAAGTTGATTAAAAACAAATCAAAGAATCCTGTGAAAATCATGTTAACTTTTTGTAAGCATTATTCAGATGTAATTAGTTCTCCCATATTACACAGGCATGATGGGGTTTGTTAAAAAACATGAGTCTCAGCCATTAAAATTAGTGTTTATTCAGCTACTCTCTCTAGTACAGCAGAATGAACCAACATCAAGATTGAATCTTCAGAATCTGCAGAACGTCAGCCAGCTAAGTCTCTGCTCCTTCCATCCTCCTGCCTTCTCTGCCTAGTGCTTATTCCCACTCTGCCATACCCTATTGCTTTGCTAGCATTTTATGCCAAGTTTCTCCTTCAATTGCCTCCTCTATCATTCCCATTTCTCCTTAAACACTCCTTATTCCTTGAGAAAATAGAATCATAGAATCATTTAGGTTGGAAAGGACCTTTAAGATCATGGAGTCCAACCATTAACCTAACACTGCCAAGTCCACCACTAAACCATGTCCCTAAGCACCACATCTACATGTCTTAAATCCCTCCAGGGATGGCAACTCAACCACTTCCCTGGGCAGCCTGTTCCAATGCTTGACAACCCTTTTGGTGAAGGAATTTTTCCCAATATCCAGTCTAAACCTCCCCTGGTGCAACTTGAGGCCATTTCCTCTTGTCCTATCGCTTGTTACTTGGAGAAGAGACTGACCCCCACCTTGGTACAATCTCCTTTTAGGTAGTTGTATAGAGTGATAAGGTCTCCCCTCAGCCTCCTACTCGCTTCCTAGACCCAGCTGCCCACTGAAAGCTCAAGGACCAGTTCTCAGCTGAGCCGATAGGCAGGGTCCTGCATTCAGAGGTGCTGCTCCCTATGTCCCACAGGGGTGTGACTCTGAACCCCAGCACTGGTGAAACCGTTCTTCTGGGATGGCGTAGGGAGAGCTGAGAGGCAGTTTCTGGTGAACATCACCGCAAACTTAAGCTGCCACTGCTCTCAGCTATCCCTAACTTTCTTGCACTGGGGCAGCATCCTCTTTTCCAGGGGAAGCAGAACAAGACTGTGTATTGCTCTTCAGCTGCTCCAGCTCAGAGCCTAGACAGTCTCAGGTGAGGAGGCAATCCTTGGCGGGGACAAGGAGCAAGGTAGTTTACGGTCACAGGGGTCTATCTTAAACTGCCCCTGTGATGGCCACAGTTTGATTAAAATTAAATCAAAATCAGTCTACCTATCATGCATTAGAAACAAGCTAAACTGAACCAAAACAAGCATGCCCCTTTGGGGACATAAACTCAAATAACATAACAGTGAAATAAAACCAAGAGACACTGAATCTCTGTGGGTCCTCCATGTGTCAGAGAGACAGTCTCTACCACAGGAGCCAGCCCTTAGCTGGTTTTAGGTGCAGGTGTACTGATGGCACTCAGCAAAGGCATTCTCAGAAACTGCAGTCTCGGGTAAAGATACAACAGCTCCGCTTCCACCAACTGGCCTCACACCCAGCTGCTGAGGCCACTCAGCTGATCCACCACCTGCCTGTGCTTGTGCACAGCGCTTGTACCCACAGCAAGGAAAGTCAGTCAATGGAGAAACTCATTCAAACCCTCCCAAGGAAGTGTCAAAAATATCACAAACTTACGCAACCTGGCAAAGCAAGGTAGCAATTAATATAATAAACTTTCCTGAGTCTACCCTAATGTTACTTTGTTCTTTCTGAAAACAGTATGTGTTGTTTTCTAAATTTTCTGTTCCATTACAGGATTTTTTTTAAAATACCATCCTGGTTTTAAGTGGCAACCACAAGGCTATTGGTAAACGTAAGCTAACAAACAGAATTTTTATGCTTGTGTTTTGAATAGGAGCTATTATCCCCTAGAAAAATGGGCCACCTGGAGATATCTAATGGCAGATTCAGGTGATTAGCATTAGGTTGCACACCATCATTTGGGCAAGGAAATCTCAGTCTAAAGGCTGCCTTCTGTTGTAACTCAGGAGTTATTGCAGGCATTTCAGAAAAAAGTTTAAGAGGTAAACTTTAAGGTAAAACAGACAACATATACAAAGTCTGTGGAAGAGTTTTGTTTGGTGAAATTTTGTGCTGCAGTTCCACTGTGCTTTTGTTGTTGTACACTGAAAGGTACTGCTGTTTATTCTTTTACAAAGTTACTTATTAAAATAGCAAAATGATAAAAAAGGCAAAAATGAACTTCATATTTATAGGCTGACTTCACTTACAGGTCCCAGAGCAACTCTGCAGACAACAAACCATTTCCTGTCGCCCTGTGTGTGATTCTGCTTCCCACTTACAGATGGTGAAACAATCAATGGAGGATTCCTTTGATTTTTGTGAATTAATGCAGCAAGTCCAAGGCATAGGCAGAATGAGATTCCATTTGTCCCCTTTAAAACCTAAGCCTTTCTAAATGCTCTCACTGCCTACCTTAGACAGCATTTTAAAATTCACATTCCCCCATGAAGTGCAGCAGGAGATACCAAAACAGTGAGCTTTAAGGGACAAGCAGACCTTTCCTTAAATAGTTAGGCTGCTCTCAAGGCACACTTTCAGGATCCCTCCCAGATGACTTAACTGTGAGCTCTCCCTAGAAGGGGCAATCTTATCTCCCCCCAGGACTTTCCTAGTGTCAACAGTGTTATTTATGCAGCTACATATTAAGTTGTATCAAAGAACTGAACTGATTCATCTTCAGTTTTCTTCTCTAGCTCAAGTGCCCAGATGCATGAGCTGTAGGAGCAGCACGCAGGAGGCATGGCTGGAGTGGCATGGAGATGATCCCCCACCCCTGAGCAGCTCACATTTAGATCAACGTAGGGTGCTTGTGGCACTACATGCTCAGTTTGAACAGGTCCAACGGCCCTTTCCAGCTTCAGCACTCTCCATGTTAGGATCTCTTTCCTCCTACATAATGCATGAGTTTTCACTGACTTTTCCTGAAGAAAGAAAAAGTCTTTAAAAACAGAACAGGAAGAAGGCAGGTAATGTAAATAATTTTTAGCAAAACAAAATCTGTATTTGGGACTTTGGCTGGGGCAGGTCAACTCAATGACAGGCATCTCCAATACAGGAAGAGCTGAGTGAGCTTCAGGGCACAGCCACATCACAGGCCTGGGCTGTGTACGAATGTGGAAAGAGGACCAGTATTTATGGGAGAGGTTACACAGTAACAATTACTGCCTTACTTTGATTTTAAGTTAAATCAGTACTTACTGCAAACAGCCATAGGTTTGTAGCAAAGACAGGAGAATTATCTGTGGGAAGAAGGGTAGGGATGGGGAATAGATCAAAATGTGAGGAAAAAGCTAAACAAATCACTTTATTCATATTCTCACTGCATCAGGAAAAATAGAGGGATTTCCATTCTCTGCATGGGGAAAGAGAAGCAGAGCAATGAAGATACAGGCCCAGAGAGCAGGTCTCAGACCAACTCAGAACTAGAAATCAGGAATTCCCAGCTCTGCCCATATTCTTCCAGGACACTGCAGCAACTAAGGATGTCAGACCCCACAACAAAGATCCCCAAACTCCTCTGCTAATAATCCCCGTATGGAGGGTCATAACCTTGCCCTCTTTAAGATCTTTGGGACTGTGGCTACAAGGCTGCAATTCAAATGCTTTAAGCTGGTTCTGCTGCCAAAAGAAGCACATCTGATCTACAGACACCCCAAGCACACTTCCTGGGGGGGGGGGGGGACAGGCCAGACAGCAAAGCAGGTTTGCCACATGTTGAACAAATGCCTGCGTTAGCCGCAGGAGAAAACAAGAGAAGGTGGGAAACAGCAGGAAGAGGGGAAGCATTTCTGTTGGGAGTAGTGCTGAATGAAAATACTTAACAAAACTACAATCAGAGCCTGGGAATTACTACTCTCAAACAACACAAAAGAAGTAAGGACTATAATGCGTACCAAAAGGATACATGGTATTAATTAAGTTCTGTCTTTTAAAGCACATTTTAGGCAGAAAAGTAATAAGGGGAGGGACTAGAGGGAATTCTTGGAGCTACTGACTTTAGTATGTCAGCACTGGTGACTGTTCAGGGCAGGCCTGCAGCTCACCAGGAGAGCAGCCCATGCTGCAGGCACACAGAGCAGTGGGGTTTGTCGAGTGGCGTGCACACTGGATGCAGCATTAAGAATAAAGTCCAGAGCAGAAGGTGTACCATGTTCTGGGGAATAGGACAGATGGATCTGAACCTTTAGCACTTCCATGTCTTTTGCTCCTGTCATTGATCATCAATGGGTAACTCCCAGGGAATCCTCTTGCCAGTGTAACTCAGACAGAACTGTTAATTTCACTCGTTTGCTCATCCTTGCCTTTCATAAACTTTTGTATTTGCGTAACCTGGTGCTGGTACTTCCTTCTGTAATCTGCCTTGTAATTTGTTCAAAAAGCACTGCTGCAAAAAGAACAAGATCCACAGATCCACGTTGCTCTCTCCACCAAACCTATTTGCTCTGGCCTCTGCTACCTTCCCCGGGCCAGCACTGCTATCTGAATGGTGACACAGCAGACCTGATCCAAGTTCAGGATATCCCAAGCAGGAAAAAAAGAGCAAGTTTTCACAAAGATTGGTTCCCCATACTTGGAACCATGATCTCCCATAAACACCCAAGCCATTACATATATGGTACAGAACCACATCATTTTCATCTCTGCACCTTCCATAGTGCTCAGGGAACTCTGGTGTTATTTGGGCCACAGCACGTAAAACACAGGAGCTCCATGTGGATGATAAAAGAGAGCAAATAAGGAGTGTGTGTTCTGCGAATGCAGTATGAAAATGCTTTTGTTTTGAAATCGGATGTTCCATGCAGAGGAAGTGACTGCTGCTGAGGGCTAATACTGGCCTTTGCTTTCATCATTTCATTAGAAATCTAAACCTACCCATCCTGCAACACTCTTCCTTTTGAAAACATAACTGAGTGGGAGAGAGACCATCAAACCAAATCATTTTGGCTCAACTTAGAGGTGTATACTATCCAGTGCTTGCAATCCTCAGCGCCACTAAAACACCACACAATCTTCAGTATCACTTCAAACGCAGGGGCTGTCCAGTTACAAAATGTACTGGACAGCTGTGAAGGCTGGCACAGCATGGCCTGTCCTGAGCCCTGCAGTGAGGCACCAAGAGCCAGGTGACAAGGCCCATGTCCCAGCCACTTGCTGCCCACTTTATCAGCAAGCAACCCAAGGCATTCTTGACACACTAAATATATTTCTGGGAAGGAAACAGGCTTCAGTTCATTATCAGTAATGGTCTATGAAAGCAAGGAAAACATTTCTGTAAAATCAGTCATCACAGCACCCTTTGGTTTAGGTTTAGGCAACTCCTGGGGAATGGAGGAGTTTAAAGATGTGTGTTAATGGTGGCTACTAAACACATTTTGCACTCCTCTGCTGAATGTCATGTATTTGCTAAGAAAGGAGCATTGGCAATGCATAGAACTTGCAGCTCTGCCCTTCCTGAGCAATGGCCCTTGTAATGACATTCCTTCAGAGTCCACCTTCAACTGAGACCACCTCACTGTGCTGGAACCTACCCCATCTATCCGGTGCCATGGCTATGCAGGGTGCTCGAAGCCCTTTCATAAGCCTGCCCATATCTCATATAAATATTATATAACAGCAATCCTGGGAAGAGTTACTATGGAGATTGGAAAGCTTCCCTTAAGGCAGTGACAAAAAGCTGCAGTTTTATTCCACATACGAAAGCAGTAACTAGAACACAAATCCTGGTAAGACAGAGCACAAACCAAAAAGCTTTCCCGAGGCTTTTGGTAATGAGACAAAAAGCAGCAAAGCTACAGTTGGTAGTTCAGCTGTTGGCATTTTTGGCCTTGCTGTATTAATGGCAAGCAGGTACACATCCACGCAGGTTCATCAATGCAGTTAGTCAACACGTAACAAAGAGTTGGCCCCATTGACTGCTGTGCCAGCAGGATGCAGCTGATCCATACTGTCCGCAGCACAAACGTTCACTGTCTGAAAAGTCAACTCCTTTCTCCTACATAATTCACCACACCGGTATTAGCTACCTGATCTCAAACATACCAGTGAAGTACCTGGATATGTTCTGGTCTGTGGGCTGCATGAAGCCTCTGCACAGATCAACAGTCTTTAACTAGCAGATCTCCAGGTACATGTTTAATGATGCAGCGCTGTATTCCAAGGCAGAATAACCCTCACCCTCCATCTCTCGCTGGAAATCAAGTCTCTTAACAATAACACCGTACTTCTGTTCACATTCATGACTGCTTGCTAAGACACTAATTTTCTAAATTAAGTACTACTGGCATATCTAATAGATGTGCTGTGGATAAAGGCATCTATGCTCTCCCTTGTAAAGCACAGAGCTTCAAAACATATCAGTTCAAAAGCACAGTCAATAGTGATGGTAATAAACAAAGCAAAAAAAGCCCCAAGCCTCAAAGTGTTAACCTTTCCCTTCACTTTCTGTTTCAGATTAAGATCTAACATAAGCTCTATTCCTCCAACACTTGTGCCTTTACAGAAATTATTCAGTGTCATGTTTACAAATCAGTCTCTCTCCCAACTGCCAATCTCTCGGCCTTCTGCAATCTGACTTCACTGCCTGCCTGGATCCACACAGATGACCTGGTACTTGCAGTGCTCTCTGGTACCACCTCTATTTTCAGCAAGGATGACATAACTACCGTCCCCGTCTCACAACTGTTACTTTGGGATGTATTTCACATACTTGCAGTGCCCTCCTGAAACATTATTTTAGAAATAACCTTTACTGAGCTTCAAGGGAAGAACACAACCGTAAGCCTCAAGACTGAAAGGAAAAAAATTCTGAAAATGTTCCCGAGAAATGAGCGAACATAACAGTTGCAGCAAAGACAGTCAGAATGAAATTATGTGCCAAGGGCACATAAAGGCATACATCACTCACCTTTTATTAAAGCCTGGCAGGGCAGAGCTTTTTTCAATAGACCCTTATCGTATAACCACTAGAGCTTAATTATAAATACCATTATCCTGGGCTGCAGGGAAGGTCACCCACACGCTCAGGGGAGTTACTCTCTTGATGCTTTAACTGACAAAAATTGATTTACAAGGAACTCTTTCTTGTGCCACAGTCAGCAGAAAGCAGGCAGCTGTTCAGGACATCTGCTGACTGGGGACATTGCTGCACTACAGGTTCCTAAGTTCCACACGGAAAGATAAAAGTTTCTCATCCCTTACTTCTCCCACACTTCCAGAAGCTCTAACGTTTAACTGCAAACTTGGCTTTGGGCGAATACTGGCAAAAGCACCACCACGCACAAGGAAAGCGTATGCGTTTTGCAGTCCCACCGGGGTCCCCGGGCACGCTATGGCACGTTATGGGGCATCAGACGGGACGGACCGATGCGGCTGGCCTCCCGCCCGGGGCCGGCTGTGCCCCCCAACAGACCCCCCGAAACTGGGCTCCGACTCACTGTTATACTGGACTCCCTTGGCAAACCTCCTCTGCAGAGCCTGGTTCATGGACTGCAGCCCCGCGGGAATATTCTTGTCTCTGACCGGAGTCTGGTCCGAGCCCACCAGCTTCTTCAGGGCCGAGAACATCTTTCTGGTCCCACACCTGCACCACCACCTCCAGGAAAAGGGCTGCTGCTCCGGGGCTCAGGGGCAGGGCGGCCCCGGGGGGGGCATAGGGGGAGGACACGGCTCGAGGGGGACGCGCGGGTAAATCAGGGCTGGGGCAGGGCCGGTCCGGCCATGAGGGGCCTCCCGGGCTCGGCGGGGCGGAGGTGTGCGGGCTCGGCCCGGCCCGGTCCGGCCCGCCGCGGCGGGGAGGGAGGCTCAGCCGGGGCCCCGCCGTCTACCGGGAAGGGGGCGCTAACCGGGCATGGCCCGGGACCGGGGCGGCGCGGGGGGAAGGGGGCAGTGGGGCCGGGGCGGCAGCTCAGCCCCGCCGGGCGCCAGCGCTCGGGGCCGGGCGCGGGGAGCGGAGGCAGCGCGGGGCTCCCGCCGCCGCCGCCGCCATCTTGCCTCTTCCGCCTCGCCGCCGGGGGACGGGGCGCGCGCGGCGCCGGCTACGGCGGCCGGCAGGGGCCAGCGAGGCGCGGAGCGCGGCCGGCGGCGGGGCCCGCATGTGTCCTGGGCCCGCCGGGCCGGGGCAGGCCGTGGGCGCGACCCCCAGGACTCCCTGTGACCCCTCCCCAAGGCCAACTGCAACCTAACCCTTCGAAGACCCCCACAGTCCCCTCGTGTGACCCCACTAACTCCTGTCATCCCCTCCTGGGACCCCCATAGACCCCCCCCAAGACCCTCGCAATCCCCTCCTGTGAGCTTCATAGCCCCCCCCGACACCCATAAGCACTGTAACCCCCTCCTGGGACCTCTGTAGCTGCCCTGTGACCCCCATAGCCCCTATAATCCTGTCCTGGGGTCACCCCAGCATCCCTGCTACCCTCCCCCCTGGACACTTCTAATCCCCTCCTGGGACCTCCTCTGTAGCCCCCTGTGGTCCCCATAACCCCTGTAATCCCCTCCTGTGATGCTCATAACCCCATAATTCCTTCCTGTGACCCCTCAGGGTCTCCTCTGACAGCCTGTAATCCCTTGCTGTACACCCCATGTAACCCTGCCATGATCGCCATCCCTCCCCATGATCCCTATCCCGGCCCACGACTGGGCCTCCTTCAGTCCCACCCCGACCACGATGCAGCAGCAATTATTCACTTTTAGGGAGGAGCAAACACCCTTTCCCCACCATGCTGACCCCTTCCCGGCTGCCCGTCATCATCCCCTGGGAAATGGGGGGCCAAACCCCACCCAGCAGGATGCCCTGAGCCCCTTGGTGCCCCCGTTGGCTACCCCAGCACCGCATGGGCGGAGGGCAGCAGGCTGAGGAAGGGGCAGAGACTCAGTGGGGAGCACCCAGCAGCCCCCACAAAGGGGGAACACCCTACCAGTGAGGACCCCACAGCATCCCCTGCTCCTCCTGGACCCTCCACCCTGCTTCCCACCAGCTCGAGGATGGACACTGGGCTCGTTGGTCACAATAGATACATTTACTGCTGGAGGCATCTCCTGTGCTGCTGGCAGCTGCCAGCACACTCCTGCGGGACCCTTGTGCTGGGTGCCGGCAGCTTGTCCTCCACTCACGTCAGTTTGACAGATGCAGAAACTCCTCATCCTCTGCAAGTGGAGAGACGCACAAGGTGACGGACAGACCCACAGAACCCCTCCTCGCCCCACAGAGAGGCAGCGATGCTTGCTACTTCTCACTTTGTCCTTGCCATCAGTGATGCGCGAAGTGGTCTAGACCCTCCATGCACCCCCATACTGTCCTGGTTGTCACTTGATGTCCTAGCACCTGCTACGGTGGCATTAATGGACTTCATATTGGTGACAAGGATAATAAAAGATGGGGTCTTCCCTAAGACATGTTACTCTGGCCCCATCTCCCATCTGTGGGGGCATGGTAAGCCCCCAGCGCCTGTCCTGCTGGGACCAGGCTCGCCCAGGGCTGGCTGTCGTTGAAGACTCCTTAGCTTGCCCCTCTCTGTGGGAAGATTTCCCTTGTAATGTTCCTGAAAACCTGCTTGTCCATTCACCCGATGGCTGAGCAGTGCCTCTTGTGTCTCCCAAGGAGGTTCAATATGGAAACCCCTGCGCTGACTAGAGCTGGAGGGTCTGGCATGTGTCACACAGAGGGTACACCCCTGGCGGGGAGCCTGGTTTCATCCTTATTTGGTCTCAGGGTCCCTACACCCCCTGAAAATCTTTCAGTCACTCTTCTCTCACTGGCATACCCTGCCCAGGGGCTGTCACCTCTGCTGCTCCCCACTGCACCCCAGCCTGCTCGGGAACCTTCTCCCTTTTATCAAGACCATTTTGAGAGTTCAGCTGTGGCCTCAGTACGTCTGCAGCCTATACAGTCTCCCTGTGTGATACTGTCTGTAGATTAATGACGATATTCCTCAGTCCACCAGAGTCCCTGACCCAGGGCAGACCCATCCCAGGCACAGCATAAAACCATCCCAGACCCATCCCAGACTCATCCTGAACCTATGACAAACCCACCCCAGGCTTATCCCAGACCCAGGACAGACCCATCCTAGACCCATCCAGACCCAGGACAGACCCATCCCAGATCCAGGACAGCCCTGTCCCCATCCCAGATCCACGACAGCCCTGTCCCCATCCCAGGCAGACCCAGCACACCCAGACCCAGCCCAGAGCAGGACAGGAGATGGTGTAGGCTGCTGCCCTGGCTCCCCCAGCCCAGCCCAGTGTGGTGCAGGCACGGTGTGGGCAGGGTGGGGGTACCTGCCACTGGAGGAGCCCCACAGTACTCCTTGCACTCCTTCTCTGAGTAGAACTGGTTCCCGTTGCCCTTGCAGCCTCCATAGCTGAACGTGATGCACTTGCCCCGAGCTGCGTCGAAGGCCCAGCGTGTCACCGGCTTCTGGCAGGGACCCTGGATGACAGGCAGCCTGCAGGCAGCTGTGGGGACAGGGGGCTGCTCTGAGGGCAGGTTTCAGAGCCCTCCACACCTCCCACATGGATGGTGGACATGTGGGGTTTGAGGCCACTCTTGGAATCCTTCTGATGCCTCAGCAAATGCGCCTCCCGTGCCCTCGCCCCGCCAGAATGTCTCCTGGTCACCCTGCTCACCCTCCGTCCGGCAGGCCTGCAGGCACTCCTTCTCCGAGTAGAAGTTGTTGCCATTACCCAGACAGCCGCCGTAGAGGAAGGTTTCACAGGCCATGGAGGAGGAGTTGTAGAAGAAGCGGGAGACCATCCCACTGCAGGGCCCAGAGTCCTGGCTCAGCCGGCATGAGTCTGCGGATAAGTGTGGCATGGGCTGTCACAGGCAAACGGGGATGCAGGGCAGGGGGACGCCCGATGCAGCTCCCCTCCCCTGGGACGTACCTTCCTTATTGCCAATGTAAGGGGGCAGGGGTCCCGTGGCTGAGCCCTCCTCGGGGGGCAGGACTGCTCTCCGTGCCCTCTGCACGGGGAAGGAAGCACAGACCTGCGGTCAGCCCCTGCCTGTGGGATCTGCTGCCCACCCCATTGCCCCTGGGCCCCCGCTGCCCCCAGGATGGGCTATGTCAAGTGGCAGCTCTGCTGGGTGCTGCAGCCCGTGCAGGCTCCAGCACTCCTTGGTGCTCCCAGCACATCTCCAGTCATTGATCTGCAGTCAACAGGCTGTGATCCCTCCACACCTCATGGTCTTCCCAGCCCTGTGCTCATCCTGTGTGGGGGCCAGGATCATATGTTGTGGATAAAGATAACCACAGTGTCCCAGTCATGCCCTGTTCTGGGGACGTGTCCCTGCTTTTGCTGATGCAAGGTGGTGTGTTACCTGCTCTCAAGTCAACAGGGTTGTTTCTCCTATGAAAGTCCCATCCCCTCTTGAAAATCTTCCTAAACTCAAGCATGTGAGATTGGGAGGTGCTGAGTGATGGTAGCCAAAGGACCAGTGGGGTGCTGAGCTGCCCTCCCATCCCTGGAGAGGGGGTCTACAGCCTGAATGGGACACCCACAGGTAGGCAAGGAACAAGGAGACACCAGGCTCCACATGTGGGAGCTTTCACCCCATGAAAAAATCAGACTAGGAAAGAGCTATTGCCTTCTGCTTGTAAATGAGCCCCAGTTCCCACCTGACCCCCAGGACCCTCACCCTGCAGCCTGCACCTGCCTGTCCCCCTGTCCTCACAGGCAAAGCCTGTCAGTGGAGATGAAAGAGCATCTCCCAATGTGTCCTGCCCACGGAGCCTGGTCCCCAGACACAGGGTCTCCAGTGGGTTTGGCTTAGAGGGAATGTCCCCAGCCTTGATCCATCTCAGGAAGTCCCAGTTGGACCACTTACCTGGGGAGCAGTTGCAGTCTCCTGAGGAACACATTCACCTGGCCCAGATGACAGGAAAGAAGATCAGCAGCATGAGAGGGGAGGCATTCTGACAAACTCGTCTCACTGTGGTTCTGCACCATGCACACACAGGACACCAAGCAAGGGGACGCCCTCCCAGTTTCACCCCAACTTTCTTCCCCTCTTGCTTCTTTCTACCTCCCACTCACAGGAGCATCACCCTAAAATCCCCACACCCACCTGCATCATGCTAGCACCTTCTGAACCCCAGGCTGAGCAAGGAATTCCTCAGGTCTTGGGAGTACCCAGTCATGGGGAGCAGTCACGATTGTCCCTGGGAGTCCTGTGCCCACGTCCCAGCACAGCGTTGTGGGTGCTTTGACCTGACAGCCCAGCAAGGACCCCACCGACTGGAAGCTCATGGAAGCCTGACTGATATGTGGCCATATCTCCTTCCCATCCCATCCTACCAAAGCCCTCGTCTCTCCTCTTTCCATCCTGACTGTCCCCCCATCTCCCCAGCCTCACACACCAAGAAGGAGCAGCCCCAGTGCACCAGCATGTTGGGGGAACAGGCAGCAGGAGAGACACGTGGTGGGTGGGTTACCTCTGTTGGCCAGGATGAAGATGGAGTCTGCAGGAATGCCCATCTCCAGAGCCAGCTGCTGGAAACCGTCAATGAGGTCCTTCCGCAGCTCTGGATTCCTCCCTGGGCAAGGGAACAGGCTGTGAGAGGGGTTGGCATGGGAGGGGGTCTGCATGCAGCCCCTCAACCACCCATCAACCTGCAGAGCTAAAGCAGCTGCAGGAAGGCCCAGTATCAGCCTCCTGGTCCTTCCCAGCCTCTCCTCCATTATTCTTGACCAACCTTGACCAAGGGTTTGGACAAAGTGGTTTAATGTTTCTCAGTCATGAAAGACAGCGTCTCCTGCCACTTCAGGGCATCGGTTTCTTCCAAGCAGATATTGCCATCTCCATCCCAAACAACAGGCTGGTTTGGACATTCATTGTGTGATGTGGCTCTAAGCTGAGCCATAAGACTCAGTCTCTGCTGTGCTGAAGATGAGCTGGTCCAACGCACTACTTCCAAAGCCATGGTCAGTTCCCTCAAGGCCAAGGGACCTGAGGAACCCTTGGGTGGTGTTTCTGAGCTGCACTGAGAGCACCCAGAGCCTGCTTGCCCACATGTGCCATAGCCAGACATACCGTACAGCTTCAGGGTAGTGCTTGGGCCAAAACTACTTTCTTTCTTCAACAGAATGACAGCATATTCTTCATAGTTGGTGCGGAGCACGTACGACCGGATAGATACATCCCACTCTGGGTGAGACAGAGACACAAGGGACATCATTCCTGCCCCTCAGGGAGAAATGGGCAGTGTAAGACAGCCCCAGAGCTGGGGCCTGAAGTCAGGCAGCTAATTCAAGAAAATAGCTGATTTTGGGGAAGCAGACTCTGATACAACCCTGACTCCCATTAGGCTCACCAGTGTCTTCTTAGTTGAGGGGATTGGAAACCAAGAGTTGCGGACAACTGAGATACCACCAACACTCCTGAACCATGGCTGGTGGGAGCTTGCCCCAGCCTGAGACCTTGGGGACAGGAGGGATCTGCGGGAACATCTTATAGTCCCATGCCTATGCAGGGACAGTGCTGAAACAGCTTCTTTCCCTCAACTTCACTCGATACTTTGGCTGGAAATGACACAAACTGTGGTGTGGCTTCTGAGCCCTGCTCTCGTGAACCCCTTCCCCAGCTGCCAGCTGTGCCCAGCGCTGGTTCCCATCGCCCAGCCATGCTGCAGCTCTTGGGGCTGAGCAGGTCGGCAGCAAGCCCAACTTACTGGGGTTATAGTAGGTGTATTTGCCGGGGGTGCTGGTTTTCTGGTACTCTCCTGAGACATGCATGCAGTCACCTTGTCTGGAGGGAGGAAGAAAAAAATCAGCTGCTAGAAGTGACTGTTTTTCCTGGTTATTGCATGAAAATCATGTCTGGGCCACTGAGGTCATGGCATGGGACGCTAGAAATCCTCCTGCCCAAGGCATTGGGTATTTGAGCCCAATTCAGCCCCTCCTCAGGGCTCTGATGCCAGCCAGAGCAAGCAACCCCCGTGTCTTGTCCCAGCCCCTGAGAGACAGAGCACCCCTGGGTGGCATGGCTTTGGAGGAGGCTTGAGCACCCACGGCAGTGCCCCATACCGCAGTCTGGTGCTGGCAGTGCTGATCTGGTCGGCGCTGGGGCCAGGCCCCAGCACCAGCGTGCCCATGCTGAATTTCTCCTTGTAGTTCTTCATCCATTTGCAGGTTGTGCCGATGGCGATGTCATACCACTTCCCATACATCTGCGGGGAGAAAAAAGGAATGTCTCCACCACAAGCCCTCTCCACTGAGGTGGGACATCTGGTTTTCTGCAGAGCTGAAATATTCATGTCCCAGAGAGCAACTGGGGGGTGCAGGGTGCCAAGCCCAGAGCTGCTGTGGAATTTGGGAAGGAGATCAGCACTGAGCAGGATTTTCCTGGGTCCCCTAACCACCAGGCAGGGCTGGAGGCATCAGGCTGGCATGCCCCTGCGTGTCCCAGGGGAGCCCAGATCCAGGGACACGTGTGGGGCTGTGCAGAGCCTGGGGGGGGGACAGGGCTGCCTGTGGGAGATCTCTCAGGCAGCCCACATCCCGCATGAATCCTGTGCGCTTGGGCTGCCTGCGGGCCCTGCCCACACCTCTTAGGCTGGGTAGATCAACAGATGTCACACAGGATTCATCTGTTCCAGCCGCTCAGGCTCCAGCTGCCCTGCCTGGAACTTTTCCAGGGTGAGGCCATCCCAAAGGCTGGTGCTGGCAGGCTGGCACCCCCTGACCAGCACCCGGGGGGGGGGGTCACACTGCCAACACCTGTCCTACACAGCCTGATATGGGCATAGATAATATCACCCTTCCTTCTGGAGGAAAATGAAATAAAGCTTTCCCCCATCCCTCTGCCCCCAGAATTAAGGGACCGCAAGCCGCTGTTACCCGCTCAGCCTCAAAATTCTCCTGCACTTGGATATCCTCATCCTGGTCCCTGATGGGGGTTCCACTGGCCACGGTGAAGAGGAGGAGGGAAAGGAGACCCCACAACATCATGGCTGGTGGCTTCGGAGTGCCGCTGAGCCCCAGCATGCCGGTGGGATCCCGGACTCTGTGCTGTCCCCACTGCGCAGCAGTGTGACCTTCAGACCACAGCCAGCGGGGCTGGCCAGCCTGGCTGGGGGGGGGGGGGCCAGCCAGGGGGGGCATGGGGCAGCTGGTGGCCCTGCACGGCCCTGGACATGTGGCCCTGGGGCTCACTGATGCCCTCAGCAGTGGTGGGGATTTGTAGAGAGCTGGTGTGGGGTGCAGGAGGGGAGGTGAGCATCCTCCCGCCGTGCCAGGCTGAGCTCCTCACCCTCGCCTGTTTCTACACCACCACTTTGTCCAGACACACAGCCAGGACCTGTCCATCTCCTTTATTCTACCTTGGGATTCCTATTCCTGCCCTGGTATCCTGCAGAGAGCCCTGACGGTGCCCCCAGCCCTGGCAGACCAGTCTGACCCTGCAGAGAGGAGAGGACTGAGGGGTCCCCTGTGCTCGCCCCCGGCTGCTTAATCCTGAGTAGTGTCTGTAGGGAGCAGAGCCTGCGCT
Organism: Astur gentilis; assembly: GCF_929443795.1. NCBI lineage: Eukaryota > Metazoa > Chordata > Aves > Accipitriformes > Accipitridae > Astur > Astur gentilis. The sequence goes on from NC_064908.1 coordinate 8,927,107, forward strand.
GCCTGCTCCCCTTCTGGACCCTCTTCCCCGGGGGTCCTAAGCCGGTGGCCAACGCCCAGGAGATGGCTGGGTGTGACCCACCCCACAGCCGAGGGTCCCTGGTCCCTGCAGGCGCAGTAGGCGTGGGTCACGCCATCCCTCCCCACCACTGTTTGCCTTCTCAGGATGATTAACTGAAACCAAACAGCCCAAGGGAAACAGCAAACAGAGCAAAGGGCAGGAGCCCCTCTCTGGGTCAGCCCGCGGCCCAATATTTACAGACAAGCACCAGAGCCGGAGGCACGCTTGCAGGAGCCGGCCGGACTTTCATCCCTTCTCTCCACCACGGGTCACCAATGGCCCTTTGCGCAGGACCGGTGGATGCACTGCCTGGCCACTGTGGGCTGCTGGGGGGGCAGCGGTCCGCGCAGGGGCAGCCTGAGCATCTCATCACACACATGTCTTTGTGCCACACCTTGGGTGTCCTCGGGAGCATGGGGGAAACGTGGATGTGGCGCAGAGACCCCTTTAATAAGCCCACCTCATTAACCCGCCCTATGCTTCTCTCCCTCCGGAGGAGCCCACCTCCGTCCAGAAGCAGCCCTGGGCTCCAGCCCCGCCGAGCTGGGGCTGCGGGAAGCCGGGGCTGGCCTGGGGGACCCTCCCGGCGCAGGGGACCGGCTGCCCCCGGCCCCTCCAGCGCTAGGTGGCAGCCGGCGGTAAGGAATGACAGCCCGGACCCGCTCCCGGGCCCGCTCCCGGGCCCCGCCTGGCTGCAGCCCTGGCGGGCGGGGGGACCCCGCTGTGCCCCCCCGGGGCGGCCCTTCCTTCGGTGGCGGGGCCGGGGCGGGTCCGCGGGCAGCGTGGGCAGCAAGGGCTGGCAGTGACGGGCAGCGGGGACTGGCAGCAATGGGCAGCAAGGGCTGGCAGTGACGGGCAGTGGGGACTGGCCGTAGAGGCTCTGCAAAGCAAGAATCGCTGTTGACTGCTCACAGTGGGGCCGGAGCCCTGTGCTGTCCTGTGGCAGTTGGTGGGCAGTGAGGCAGGACTGGCTGCCCGTGCACTGCCCATTCAGGGAACAGGCCTTCTCATTGCTCTCGTGCACAGAAATGCCCCGTGGGGGCAAATGTGCCCAAACAGCGATAGACCCGTGTGTGAACAACACAGGATGTGCTCCTAAATATCCTCTTTGGGGACCAGTCTGCTTTACTGGGAGCACATGTGCCCCATGCTGGAACCTGGCAGGGGAGGGAGGAGGATGTGTGACCACGGCATCGGTTGTCCTTCTGCGGCTGCTGCTCAGCTCCTCTCCTCCCGCTGCTGATGCTAAGAAGGAGCAGAGGGAGCTGTTCCCTTCCAAAGGACAACAGCTGGGGAACCTGCAGGCCTGGGGCACATCCAGCCTGGTCCTCTCCTCTTCTGTACATGTGAACACAGCATGTGGCTGTGACCATGGGCCCATGGGCACCATCCTCACTGGGAAAGCTGGGGAGCAGCTGTACTGGCTGCAAAACTCAGCTCCTGCACATGGCCTGTGCTGAGAGAGGCCAAGGAAGTGGTGCAGTCCGCCATCTCCTTGTTCACTTCTGAAAACACACTCACTGTCTCCATCCCCGAGGCTGCGGCTGCATTCGTGCCTGGATCACTGAACGGCTGCTGTCACAGGGATGTGGCTGCCAGAGCACAGGGCCGTGATGGAGCCTTTGCAGGGCACGGCTCTCCAGGGAGGGGGGCTGCTGGGACGCTCGGGTCTGGGGCCCTGGGCTCTGGGGTCCCATGCACAGCAGCCCCAGAGAGCAGCAGCTGGGACAGGCAGCTCCGGGTGCTCAAGGACCGACGTTCGTTCTTGTGGATTGATCTGGCAGGAAGATGGGGCAGCAGTGGAGCTGCAGGGCATCCGCAGCTGCCAATTTGCAGGAAGTTTAGAAAATGCTTTGGTTTCAGACCAGTTTGGACAGAAACCAAATGTAGGGAGAAACCACCAGAAAATTTCTGCAGACCAAATTCCCCCAGCCCTACTGGTGCTGAGAGGCCCCAGCCACCAGCAGCCCCCGTGGGGCCAGGCAGTGCTGCGGGGGCACGGTGGGGTTGGCACAGGGGCAGGAGGCATGGCAGAACCTGCGGGAATACCAGGCACTGCGAGCAGCTCCCCAAGGCCCCATGCCCTGACATGGTGGCTGGTGGCACATCAGGAAGACCCCTGCAGAGGTAAGGGCCACCAGGACTCAGTGTCCATCAGTAGAAAAAGGAGATGCTATTTATTTACATGGGCCTGACTCCCCTCGTCTCCCACTCCCCACCAGCTTTATTATGGGTTAGAGGAGACATTCCTGGCTAGTCCTTTCAGTGTACCTTTATGAATCTCTTGTCTACAAGCTCATCCAGTCCCTTTCTGAACCTGCCAATGTTGCCTGGCTCCTTTTCCCCCATGGCAGCAAGCTCTAGAGGTTCAAACCCTGCTATGTAGAGAAGTTTCATATTTTCTGTTTTAAACTCATCACCTGCTAGCACTCCTTACTCCAAGGATTGCTGGAGTCCTACAGTTTCATGCTCATCTTGTCCACCACCTCAATGATTCTGCAATCCTCAGTCATATCCTCCCTTGACCTTCCCCCTTTCCAGACAGGGGAGTCTCATCCTTTCCAGTCCCCTCTCATATGACAGGTGCTTCTTCTCCTCGGTTATTACAGAGCAGGTCCAGAGAAAGTCAACTCCTCTATCTCCTTCTTGAGCTGTAAAAAACAGAGTTCAAGCACATTACCCAAGATGAGGGATCACCAAGATTTTCTAGTTCCTACAGAACACTTTCCATCTTGTTCCCAACACCCTTCTTGATCACACAACATTTTGATGACTTTTTTTGGCTGCTGCTGCCCATTAACAGTTCTCTCAAATCACCAGGTCAGTGATGGCTCCCAGCTCTCCTCCTGAGCTTAACCACCTGTCCCAATCTCCATGCCAATGCCCCACTCTGATCACTTCTCCCTTGAAGCATCACCTTCATTTCTCTACACCAAAGCTCACCTGCTACCTCTTTGACCCTTGGGTTTGGGAGGTCCTTCTGAAACTCCTTGCCATCAACACAGCCTTTGGCCATCCAGAAGAGCTCAGTGTCGTCTGTGAACTTGAAGATTTCCCTTTTCACTCTCTTCTCCTGGGGATGGATGAAGATATCAAATACAAAACCGGTCCCAGGGCTGGTCCCTGGGGGACCCCATTGCTGACTGTCCTCCATCCTGAAGAGCCCTACATGTTGCTTCTGATCCTTCAAGCAGCTTTCTGTTCATGGAAGAACCTTCCTTCTGCGCCCACAGCAAGTTTGTTTCTTTAATAAACTTTGGGTTGGTGCCTCATCGGAAGCTTTCTGACAATCCAGACAGGATCCTCTGGATCCTCTGTATTTGAGACAGGGTCCTTTCTTGCAAGACCCCTGCCAGCTTCTCTCCAGCTCTGGGTTCAGCCACATGCTCAGCAATCCCACCCTTCTGTACAGGCTCTGCTGTCTCACTGGTGGTACAGCAATGAGAATCTCCAGTTTTTAGGAGACAACAACTGCTGGCCGGTTGTAAGGAGAGGTACCACACTGCAGCCAGCACCTCTGCAGTTTCACATATAAGTTCTTCCCATACATGAGCAAACACCATCTGTCCTGGGGACACGCTGATGGTGTCCCATCAGTCTGGGGCTTCCTCTAGATTTGCTTCAAATTGGTCTGGCTCCTCTAAGCAGCACATGCGCCAGGCCTGGGGATCTCCCCACCACCATTGGCCAACAGGGGAAAACACTGAGCTTCTTCATGGGGCCTCATCATCCTGAAGGCCCCATTAGACCCTGGGCATCCCCTCAGCCACTAGTCGGCTTTCTGCCTTTGATGGTTTAAGGGCATGCTCTTCAACCAGCTATAGCATCTTTTTCAGGGTGCTCTGCTTATCCATTTTTAGCTTTTTAGTCTCCTGTTTCTAGCAGAACTGTCATTTTTTTTGTGGACTTCTCTGTTCTCTCCTAGACAAGTTTTCTGTTTCTGAAACATCAGCATTTTCCATAGTACCTCCACTTAACTCTCCCATCAAACCAGGAATGGAGTTGTTGAACCACCTGATTTTCTTTTTGAATTGTGGCACATGTTTTGCACAGGCTTCTCACATCCTATTTAACACCCTTCAGGTTATGTTTAGGATCTTAGATTTGGGGTATTTTTTGATAGTATGTCCCATTTCTACATAGTTCCCTTTCCTGAACTTATCATGGGATATACCTGGTGCTCTCTGTCCAACTGCACTGTTAAACCTAGTAGTGCTGTGGTATTTAGTATGGGGCCGTTCCCCCAGTACCTCTTCAACCTGGTCCCAAGCACTCAAGATCCAGCCCAGAACAGCATCTTTACTTGTGGGTTATAGATCTCACCATTCCAAGAGGCTTCATTTACTGCACCCCCAAATCGTATCTCTACATCTCATCTAGATGAAGCTTGTCTGTACATGAGGGGAGTAATCTCCCACCTCCACCATCTGAGCTTGCACATTTTCTAGTCTCAATATTTCCACCTGACTTACTGTTCTCATTGTGTGCAATCTGAATTTTACATTTAATAATAATAATTATTATTATTTTACATTTAATAAGAATTAGAACCTGGGATTTTCACCTGCAAAGATTTCTTCACACACTTTTTCCTACACTGTTTCACTCTGTACCATCCACCTCCTAAACGTACCCCTCCTCTGTTATTCCTACGAAGCTGGTAGCTGGGCCATCACTGCACCTCAGTGGTTACCATCCTTCCCCCAGGTCTCTTTGTCCTGGTGCACGATGCCATCGTGTGCTGCCAAGCTTTCCATTTCTCCTTGTGCTCTCAGCACTGGTGTGAAAGCATTTCCAGTTCTGCCCTTCCTCCTGGGCCAGCCACCTGGTACGTCAGGGCTCAGCACCCCTCATGTCTGCTTCATGTCCTTCTCAAAATGCTTTGAACACCCAGGGCCCCGTTTATCTCCCAAACATCTTTTTTGTCCCCTAGCTGTGGTTACACTCCTGTCTGAGTCTGCCCAGGCTGTGGCCTGGGGAAGGTCTCTGTTTGCATTTGATCAGAGCTGGTCAAGTTATGGTTTTAAAATAGCTGCAGTTATGGCTTTAAAATAACAGCTGCCAGGAAGGGAGCTGAGGCTGCAGGCACATGGGCTGGGTTTCAGGGAGGTGATGTGTCCCACAGCCCCTCTGCCCAGGAACAGCATAGGATGCTTGTGCTCTGCAGCATGTTTCCTTTCTGTGCTCCAAAATCCTGCTTGTCTTCCTCCTTCTTCACCTTCTCCTCTTCCTCCCTGCCCACCGGGTGCTTCTTAGCTTGGGGACTCTGCTCCTACCCTGAGGTTTTTGACTTCCCTCATCTCAGCTGTGGCAGAGGGGAGTCTCTGAGCCTCGTATTGAGGGTGAACACCCCACAGCACTTGTGGGACTGGTCAGGAGACCTGCTGGAGGCTTGGGCCATGCTCAGCAGGCATCTCCCCTGCTTCAGAGGCTGGCTGGTATGCCAGGTGCTGCCTGCATCTCCTCACACTGGGCTTGCCAGCCCCATGACAGCCAGGAGGGTAGGCAGGGATGGTGGTACAGGGTGGGTGAGGAGGACTTGCAAGAGGGCACGGGTATCACGGAAACCTCAGAGGATGCTGCCTTGTGTCCCGTGAGTCACAGAGTGCTTGGGAGCGCATTGTGGGCTGAGGACAAGCTGCAGGATGAGAGCAGGCAGGACAACCAGCATGGCTAGCACATCTCTGATGCTCTTCAGAAAGAAAAGTTGACTGTTCAGCAAAGGGCAGAGCAAAGGGGGACGAAAGCTGGACCGGGGAGGGAAGTGCAACCCAAATCTGGGAGCTACAACAGGCACAAAAGGCCTCACAGAAAGCCTGGGGGAGGATGAGCAGAGATATCCCTGAGGGACACAGGCTGGAACTAGCTCCATCTGTGGCCCAGGCACTCGTGTCCTGCTCCCAGAGTGTCCCCTGGCACCCACCATCCCTCAGAGCTGGGTGGAACCTGTGCACCTGCCAGTGCAGACCTGCTGGGCTGCTGATCAGTGGCACATGACCCATGGTGGCCTGTGTCTCAAGGCTGGTGCTCAGCCACATCTGGGTACATGGGAGAGCAGGAGAGGTGGATGGTAGAGCAAGAGGTCTCCTGGGACAGCCGGTTCCCCAGAGCCCTGAGCCTGCACATGTGCTCTCCGGGACATCCCTGGGGCTGGCTGCACAGGGGCAGAGAGACAGGAGCTCCACCTTGGGTGGAGCCATCCACCTGACTGGGGTGGCCCTTGGAGCAGGGCCTCAAGGTGGAGGTGGCATGGCCATGTGTCTGCCTGGGAGGTGTGTCGGCATCCTCAGGTCACGGTGGCAATGTGCCACTGGGTGCCCCAGTGTGGCTGCATGTGCTTCGAGCTGCCCAGCCGCTGTGTCTCCAGCCAGAAGCATCAGCCCAGTCATCTCTGTGCCCAGTGATGTGGGGACACTTGCCCACCTGCCCACACCTGTCTGTCCGCACAGGTCCTTCTGCTTCCTGGCCGCTGGCCCTGGGGCTGCCCGCTCCACCCCAAAACCCCAGGGGATCCTTCCCATGTGTGCCTGGGGAGTGATGCCACCACATCCCCATCCCAGCGCAGCGCCCCATCCCGGAGCCGCCCGCTGGTCCGGCTGCCCAGCCATACAGATGGGTCCTCCGCTGTGCCGGGTCGCAGCCTCCACCCTTGTGTGCGGCTGCTTTTTTTGTCCCTTCTTGCTGCGTGTCAGCCTCACCCTGTCCCTCCCGCCCCTCCACTGCCTGCACCCCCCAGAGCAGCCCCCACCGCAGCCAGCCACACACACAAGTGAACTTTTCTGCGTTTTCCAGCAATTATAAAGAATAAAGCAACAGTTGTCTCCAGGCAGGGCATGGATCCTGGTGACCCTGATTTTCTGTGTGGCTGGGCAGGGTGAATGGGGCTATTGAGACCCCGATGACTGGCATCTCCACTCCAGGATTGTCTCCCCTTCCAAGTCCCCCTCCCCTTGCTCTCCTCCTCCCTACCCTCCTCCTCGCTTTTAATTTCCTTCCTGCAGAGAGCTGCTCATCCCCTTCCCATTGGCCAAAGGCCTGAAAGGGAATGGAGGAGACAAGGGAAGGATTAAAGACGCTCTGCTTAGGAGCAGGCAGCCTGAATACAAGATGCACCGGCTGGGAAAGAATGGGGGCTTAGTGGGGCACCAGATCAGACCCGCCTCCGCCGCATTCAGCCCGACCTGCATTCCTGCATTGCTAAGCAGGGACCTTTCTCTCTGGCCAGCCCATCAGAGGGACGCCCCAGACCCCTGTCCCACCTGCTGCTGCAGGTAGACCTGACCAGGATGGTCCTACCATGCTGCAACCCCTCGGGGTGCAGCCACGATGGAGGACAGCTGTGCTATGGTGCTTGCAGGTCCCTTGGGTCAGCCAGTCCAACCCTGGACAGTGTCCCCAGCCAGCCCCACAAGGATGAGGAGGCAGCTGTGACACCCCTTGGACCAGCCTGGGAGTGATGCGGGGCAATTCGGGTCTCTGGGATGTTCACAGCCCTCGCCCCAGCAGAGCTATGGGCCTCATCCTGCAGGGTAGGAGCTTAAGGCAGGCACCACTGCTCAGCGCTCAGAGGAAGGCTGGAGCCTGCAGCAGGGTTAGGCCTGTACTTGCATGCCTGGAGAAGGGCTGGGGCATTTTCAGCTACAGCCTTGGTGTCAGAGATGGTGGTGCCCCACTGCTTGTCAACCACGTTCGCTCATACAAGACCGCCCTCAAAATCTATAATGTTCACTGCCCTTCTCAGCACTTCCTGTAGCCATGCAGTTTGGAGTGCAGATGGGGCATGGTGGCTTGCATTCAGACCTTCCGCTGATCCCATTTGCCCCATACCACCAGCGTGTACATGATGAAGGACTTGTCACACTCTGGTGTTTGGGCTGCTCTAAGGGCAGTTCTGGGGCAGGGTGGATTTTGCTGCAGGGGCTGGTCCTTGGGAGGTGCTGGAGCAGAGTGAGATGGTGGAGCATGGGCTCACAGTCACACTGGGAATGATGGGCTCCCAAGGGCAATGGTGGGCATTGGCCACCTACCACTGACCAAACCCATGGGGACACACATCGAGAGTCACCCAGGAGTAGGACTGTGGTGTCAGCAGCACCTGGGTCTTTCCATGCCTCTTGCACCCTCCGCGCCAGGTTGACCATATCTTGTGTTGGGTGAGGAGCAGGTAGAAGTGAGTCACCTGGTCAGGGCAGTGCTGGATTGGTGCCTGCTGTCCCTGCCCAAGGACATCCCCCCTTGCCAAGGCAAGGCCAGTCCACTGAAGCTGGAGCAGCACAGCCTCCTCTGTGTTATTAGCATGCTGGGTCAATCCTTAGTGTTTGCACACACGAGTTCCCCATGGTAGGGACAGAAACATCCCCCTTCTCTGTGAATTGGGAATCTGAGGCTGAGACTCCTGGCTGGAGCTGTTTTCCTTCACAGGACAGGGGGAGGTAGTTCTCAGAAACCTCTCCGGGTCCCTGCTGACATCCTCCACAGAGAGCTCTGTTTTCTGGGGAACACATCCCTGGTGGAGCCCAGCAAGGCCCTGAAGTGAGCAAGATGTTTCCAGGCTGAGAAGCTGGTGGTCCGCAGTGGGGAGCAAGGACAGGGTGGGCCAGCAAAGTCCTACAGCCCTGAAGCATCAGCTGTGAAGGCACCCTAGGGATCCCATGCTGCTAGGAGCATCCCAGGGAGCCCAGGTTCCCATGCAGGGACACACCTCAGGGCACTACACACACAACTTCGGGGCCCTGCACTGCAGGGACAGGGCTCTGAGCTCCCGTGCCCCATGTCCCATACAGTGGTTAATGTCATTTTAGGTTTCCTGAGGGTTGTTCCACCTCTCCCCATCTTCTGATCTAGATCTCTTGCTGGCCTGGTCCCTCATGCACCCCAAAGCTATGCAGCACCTGCAATGGTCAGGATGGAGACCTGGTGACCACGTGAACGTGGCTGCAGGAGCCCAGGGTGGGATATGGCCGAGCACATGGAGGTGGGTTGTCAGGGCAGCCTCGATCACCGTCCAGAGTCTTGATTGTGTTGATAGAGAGCGGGATTCAGGCATCAACAGATAGCCACCTTGTGCCAGGTGAGATGCCCCTGGCTGCCCAGGACATCTGTGCAAGTCTAGGAGATGGGATGGCCTCCAGACCCTGGGGCAGAGGCCAGGCAGGACATGTGAGGACACCTCAAGCAGCAGAAGGAGCTTAGGTGTAAGTGCTGCCATCCCTCCCCTGCTTCCACAGCCTGCGAAGGAGCCCAGACACCACCTCAGATGGACACCCCAGGGTCAGACCTGAATCCCACCCCACTGACTAAGCTGCACAGGCAAGATCACAGTTATTGCTGCCTCCTGAGCACCACATGTGACTATCACAGTCTCCATGGTCCAGCTGGCATCACTCAGCTTCAATCCTCACATGCTAAAATCCATGAATTTAAAACATTTTTCAATATTTGGTACCAAAAGCCCCATCTTCTGGAGTCCTGTGACTCCAGCAGAAACTTGGTACCAGAGAAGAGTGTAAAATCCTTTCTGGAGGTGCATCTCCATTTTTGTCCCAGAAGGCAGAAGAAAATGCCCATCTATTCCTCCTCCAGAGAAGAGTCACAACCCTTCAGCCATCCCACCACCCACCACCAGCCTTAACAGTTGACATGGAGCCCACCTACACGTCCACCTCCATCACTGCATCCTCTTGCTCAGGGAATGAGGTCTGAGGTCTTTGCACCAGAAAGCTGCTTTGACTCTAGGGCAAAATAGGCAAAATAGGTAGGAAATGATCAATTCTGGCATAAAGGACCTCTGTTATCAGCAGAAGGCACCTGCCCCACTGGCTAAGCACCAGCCGTGGTGAGGCAGAGGTGGCTGGTCCTCACTCAGGGGCTGGTGGGCACATCGCAGTGGCCCTCAGCTGTGCCTGGCCCTGCAGGAGCCCTCTCCCTTCTCACCCTCCACCAAGGCCAGGAGCCCTGCCCTTTGGGTTTGTCCGTGGGAGATCTTCACCACCCTAAGATTTGGGTGTCCCCGTTGCCCCGTTACTGCCGTAACACTCCCCAGTACCATCAACGGGCAGAAGATACAGGGGGTCCCCACCTTGTTGCACCCCCAGACTCTCCCATCCAATGTCATTCCCATCCAACCCCCAGCAGCTGCCCATGCTGCCTGCAGAAACCAGGACCCCATCCCGATGGAGGAGCTCAGGGGTCCCAGGTGGGGAAGAAAGCTGAAACACAGGTGAAAGGCAACTCATCTCCCTGTGCGGTGGCTGGGGGGCTTTTGTCCTTGTTCCACCGGCCGAGGGGCCGGAGCCTGGCAATTCCCAGCCTGCAGCAGACACAGCCCCCGGGGCAGCCGGGCAGGGATGGAGAGCCCTTCCCTCCACCCGGCCGGGATGGAGAGGGACCCCGGGGCTTTCTCTTTAATGCAATGCTATGAATACTCGGGGTCTTTCTGCTCGCTGTTTAATGGATTTGAATGTGAAAAGGTAGTGGAATTGGGAAAAGGGGAAGAGAGGGGGGAGGCCAGGCCTCTTTGTTCGGGGATGCTGCTTCAGCCTTGGATTTATTTAGCATTTGGAGGGCTCTGGGGTCTTTCTCTCCTCCCCAGCCGCTGCAAAGGCTCTCTCCCTTTTCTGCCTCATGCTTATTAGCATAGCAGCTGCTCCGGGAGAGGGGCTAGGCAAGAGAAAAGGATAGAGGCGTCCAGGAAATGAATAGGAGGGGAAAAAAATAGCTTAAAAGGACAGAGGCTTTGAATGAGGGGGAGTCATGAGTGGAAAAGGGGGCGGGGGCATCTCGGAGTTGTCACCGTAGCTGTGAATGTGAGCAGGGTTAAATGCGAGGACCCGCTGGGGATGGTTGCCCCAGATGGGTGCTGTGCTGGGGGATGAGGGCTTGATCCTGGCACTGCAGAGCGAGGCCAGGGATGCCCTGTACCCCCCTGCTCACGGGGACGTGCAGGCTGGCACCCTCCTGCACCCACAGCCCTGCTGCCTTGGGCCACCCTGCACCTCTCTTCCTGCAGGGATTCAGAGTGCCCCAGCCCTCTATGGCCAGGGCTGAGGGTCCCCTAGCTGTGACCTCCAAACTGAAGCATCCAGGGAGACATCCCAGTAAGTGTCGCAGCAACTGGTGGTTTCCAAAGGTGTGGGGCTGCTGCAGGACCTGACTTCTCTCCATGGGGCAGGCTGGGCACAGGATGGGGCAGCAGAGGAAGACCCTGGGGCATGCTGCAAGCATGCAACTAGTGCCTCCGGCTCCTCCACCTGCTGCATGGCAGAACCCTCCAGCTGCCGGATGACTGAGTGGAAAATACAATAATTAAAGGAACTCAGGTGTTCAGAGAGCTGCCGCACCGCTCCTGCCCGAGCTCGCAGACAAACGGCCACTCTGAGACATCCCAGTGAGAGCTCCTCAAGCAAGCAGGGGTGTGGTGGCAGAGATCTGGTCCTGGGCAGAAAACCTGGGAGAGGGCTGGGCACATTCAGAGTCCATCTGTGCCATTGCATTGTGTGTAATAACATTGCTGCTGACTGTGCATAGGTGAGAAGTGTTTTTTCAGCTGCAGAAAACAAGAACTGAGGTTGCAGTGCAGTCCCAGGGGTGAGAGGAGGCCGCAGAGATACCGTTTCCAGGCAGAGGCTCTCCTTGGTTGTATAATTCATTTGGAGCCAGGAGTCTGCTCCTTGTGCCCTTGTGTTTCCGGGCACAAACCATCAGTCCCAGGGTGCTGCTCAGGCCCCAGGCAAAGGCTTAGCCTCACATTCCCCCACCAACGCATCACAGAAGCTTAGTAGAGCCGCCAGTCGTTGCCTGGCCATGTCCCCTCCAGCCAGGGGTGCGCATGGCTGTGCTCCCTGGGTCAACACTGCCTCTGCTCCGTGCTGCGTGGGAGTGTCTGCCTGCACCCCTGTGCTGGACTCCCCAGGACCTCCATGTCTGCAGCAGAGCTGGCACCGAGGCGGGGGTCAGCAGAGGCAGCCATGCTGCCGGCATGTCCATCCTGCCCGGGATGAACATGAAGCTGGTTGGTGCTGGGCTGGATCAGACATGGATGGATTTGTCAGTGAGCAAGTGCTGGCCGTGGCCGAGGACAGCCCGCTGTGCACTGCCCCACTGGAGGGGCTGAAGCAAACAGCCGATGCTCGTGGCTGGGTTTCTGTGCCCCTCTGCACTCTCCAGGCTGCCAGGGCTGCTGCCCAGATGATGAGGGGAAAGGGGAGGCACCTTCCAGGGAGCCTCTTCCTACTGAACAGCAGGAGGACATCTCCAGCTCAGCCAGGCCAAGGTCTGCCACCTCATGAAGCTGCTGCCAGAGGGGCTGCTCTCCTTGGCCTGCCCTCAGAGATTACTCCCAGCCACAGAACGCTGTTGGAGTCAGGCTAAACAAGGAGTTTCCAATTAAAACAGTTGTCCCAGCCACCCCCAGCTTGTCATCTGTCCAGCTTTGCCTCTGCTCATTCTTCTACCCATCCCTCTGTCCATCCCCAGCCATGCCTCTATTCTCCCATCCCTCTCCGACACCCCCCATTCCTCCATCCCTCCATGTCCTCAGCAATCCCCCCCAACCCTCCCCAGCCATTTCCCATCCCTCCCCAGCCATCCCCCTTCCACCTCTCTAGACCCGAGCCCCATCCACTGTCCTCCCCAGAACAAGCCAGACCAGGATGTTGCCCTGCTTGGCCATTTCTTCAGGGTCAGGAAGAGAAACTTGCTAACATGAGGAAGCCAAAAACTACATTGCACACACAGGTCTGCATTCCACCTGGTGTGAGACCCAGGGGGTCACCTCTCCCTGGGCACCCCTTACTGGGCACCCCCAGAGATGGGTGCTCATGGTGGCAGTGGGACATGGCAGCTGAAGAATTTCTGGGAACAGAAGAAAGATGTTTCTCCTGCCTACACAACGGAGTAGTGTCATTCCCTGGGATGGTTGCTGCTACCAAGGAGAAGTGCGAGCTGCCTGTGGTGCCTGTGCTGACACATGCCAGGCCTGCGAGCATCCCTGGGACAACACAGACCCCCAAGCATGGTGGTCTGCAGCGTGACAGCAATTTTAGGGCATGGGATCTTGGCACTGAAAACCCTGTACCCACCTTGTGGCAGGGTGTGAAGGTCGTGTACATCCCAAGAAGGGCCCAAAATGACTCCATGGCACAGGACTGGGGTGGCCAGCTCCAGCCCCAGCCCCAGCCTGGGAGGGATCTGGGGGGCCAAGGCCTTTGCACCAAGTCCCAGAATCAAACACCACAGCAGCTTTGGGTCAGCAGCAAAATAGGTCAAAACCATGAGCTGTCCTGTCCTGCATGATGTGCTGTGGACCCCGGTGCCACTGACCACAGCCTGCCCAGCCACCCACTCCCACCCACGCAGAGGGGCTCTCCCTGACAGTAGGGATGGAGACCAGAAAGCCTCAAGAAGGGGCAAAATACGAAGGCTGGAAAAGAGGCCAGCCTGGCTGGCCAGCCCAAGCTGCTGGCTCCTCCCCGGCACGGAACAGAAGTTGATTGTGACTTTTTTTTTTTTTTTTTGAAAAAAGGTAACTCCTATTCGGATCTGCAGGCTGCGGCATTATCATAGTCATACAAATGCCCAACAAAGCATCTATTTAAAATGTACTGAATTTTGATTACAGCCCGTCCCCTCTCGCTCGCCCGCTCGCCGTCTTTCTTTCTCATTCATTACTTACTGTGTTAAGCTCCCTGAAATTCAAATAAAATCCCACCTCCTCCCCCCCATCCATATGCGTTGGTTGATTCAGCTCTGATGGCTGGGCTTGACGGATGACGGGCAATAGAAGAGAAGACAAAGCTGTCAAACCTCACCGGGCTGTGTTGACTTCCCATCGCCCCCGCGGCCAGAGGGGAGCCCGATCCATCTGGTTTGGAGTCAGTAGCACAAACAAAAGCAAAAGACAATGGCAGGAAGCACTTGAAAGTTCAAATTCTTGCTTTGGTTTCTCCTGGAACAACAGCACCTACGTAATGCGGCCAGCGGACAATAACGCGCAGCCAGGGACACGCAAAAATGCCAGAAGAATGTGCTTACGCCACCAAACGATCCAATATTTTTGTTTTATTGGAACAAAAATAGAAAAGGAAAAAAAAAAAGGAAAAAAGCACAAGTCTTTGGAGTTCCTAGATTTCTTGGATGGGGTTTCTGTAGAGAGGAGAGGTGAAAAGTGAGGTGGCCACGGGCAGAGCAGGGAGACTGGCACTGGGGCAGCTGCTCCCCGAGGGGCTCAGCCCTGGGGGGTCGTGGTTCGGCTGCACCCTCGGCGTGTCCCCACTGCTGGGCCCATCACACATGGGAGCCCGGAGACACAGGGCAGCTTCGTGGGCACTGGGCTCGGTGCCAGCAGGTTGCGATTTGTATTCACTGCCCAGCCCAAATACCCTGCAAAGGGGCTGCCAGAGGCCCCAGCCCACTCCGTCCACTATGGGGAGAGAGGAGCTGTGTGCAGAAATGCTGCATTTCCTCAGAAAAACCTGTGCTTGAGGTCATGCCTGGCCTGGCCCAGCCGGGCTGGCTGAAGCCCTGAGACGAGGTAAACAGCGAGAAGCTGCAGGGCTGAGCCAATCCAGGCTGAGCCCAGCCCTGTGGCAACCCAAAGCAGGTGCCTGGATGAGTTTTTTGCAGCATCCCAAGCCTGGGGCAGAGGCAGGGGTGAGCTGCACCTGCAGATGTAACTCCTCAGCACCCCGGCCCTGGGAAGTGCTGTGATGGTGGGAGGTTTGGTGGCACTCGCCAGTGGGTCAGTGTCATGCAGTGCCCAAGTGGGACAAAATCGTACCATGGCAGAAAAGGGGAGCAGTGCTCGCCCCACACGCGCGTCCCACAGATCTGGCCATATTCAGGCTGATCCCGGGTGATAAGCCCACAGGACCACCAACGGTTGAGAATGGTGGTTTTGGCATCATCTGTTTTTTTCCTGCTAAAAGCCAGCCAGGTCACTCGGTGCTCATCTTCTCCACACTGGGCTGCTGCTTGGGTGGGCTGCGTGTCCCTGGGACACCCTGGGGCAGCTGCCTGTGTCCCTCCCAGGCACTGACTCATGCTGAAGCTGGGTGGCACAGGGCTTGGCACATCAGAGCAGAGGTTGGCCAACCTGGAAAGGTCACACCGAGCCTTTTCCCCAGGTTTCCTCCCCACTGCCATTTGCAGGACACCACTCCTGGCATCCCTGGGAACCCACAGCCCAGAGCCAGACTGGGCATGGTACAAATCTCCCAGGGATTTTGGCATTTCCAGAGCTGGCAAAATTATCGATATAGAAAAAGCCGCATCCAAAAACCCATGCTGCTGCCAGTGAGGGAGGCTTACCTGCACCCTGTCTTCAAAGCCCTGGCTGTGGGCAGGGCCCAGCCAGTGCAGGCAGGGGGTTGCCTCTGCTCTTCCCACTGCCCGGAGCAGCTGGATCCTGCCTGGAAAACCTCCAAAGGTGCAGGGCTCAGCCCACTTCTGGGCACTGGCCTGCTCTGAGCTGCTCAAGGGGATGGAGATGCCTTTGGGGACAGAGACCCCATACTGACCCTGACCCCATGCCCCTTCCAGGGGTGGCCAAAGCCACCACCAGTCTGACAGCAGCTTCTAGCTGGAGGTGATCCCAACCCCACAGTGCAAGGGCTTGGCGAGGACCAAGCCATCTCAAACCCTTCCCGGTGCCCAGGTTGGAATAAAAAAGCCTGGGAAGGTTTGCAGGGAGCCATGAGGTGCTCAGCTGGTGGGGCCGGGGCTGCAGACCCAAACATGCACTTCATGGCTGTGGTTCATGGGAGTGGCCCCAGGACTGGCTGCAGAGCTCCCACCTCGCTCCCGTGGGGCAAACAGCTTCTTTAGGAACTTCTCAAACATGACATGCCCAGTCCAGCACCAGGGTTTGGTCTGAGCCATCACCCCTCCCCCCCCAGCCCCTGAATGCTGGGATGGGACACCCCAGGACATCCCCCAGAGCCCCAGGGAGCTTCCTCCAGCCAAAGAGAAGGGGCTGGCAGGAGCTGCATGCTCCAGCATACCCCGAAAAATCCACCGCAAAGATCATCACCCTCTGGGGATGTGTTTAACCCCAGAAGAGCTGCAGGTTTCGACATCGAAACAGGGCCCTGGGGGCCCAGCTGGCACACACCCCCTCCCCCCAGCAGGAACCACCCAGCATCACCCATAAGCATGTGGGAATGAACAAATGAAAAAGCCATTTGTTGGGTTTTTTTATAAAAAGATCGATGAAAAATTTATTTATAAATTTCGCACTCTGGGGCTACACGTCTATATCATACACTCAGGAATATGCTGTACTGTACAGACTTTATCCAGTTAGAAATGATCATATAGTGACCCACATACAGCTTCAATATAAGCCTAAAAATTCTTAACATTAATTAACATAATTAAAAAAGGTATTCGCATCTAAAGAAAAATCTACAGAAAAACTCCTTTCTGGAGCAATCTGTGCATCAGCTTCAATGTCTGCTTATTTCACTGACATTATCAATATATTCTTCTTACAAAAATAATAATAATAATTAAAAAGATGACTGCCGGAAGGCGACCAGTCATGCACGAGCGAGCCTCCCCCACCTGCCTCTTTTTTTTTTTTCTTGTACTCCCCGTTTTGGCATGAAGGGTCAGCAGCATGATGAGCCAACAAGGGGGGTGGGGGGAACCCTCATTTCAATTTGAATCAATCTGCATCCCTTTTACTTCTCAGGATCAAGAGAGAGGGGGGGGGGTGGGGGGTGGGGGTGGGGGGGGGGTGGGGGGGTGGGGGTTGCATAGAAAATTGAAACTCTAGGGACTAGGAAGGGCAGCAGCTTTTCAGTAAAATACAAAGGGATGTAAAAATACATCAACTCACAATTTCAGAGCAAACCCCCTTCCCCGACATACAGTTTCCCAAAATCTCAGCGTGTCTAAAGCTCCAGGAGGCTGGAAAGGAACAATACTTTTCTTAAACAACTCACCCAGCAATTCACACAGGAGATTCACAGTCTTAATAGGTATTTTATAAAAATATAAATATGGGTTACATCATGTTGTCTTTACAACACTGGACAGAGCTCCCTTTAGACTGGGTTTATAACCAAGATTTCTTTTTAAAAATCCATCTAGAACTTGGCTTTACAATACACTTTTTAATATCATGTCATAAATGTTATGACATTTCATTGTGGCAAATCCATTTAGTCAAAAAAAAATATAAATGTGCAACCATCTGGTAACGACGATAAAACCTCACTAGAAAAGATCTTGTTCCCACCCCGTAACTATCGCATAGAAGCGCCAGTGGAAGTGCTGGACACCCCCTTCCATGCTCACAGAAAGACTTCGGCCAAGCAGTTCCTTGCAAATTACAGCATTAACAGTAGATGCTTTCGACGGGGCTTGCTTTTTCCATTTTCTTCTTTAAATCTGGAGCTTTTTAAAATCATCTCAAATTGCTGAAGTGGAGAAAACCAAAACCAAACTGCAGGTGAAACCATCAGAGACAGAGCAGAATATTCAGTGCAATGGGAAATAATCATGGCAGACTCAAGTTTTTTTTTTTTTTAGTTTTAAGACTAAGGAAAAAAAAAAGCATATTTCCCAAACCATATTTTTGAAACACTCACCACCATCTTCAAACAAAACCAGGCTCACAATATTCACCCACAAATATATACATACATGATAAATAGTTAGGACACAACCCAAATAAACCAGCAGGTAACTATTTTCTTTTTTTTTTAATCATAATGGTTTGGATGCAGGGAGCAAGAGAGGAAAGAGCGGGGAGATGGCAGTGATATGGATGGTTTTAGTGCAGACGAAGAGAAGAGGGCTGAAAGACCAGCGGGAGAAAGGAGACTTCTGAAATTTTCCGCATTTTCCAAATGGATGTTCTTGTGCCATAGCAATAAAAAGCAGCATTTGCGATTATACGTGCAGTCACTTCAAAATGCGACTTCGGGTGGCTTTCTCTTCTTCCTCCCTTTCTTTTATAAATATATATATTTAGGTATATATATAATATAAAAGGCAGGTGAATCTACATACGTCAAATGAATCGTTCTGCATTGAGAAGTGTTATCCAAGTTTCACCAAAAGAAAAAAGTTCCCACACTATTTTCAGTAGTTTTCCGGCATCTCTCTAGGCAGCAGAGAGCGCTCGCGCCCCTTTTCTGTGCAAAAGCAAATCCTCTGCCTCTAGAGTTTATTTCACTTTTTTTTTAAAGAAAAAAAAAAGTCCAGGATTTGCTAATCCCCCTTTACACACAAAACCAGAAGGATTCAATGTCTTTTCCTGGGATCTCACGCGTGCTAAACGGATTCAAGGAGCGGGTGAGGACGCAGACTTTCTTCGGACACCCAAAAAAGAAAACCAAAGCAGAAAACCCAACGCAAAATAAAACAAAAAAAAAAGGGGGGGGGGGCAATTGGGGTGAGAAAACCGTGTCTGTCATATTCCAACGGAGTCGTCTCGGGGGGAGGGGCAGGGAAGAAAAATCAGCAGTGGGAAAAGACGGGGAGAAGCTTGCAGGAAGAGGAAGACTTTCCTGCTCTTCCTCGCCGAGGAGGGGCCGCGGGCAGCCCCAGCCCCTCCCGGGGCATCGCTCCCGGAGCCCGGGGCTGGCACCGCTCTTGGCTCCGACGGAGGCCGGGCGGGTGGGTTGGTTGGTTTTGGGGGAGCGTTGAAATGAATTCCTTTCTGAGCCAGAATACTTTAAATCGGAGGGACGGGACGGGGAAGGGGGTGGGCGAGGATTAAATATTAGCGGGGAGGGGACGGGGGGGTTAAAGCATCTGACCAGATGTCAAACTGAAACCGTGAATACTGTGAGTGCAGCCGAGGTAGATGGAGGAAAAAAAAAACCAACAACCAAAAAAAAAACCCAACCAAAACCAAAACCAAACCAACATATTACAGTAGGAAAACAACCCTTGGAAGGAGAAAAAAAATTTAAAAGCAGGCGAACGGTGGCGTGTTTTGCGTGGGGCCCCAAATCTTCGCCAAATAAACCCCTCGCGGGGGTGGGAGCAGCTTTGGCGGCCGGGGAGTCGGGGGACGGGGGCGGCCCCGGCATCACCGGGCTCCGGCGGAGTATTTGGCCTTGGTGATCAGGTAGAGGACGATGTCCTGGTGGCCCCCGAAGGCGGCGATGTGCAGGGCGCTCCAGCCGTCCCGGTTGGCCAGGCGGATGTCGGCGCCGAACTTGACCAGGAGCTTGACCAGCTCCAGGTTGCCGTCGATGACGGACTGGTGCAGCGCCGTCTGCCCCTCGGGCCCGAAGGAGTTGACGTTGAACTCGCAGTTCGTCATGTTCTGCAGAAGGGACTGCAGCTCCTTGGTGTTGCCCCGCCGCACCGCCTCCTGGAAGACGCGCTGGCTGGGCGGCGGCGCCGCGCACGGCGACACCTCGCTCTGGCTCATGCCGCCGCCTCACGCCCCGCCGCCCCGCATGGACGGCGACGCCTCCGCCCGCCCGGGCATGCGGTGGCGGGCGGCTCCTGCTGCCGCCGGTGCCGGTGCCGCCGACCGCCGCGCAGCGGCCCCCGGGCCCCCGCCGCCGCCGCCGCCTCCGCGCTGGTGCCGCTCCGCCGCTCCGCCGTCCCGGGCCTCTCTGGAGCGGAGCCGGCCCCGCGCCGCGCCTTTTACCCACCCTTTTATTTGCATAACAATGGCACGGCCGTGACGCGGCGCCGAGGGGCGGGGCTCCGCCACCGCGCGTCCATTGGAACTGCCGGGCGGGGAGGGGGGCGGGGACCCAGCGGGAAGCCACGCCCCCGGGAGGGGGGAGTGGAACCGGGGTGTCCCTCCCCCACGCAGTGAGCTGCGCGGGGGGGGGGCGGCGATGGGGGGCGCTGCCGGCTCGGCTCGGCTCGGCTCGGCTCGGCTCGGCTCGGCTCGGCTCGCCGGCCGCAGGCAGGGGGCACCACCGCCCAGGCCGAGCCGGCCCGGCGGCCGCAGCCGGCCCCGCTGCCCGCCTCTCCCCGGAGCGCTGTGCTGGAACCGGGCTGTTCCCGTCCCCAACCACCCCCCAGCGCCTCCGAGACCCCGCCGACCCCCGCCTCACCCCCGGCCGGCACCCGCTGGCCCCAAACCCCGCGGGAATGGGCGTCACCGAGGCGCTGCGGGGGGGGGTGGGGGCGGTTATTGCAAACAGCCTCAAATGTGGGGGCGACACGGTTTTGCTGCGGGTTTGTCTCCCCGCGAGCAAACCGGGACAGGTGACGGAGAAGGACGGGGGGATTCAGCCCCGCGAGATCCGGCCCCTTCGGAGGCACGCAGCGAGGGGTTGCGTGAGGTTTGGGGGATCCACGGGTGGGACTGTTTTTTGGGGGCAAGACGCAGCCCCCACCACCAGGTCCCGCCGGCCCTGGAGTGACTCAGTTGAGTCGCACAGGGCTGTATCTGGGGTTGGATCCGCTGCCCAGCCGACGACCGGATTCCTGGTGCGGACACCGTGGGTAGGCAGGAAAATGGGCAAAAAGGTACCGAAAATAGTGCATCAACCAAAAACTGTGCTGGAGGGGCCTTCCCCGCACCCGTTTGGCCCCCGGGGAGCAAACGGCAGAGGCTGGGTGGGAAGCGGCATCCCCAGGCCAGCACCACCGTGTCTGCGGGGCATTTGGTCGGCCAGAGTGGAGCAGGAGGGGCAGGAAGAAAGGAAGGAGCGTGTCGTAAAACAAGGTGACAGCAGCCACGCCGGGGGCAGCTGGCCAGCTAGCTGCTGTCACCTGGCCGTGCCGGTGTGTCCATCTGGGGGTGGAAAGGGAGAAATCGCCCAACTGCTAAATTCAGCCCCAATCGAAGAAACATGCCATCTCAGAGCTATCCGTCACACGGCTGGAGGACAGTGGCCGTGAGCTCGGGGCATGACTCACCCCATGGCATTTTCCCGTGGCTTTTCCCTGTAGCTGTCAGGGGAAGGCAGCAGCTGGATAAGGCTGGGACTCTCCTCCTGCCCTCGCTGGGTCCTGCTCCTTTGTTGGAGGAGGTTAAGATTTGGGCTGTAAGGAGTTGGTGAAGCAGCTCCTCTTTCTCCTCCCATAAGGGTCTACTTTTCTAAGTCCATTTCTGCAGCTAGTTTTTCTTATCCCCACCCTCACCCCCATCTCCATTCCTATCCCGTTCCCATCTCCACACCCGTCCCCATGTCTGTGCCCATCTCCATCCCATCCCTGCCTCCACCCTCATCCCATGCCCATGCCCACCCCCATCCCCATCCAATCCCCGTCCATCCTATCGCCATCTCCATCTTCATCCCCATCTTCTCCCCTGTGCCCATCCCATCCCAATTCCTATCCCATCGCCATCCATCCCTGTCTGGTCTCTGTGTCTCACCCCCTTTGGCTTCCCCAGGCCAGAGCTCTCCCAGTCACAGCTTTCTAATGTGAGCATATTGAAGCACATCATTCTCACACCAAAGGGAGGAGTGGGATGTGACTACAGTCGGGGGCTTGTGGCTGGCACAGTGCGGCGTCTGGTGCTACCGCTGTGCTGCAGGTGCTTCTCTTCTGGTGCCCTGTGTCTGTGCAGCTTCTCCCAAGACATCCCCATGCCACTGAGGCATGGAGCCCCCTCAGTGCTGGCACAGGGCACAGAGGTGGGCTTGGGGCCTCGGGGTCCCTGCAGGAGCCAGGGTTGCCCAAAGACAGTGAAGAGGACCCACCCCCACCTGTCCCATCCCCCCGAGGGCCTTGTCCTGGGCAGGAGGTGGTGGCTCTGCCCCCCATCACCCCAGCCGTGGTCGCAACAGAGGACACCAGTGACAATCCCTGCCCTCCTCTCCCCCATGTCAGCTCACCGGTGGGACATGCCATGACTCACGGTGACTCATGGGAAGCTATGGTTTTGCCCAGGAGCCCGGCACAGCCCGGCGGTGCAAACAGCCGCACAGCAGCATTCAGGGAGTGCTGAAGCCACAGCAGCCCATCACCGTTTCCCGGCACTAAACCCTGCAAACCCATCATGGCAAAGCTGGCAAAGGGAAAGTGATGGGTCATGTGATGGTTCTGGCAGAGCCAGGTGGCATGGTGGTTGCGATGGCAGGAGCCTGGGGTCGGGGCTCGGCTCCTGCCGGTTCGCTCTGTCCTTTCCACTCCTGAATATCCCGGCACAGCAGATTTCGTGCATTTACAGGCCGTATCCTGGGAGGTGTCGAGCCCTCTTAGTGAGCCGTGGGAGAGTGGGAATTGCTCACACCTCCCCGGTCTGGGGCTTGGCCAGAGTTACATCCTCGCAAGCAAATGTGCATTTGCCAGTGACACTGGTGAGAAAAATGAAGAGCCTGGGCAGGGACCCAGCCATGCAAATGTTCAGGGCTGGCAGGTGGGGGCAGGACTCAGCCTGGGAACAGTGCCAGAGAGGGAGGGAAAATAGCAAAAAAGCAAAAAAAAAAAAAGGAAAATAAAAAGGCAATTTTGAAACCTGGCATTTCAGCTCCAATTTGTTCCCCAGCTCCATAACCGGAGAGGAGCCAGTTGCGGTTCGATGGCTGGGCCAGCCTCCCCACACGGCTCGGGCTGCCCGCTGGCTGGCGAGGGGCTGTAGAGGGGCCGTCAGCAGGCGTTGGAAGGCCCCTTTCTTCCCA
Organism: Astur gentilis; assembly: GCF_929443795.1. Classification (NCBI taxonomy): domain Eukaryota; kingdom Metazoa; phylum Chordata; class Aves; order Accipitriformes; family Accipitridae; genus Astur; species Astur gentilis. Next base: position 8,949,720 of record NC_064908.1, read on the forward strand.
CCCCGTCCTCACTTGGTGGGGCCCTGCAAAACCAGTAGTCCTACCCAGTGATTTATCTGCTCTCTTCTGAGAAGAGGGGAAGCCGTGGCAAGCGCCGGCGCTGCAGACGGCGGTGGGAGGTGGGGAGAGGGACATGGTGTTGTGATGCCTTAAGCAAACGGTCACGCTGGGAGGTGCGGAACAAATTACCCGTCCTTGAGAGACGTGATGGCCAAATTTCCCCCTGCTCATGAGAGCCTGCAGGTGAGAGGAGGAGGGACGGCTGCCACTGGTGTTGCCAGAGGGGCTCAGAGCCATCCTGGTGCTGGGCGCCTTGGGCTGGGCACGTCCCAGCTCTCTTCCAAAAAAGCCAAGCGGGCTGTGCCCATCCTCTGGGCCAGGCGGACAAGCCAGTGAGAGTCCAGCCACCCCCGGAGGCCTCCTTGAAGGGAGCCGGAGAGCCGGGGGGACGGATCCGGGGCAGGCGGCGAGGGGGCGTGCCCCCACTTAATTCATTAAAATGTGTCGGAGAGCGTGGGAAAGACGAGAGCTTTTCTTCCCAGCACAGAGACCCAGCAAAAGGCGCGTGAGGGAGAACGACCTGCCTGCTTGGCTCCCTGCGAGCCGGGAGGAAACGCAAAGGTTTCCTCCGCTGCTGGCCCTGCTGGTGCTTTGCCTCCTGGCTTTTTGGCAAAGCGGTTGCTGGAGCCCCGGTGGGGAAACATGGGGCTTGGCCAACGCCGCCTGCCTGGCCGCAGGGATGCGGGCAGGGAGGGGAGAGCCCACGTGGGGCCAGGGGGCTGGGGTTGCTGGGTGGGAAGAGTCTCCCTTGTGGAGATCCACCTTTGGGAGAGAGGAGAGGGGTGCCTGACCCCGGGGGGCTGCTTTTGGTAAGGAAGCAGCGGGGAGGGGGCTGTGGGGGTGTGTCTCAGGTGGAAACCTTCCCCTGTGCTGCCTGAGAGCTGCCCTGCTCGCAGCGGGGTGCAAGCAGCGGCACGGCCATGGGACCGGCCTCCTTCTCTCCCCATGGACACATCACACACCACGAGCCTTCAGCAGCACCTGAGCAGCGCCCAGGGTGGGGCTGGGCCCCTGCCAGTCCTGCAGGCAGAAAGCTCCTGAGGCCAGAAGCTGGGGTTTGCAAGACAAACCTCGTGCTCGTGCAGTGAGGACATGTGTGCGGGTGCCTCATGTCCTCTGCAGGGAGCAAGGCACCACGAGCAAAGCTCTCACAGGTGGTTCAGGGAAGCCCTGGGGACAAGGGGAGGCTCCAGGCATCCCCCATCCTCCCGGGACATCTGCACCACAGAGGCCACAGTGGGAACGTGGGCTGGGGACTGCCGGTTCCTGCAGATGCCACCGTGGATGCTGCTCTCTGCATGTTCCCTCCCTCCCAGCCTGTGACAAACAGGATTTAAAACCTGAGCGAGACTCAAGCACGGTCATAACCCTATGCATGGTCGTTGTCCTTGGGGGACACACAGGTGGGGACATCGCTGCATGCCTGGCCCTGCGGCTGAAGGACCCCGACTCCCCGCAGGGGCTGTGGTGATGTAGTGCTGGGCTGTGCAGGTTGGGTTGTTGCACTGCCGCTCAGCCTTCAATCATTCCAGTGACCCACTTTATCAGTCCTTATCCTGCTGGAAATGCTGCAGCTCTTCTGATGTGGCCTACAGCCTCCGTATCTGATAGTGGGAAGATGCTGTTCGGGCAAAAGGCCACCAACTGGGACACCCTCAGAGCTGGAGATCTCCTGCCTGGTGCCACAAGCAGGGCTCTCCAGTTGCGCCAGTGTCCCAGTGCTGCTGGGCCACCCTGTGGCATCGCCTTGGCTGATGTCCCTGCCGCAGCCAAGCACATGCGTACCAAACTGTCTTGGCTTGAGCCTGTGTTCTGCTAAACTGGCATCATTAAATGTACCTGGCCTGGTGTGCTGGCAATTGCTTACAGGGCTTCTAGCACTGGAAAACTGGTACAGGGAGGGACCAAATATCCACTTTGTGGGTTTTTATACAGTCAGTTGGAGACATGGACCCTGGTTTTATGTGCCCTGGGCCAACCTCCCTGTCTTTGGGCCATAATTCACTTGTCCTGGGCTATCAGGACGAGATCCAGTATTGAATCGCGTGTCGGTGCAAGTCTTTGGTGCTAGGAAATTACCATCTCCTGAGACACGTGGTCCCCGGGGCCACTAGTTTGATTACGCTGCATGGTCAATCCTTTATGGTGGCCACAGGGATGGGGGTACGCCCCCCCATTGCTCCCACTGCATGGTTCCCCCAGAAGACACGGTACAGCCCATTGGGACAGGCCTGGGGACCTGGTGACTGCTCTGTGGGTACATCCCTGGCATTGAGGCAGTCTGGGGGGTGACATGGCCATACCCCCTTCCCTGCGGAACACATGGTGAGGCACGCCTGGTGAGCGGGTAGAAGCTCATTTGCCTGAGAGTCATGCCCACATATTGGCAGGCTGATGGGAAGGGTCTGGTCCCAGGCAATTTCCCAGGGAGCAAACATCCTCCTGATGCAAATCTGCCTTCTCACATGGCACCGACACCTCTCTCCTCTCCTACCCCCGGTGAAGGGCCAGCCGAGGTGACCCCCGGCCCGTGGGACCAGCGTTTCCGTGGTGTGGGGCAGCATAAGGGCCTGAGCTTGCAGCCAGCCTCGGGCTTGTCAGCCCTGGGTCCGTGCCCAGAAACACACCAGTTTGTTTGAAAACGGCAGCCGAGCAACTGGGAGCTTGATCGGAGCATCCGGCTGGAAAAGAAGCTCTGCATCAAGGATGGGCAGCAGTACAGTGCTCACCCTGCTCCCCTGCCTTGCCGGCTGCCTTAGGGACTGACCAGCCCTAGTTCAAGGCACAAAGTCACGCCAAGGAAAAGCGAGCTGATTTCTCTGAGCCAGTCAAATATGTGGCGAGGTTTCCGCTCCAGATTACAGGAGGAAGGAAATTTGCTCGGAAGGGGATGGGGATAAGGTGGGGGAGAAGGGAGGGAAGCGCATTCCTGCCTGATGAGGAACAATGTTGATATATTCATGTGTAAACTAAAGCTGGCCTAAGTGCCAAACACCTTGTCCCCATCAAACTCTGAAGGATATGCAAGGAGTACACAAGGCGAGGAGAGGAATGGGCCTGATATCCGATGTAGCGTGTGATTTCTCAGTGCTAAAAGATGCTGTTCATTCAGGTCGGCATGATAAAACAGAGATAAAACGCTTCCCTGGTGCCGTTTTATCACAGGGTCCCCCCGTGATCACATCTTGCAATGCAGGGGCAGGAACTGAGTGCAGGTGAAGCAACCTGCGGGTCCAAGAGCTCTTGGCATGGGCAGCTCACCCAGAGCCCACATCCCCACAAGAGTGCTGCAGGAGCTGCCCTTCCAACACATGATCAAAAGGCCCCATAAAACCATGGAGGGCTCATTACTGCCCTAATGAATGTTAAACATTAGTATGACACAGACAATGGGAGTTTTAAATTATATTTTTTTAAAGTAGGCAGATAGGGAAACAATATTGTGGACTGATTAAAAAGCTGGTTTAATTCCCTTTGATCTGTATCCACCATTCAAAACTGGACAATTTATTACTTCCTGGATGCTGCTCAAGGCCGGCCCGATGTGGAGTTTGATGTTGGCCATGTCTATGACTGGAGATGACCTTGCTGCCCAGATCCCACCTTGGCATCACCTCCTGCAGGCAGCAGAAAGGGAGAGGTGCTGTGCTGGGTCTCAGCCACTGCCCCCACCCCCAGGAGCTGGATGAGACCCTTTGGGAGCTGTTTTGAGACATGCCCACATGTACACAACAACCTGCTGGTGTCTGCCCTGGATTGGTCTTCTCCTAAAACAAGTCCCACCGTGGTGAGCCTGCCTCAGCACAGCCGACTGCCAGCAGCCCAGGCTGTAAACACAAGAGCTTGGCCCCAAATTGATGGAGATGGCAGGGAGATAAAGTCCTAGAGGTGCTGGGAGGTGACCCTACTGTCCCCAGGGATCAGAGGGAAGGGCCCCTTCCAGGCAGCTGTGTGGCCAGGAGCTGTCCCCAGGGCGAGGGACAGGGTCAGCATGCCCTGCTGTCCCCCCTGCCAGCTCCCCTCCACAGTGAAAGTGGTGGCAGACAGACGTGAAACCACAGCTCTGAAAAATCCAGTGAACAAAGCTCCAAAATGCCAATGGGCTGGCTGGAAGTGTTGTTTGGGAGGCTTGGGGCTGCAGCTTTGACCTCCCCACTCCCGGCTGGGGCTGGGATGACTCAGATGTTTGTGTGACTCAGAAGCTTCCCCCAAATGGGGTCTGGAGAGGTTCGTCTCATCGCACGATGAAGCATCGCTCGCTGCGGGGGCTGGCAGCAGGAAGCTCTGCAGCATTCCCGCTCTGCTTCATCCCCAGTTTCTGCCCTCCCAGAGCAAACCCCAAAGCAGCAGGATGCTGATACACAGATGAGTCCGTGCAGAGCCGAGGGGACTTGGACTGCTCAGCCTCTGGCGCTGGCAGTCCCATGCTTGCTGGCTGGGGTGACCCCACTGGTACCCTCCACCAGTGGCTGGTGTAGAGAGGCTGCTGGCAAAGCACAAGCCTCATCCTCCCTCTGCTCAAAGGACACTCTTTAGTGTCCCATGTGCTGCTCCAGGGGAGCTGGGGGTCTGGTTACCCACAAGGACATGGCCAAGGCACAAGCTGGGAGCATTCATGGAGGAGGTGGCTCATGTGCTGGAGGAGCCGATGACTGTTCTGCAGGGCATCAGGGGTGCTGGCAGCAGAGGTGGGTGAATGTAAGGATATGCCACTTCCAGGCATTGAACAGGTCACCAGGACATGCAGGGACAATGGGAAAACCCCTGAGCCAGAGCAACAGCCCAAGGCTGAGAGTGGCAGGACATCCTCAAGGGGCCAGAGTCAGCACCCTGCAGCCATGGGGCAGCGGATGCCCCAGGCGGGTGCTGGGGGTCCCTCAGCAGGGATCCCATGTGCCCCTTTCCGCAGATCTCTGGCCACCCAGCCTGGACATCTGAGGGCTCTGGAAAAGGCTGAAGGGAGAAAACTGTCCTGGCAGCCTCAGGCAGCCTTCCTGCCCCTGAGCAGGGAAGGGGAGGGATGGCGCGATGGAGAGCTTCAGAGCTGGTGGCTGATGGGTAAGAAAACATATGCTACAGTCCACAGTACCAAGACTGCAGCTGGCACATTGGAAGCATCTCCATCCAAGCGTGTCCATGTCCAAGCAAGGCCACTGTCCTGCCACCGCACCAGAGGTGACACAGGCTGAAGGGACCTTGGCTGCTCAGAAGGAAGGTGCTTGCTTCTGACGCTGCCTTTGGGCGTGGGGTATGGTTTCTAAACATCTACCCATGACATAGAGGCAGAAAAACCCATTATCATGGGTGCCATTTCCTAGTGCCAAAGCCCTGCACTGACATGGTATTCAATACTGGAGCTCATCCTGACAGCCCAGGACAAGTGAATTATGGCCCAAAGACAGGGAGGTTGGCCCAGGGCACATAAAACCAGGGTCCATGTCTCCAACTGACTGTATCAAAACCCACAAAGTGGATATTTGGTCCCTCCCCGTACCAGTTTTCCAGCACTAGAAGCCCTGTAAGCAATTGCCAGTGCATCAGGCCAGGTACATTTAAAGATGCCAGGTTAGCAAAACACAGTTTATCCTCTGCCCTCACCACTTGTCCCCAAACTGTTGCACCAGAAACCTGACAAAAATGACCTGGGGGTAAAAGCAAAGAGGAAACTCCAATTTTAGCTGAAGAGGGAATTAAGAAAAACACATTAACACCTCAAGAGAGTGCAGGGCTGGAAAACCAGGACATGAAACACAACTCCTTCAGGTTATATGCAAAGAATGTAGGCAACTGAGGAGGGAAACTGAAAGAATCGATGGAAAAATGATGGCCACCGAGGGTGAGATCAGCAGAAGGCATTCTAATCCCATTAGGAGAAATAATCCCCTCGGCTGGAGGTGTCAATGCGCATTCAGGAAGGTGTGCCAGGCCCTGGGACCCTCCAGCCAAGTGGGAAAATCCCTCTTTTTCTTCTGCCCATCTCTGGAAGAAGCAGCCATCTCCAGGGCAAACCAAGAGAGATGGAGAAGGAGGTTATGTAGGTAGTGGGGTGGGAAGGTTTTGCTCAAACAGACCATTTTTGGGTGCTGAGCTCCAGTGCCTTGCACCCACCAGCCTGGGAGGATGAATGGCCACCAGTCCCTGGGGAAGCCAGGCAGTGCCACGGCATGGCTGGGCTGTGGGGGCTCCTGGGGCAAGGGGATTAGAGGGGACAGATGTGACCATCCCTAGCTGTGACTCTGGGAAGCACAGAACCTGCCAGCCCTCCACCATGGGCTGGGCAGGAGAGGAGAGGAGAGGAGAGGAGAGGAGAGGAGAGGAGAGGAGGCAGCAATGCAGTGATTCCCCAGGGAAATCCCCCCACACCCAGCATCCCCACATAGCCAAAGACTCGGCAGCAGGAGATGTGGGCCCTGAGTCCTCCTTGCGTAGGGGCTGCACTGTGCTGGGCATGGACATCTCTGGTTGGGGCATCATCAGTGAGGCTTTGCTTTGCAACCTCCGAAACCAGACTGGGAGGAGAGAAAAAGTGGATTTAAGGCCAATCTGCAGCAGCCAGTGTCAAAATACTAACCACTGCACTGCAGCACATCCGTCACTCCGCAAGCAGAGCAGTGGCTGGGGCAGGGGGGTCTTGCTGGTCCATGAACACAGTCCAGCAGACACTGCTGTGGTGATGATGGTGATGCTCAGCCATGGAGGAAGCTTTGTCTCCAAGCTCCGCCAATTCATGCACAGAGAAGGAGGGAAAATACCCCCCCAGACCCCCTGGGAAACACAAATCCTCATAGCTGCTTCTGGCCAGAGTTGGACTCACACCTCAGTGTGTCCTGATGGGAAGGGGCAAGGCTCAACATCCCTGCCCTGCCAAAACATGTCCTTACCTTTAAGCACAGGCAGGGCTAGTGGTGCGTGCTGCCATGGTCACAGCCCTGCCATCACAGTGCTGCTAGCATCCGCCTCAACTTCATTCATCACCAGTGAAGGAGGTGCTGTTATTTTATGCTTCCACTTGAAAGAAACTAGCCTTCCGTGGCAGCAAACGAGGGGCGGTGTGTGGCCCTGGCAGGGCTGCGAGGGAGATGGGGACAGAGGGGTGGGCATATGGTGGGCACAGGAGTCCTCTGCCATCTTCTGATGGAAATCAGGACAAAATGGCACATTGTGACCATGGGAAGTGTCACCAGGCGGTCATGCCCATGGCCAGGACTCACAGGGGCTGCTGGGGAGTGAAGATGGGCACAGTGTGGGGACAGTCAGCTTTTAGGGCCACTTGTATTAACAGCCAGGCAGGAGTTTATAGGAAGAGAAATGTTTAAAGTAGAAAATGTTTTTTTTTGCCAATGGGCTGAGCCAGGGGGTGAGATGTCCCTGGGGAGAAGCAGCTGCTGGCACCACATGGCCAGGAGCGCTTGGAGAGGGAAAGCAAGTCTCGCATTGCAGCGTAAACTGCCCTGGCAGGCATTTCGCTGGCCCGTAAATGTCACATTTCAGCCAAGAGCCCCTTGGGCACTCTTAGCAGTAACATCAGGGCCTGGCAGCTAACCAGGATTAGAGGAGGAATTCTGCAAATACTCCTCAGTTGCAGGGTGGAGTGGTTTAAGCCTGTCCCTGGACCGGGAAGCATCAGATGGCAGTGCCCGGAGCTGCAGGACCAACCCGGCTGGGCTCCTTGCCTTGCCTGGTCCCCCCATTGGCCCGTGCAGCCTCCTCTGGATTCTGGCTAGTCCCACTGCTGACCCTGGGTCCTGGTGGTGGTACCACACACTTCACTGTCACTCCTGTGCATGCCTCACAGAGCCCCAGGCATGGCGGGGTGGCTTGATGGACCCATCAAACAGCTTTGGCACCAATGGGAACCCCCACCCCAGACCAGTCCAGCTCTGCTGGGGCATCCCTGGCTCCAGTGTGGCATGATGCGAGTGCCAGCAGTCATTGTGGTGCAGCCAGAGGTTTTCCTGCGACTGCCCAGTAGTGCTCAGCGCCCCCCCCAAACCCTACGCCTGCACCTACCCCTCAACTCCGAGGAATGCCGGGAGAGATTTTGGGAGAGCCAGACCAGGGTGAGAGGGGACGTTGGGGATGGGTCGTGGCGTGACATGTGTCCCACAGGCTGGGGAGCACTCTGGGCACTGAAGATGCTCTCTCTCCCACGTGCTGCTGTTGGGGATGTGGGTCCTGGCTACCCAATGCAAGTGACTGGGTAGACCGGCACTGGGGCAACGGTGCTGGGGACTGATGGGTGCCACAGGGTCAGCACTGCCTGAGTGATGTTTTGGAGAGCTCTGCCACCCATGCCCAGCCTGGAGGAAGGCAGAAATAAAGCAAAGGGTCCATTCCCCGGCCACCTCTGATTTAATGATCTCATGGAGGCCATGTATTTTTGGGCTGCCATGAACCATCAGTGCAAATGTGACAGCCCCCTCCATGGCAGATCCCGAAATGAGAGCCCCCCCACTTCCAGCCTCACACTGCAAACCCACAGCACAAAACCTGCTGAGGTTCACTGGGGAGTCTCCAGGTTCGTCCCTGCAGTCTCCATCCCTCAGCTCAGCTCACAGATGCTCATCCCCAGCAGTGACAAGAACATCCTGAAACTGGGAGACAACGCGTCCAAAATGGGACCCTTCCCAAAACACCTTCCCGCAGCGGGTGCAGCAGTAGAAGTCAGTGAGCTCGGGTTTGTCCAGCACCCCAGGGGGGATGGCAGCAACCTGCAGGACCGTGCCCCCCGCCAGCACCATGGACGCCCCACACTGGTCCAGTCCCTCAGGCCATTCACTGTGCAGGGTGTAACCGGGCTGGGCTGCATTGCAGGCTGGCATGGTGGCATCGCAGCTCTGGCTGGGCTTCTCCTTGCTCCTCGCCAGGCAGCCTGCAGGGAGAGAAGACAGCAGATAAACCATCAGGCACTGCTGTGGTGAACGGGGTTTGTGCTCAGCCACATGAATGACCCTTGTGAGGGGCCTGTCATCCCTGCAGGGAGTCCAGGCTCTGCCCTGCATCTCGGGGAGGAGCATCCCATGAATTTGGGAAAAGGTGGCCACAAGCATCCACCAATTGCCTGCTCTGAGCATGGCACCCGTCCAGCCTCCTGCTCCCCAGCAGCTATCCAGCACCTCCTCCACCATGTCCTGCTGCTGCCTGGGCAGCAGTGGGGTCTGCCATGGTCTTGGGAGCTATTCCAGTCTGGGTAACTGCACTGGTGCTGCTGCTGTACTGGGTGCAATGGTTTGCCTCCCTGTCACAGGTCGGGCAAGGCTGCTCTCCAAGATGGGCTGTGCCCTCCCTGAGCCACATTACAGGACAAACATCAGCAAGAGAAGCCCTTACTGCTGCTTTAATGAAAAAAACACCATTAATAGCTGTCTGCACTGCTTAGACACCCCCAACTCTCCTGGCCTGCCCGAGGATGCTGGGCATTAGGGTACATGTGACATCCACCTCCCATCACATTAACCTAGGCAAGGGGCACCGTGGGGCGCAATGTGGGGCCATGTCCCGTGAGCTGTCCCCACATGCCCCGAGCCCTGGCCCCACCAGGCAGGCGGATCACTGCCATCGCAAACCAAGCATCACAAACTTCACGGCATTTTTGGCAGCTCAATGCAGGCTCTCACCGCCCGTGGCCGGGGCACAGCAGGTTGCTGGATCTGGGCGGCGGAAGCTGAGGGCTGAGCTGTCTCCCATCCATCAGGATGCCTGGCATTCAGGGACACTGGCTGCAGTTATTGCTGTGGGATGACTCATTTTTGGCAGGGGGGGACTTGTCCTGCCTCGACATCAATTAAGATAACAAAAGGCATCCTGCATCACTCCAGCGGCACCTCTGGGGCATCCAGCCTGCCCCTTTCGAGGATCAGAGGGAGCCTGTTAGGAGCCAGCTGTGACAGAGAGGGACACCAGCCTTCCCAGCTGGCTCTTCCCTGCATCCCAGCGCTGCGGATATGCTGGCGATTGTTGTGGGGGAAAGCAAGACTGAGGACAGCCCTGGGACAGCCACCCTGTCTCAGCAGAGCTACTCCATGGCTGCCTGGCAGGGCCTGGACCTGCTGCCGCATGAGCAGAAAGAGCCGCAGCCTGGGAGAGGTGTGTGAGGCTCAGGTCACACCAGCCCCTGGTTCAGGGGGGCTCCCCAGAGCCCCCCAAGACCTTCCACACCTCCCCAGAGGAGATGACCAGCCCAAGGGGGTGGAGCACAGTCACCCCCCATTCCCAACAGTGTTTGACACACTCAGGGTCAAGGCTGTCACTGCAGATGTTCTCAGGGTGGTTTTGCAGACCAGCCCTGGACCACAGGACAGCAGCCTAGGAGCGGCACAGGTTTGGGGGCTGCTGCCACATGAGGGGAAGCAGCCCCAAGCCCAGTCCCAGCCACCAGCCAAGAGCTGGGCTCACCATTGCTGTGCCCTGGGCAAGTGCCCTGCAGCTCCACTCATGGATATGCCTTTCCTTCATCATCTGCGTTTGCTTGGGACACAAACATCCATTCTCAGATTAAAAACAGTGACCTCAAGTTCCCATTTTCTCCAATTTTTGACATGTGGTGAAGCACCCGGGCTGCTCTCAGGAGATCCCTGAGCTGGCCGGAGCAGGGACATGGGGGAAGAGCCCCATTCCCGGGGGTTTCTCTGGGTCAGAGTCTGTCAGCAGGTGGCAGATCCCCATGGCAGGAGGTAAAGATTCTGTCCTTGCCCCATCCCTGACTCCTTCTGCCCTGTGCTACACGATGGCATGGGGCGGCCTCAGCCTGGGCATGCAGGGACCAGCTCGCTGAGAAGGCCAAGCTGCAGGATGTGCCTCCAAGCACACAAACCACAGACTCCCTGGGCCACCAGTTGTTTATCTTCAGTTTGTAACACATGGACACAAATCTGCCTTTCTTCCCCTTTTCTATTCATCGTGTCTGCTCTCGAGCACCAGGCCTCTGCATGTGCCTCCAGGACCCTGATGGGAGGAACCTGCATCTTGGCTGGGACTTTTAGATCCAACCGTAATTGAAATGATACTGCTAGCAGCCAGCGCCTATGCTGCATGAACACCTCTCCCCACCACAGAGGCCCCCAGAAATTTCACCGGCCCAAACTTGCAGCACCCCAGCCCTGCCAGCGCCAGGGCATGGACGCTTGATGCTCCTGCAGGAATCCCAGGCAATTTGCTCTCCCTTCTGACACGCTCCATCAGCTGCCATGATGCTGGGGGGCAAAACCAACTGCAGATCCCCTCCTCTGCATGGCAGCGGGGGTGAAACCTCCAGCTCCCCCAAACACCACCCCCCCGGGCTTGTGAGAAAAAGGCAGGCAAGGAGGAAAATTTCATCCCTTAAAAGCCTGGGGACAGAAAGGCTGTGATGGTCACCCAGTAGTTTTGCCTTTTGCTTGCACCAGCCCCCTCCTTATTGTGGCTCTTCAAAGGGTTGAAAATGCTACATCACTTCAAAGTGACCATTTTTGAATGGGAGCTTGTAAAACCCCTTCTCCCCCTCCCACCAAATTCTTTCCAGAGCTTTTGAAGATGCCAGCCGTCCCCTTGCTGCTGTGGTGAAAGGGCCACCAGGCACAGGGTGCCAGCCGGGCACGCAGTGAAAACCACACTGGGAAAAGGTCAGATCCCCCAGAAAAAAAAAGGGTTTTCCTGGGGAAAAGAAGGGATTTTTTGAAGAAGGGGTTTCTTTCAGCCCCTTAAGATAGGCAGACCCCTCCCTGGCAGAGCCGCTGCTCCCACGGGGCTGCAGCTTGTCTCACTGGGATGCTGTGCACCGCGGAGTTATGCCGGAGGCGGAGCAAAAGGCATGTGTGGGGTGCATGGGGCCCAGGGGAGCCGAGTGTGTCCTTCCAGCATGCTGGGAGTTTTTCAAATCTACAATTTCCAGAGCTCTGTGACTGTTTGCACCAAAGGCTGGATTCCCACTGCATCTCTGCGGAGGAGAAATGAAAGTGATTCCTTACCAAATCAATTCGAAACACCTCTTGGGAACTAATAATCCCATTATAAAACATCTTGAAAATAAAAAGCCCTTTTGCCTCTCACTCACCTCTCCCCCTCTTGCCTGGGTCACACTGGGGATGACAGAGCCCAATGGGAGGCTGAGCCCTCCTGCAGCCCCCCCAGCACCCTGGGGTTGAGCACCCACACACGTCAGTGCCGCAGAGCTCCACAGGCAGCAAGGGTTGTCCCCATCCCCTGGTGCTGTCCCCAGCCCAGCAGCCCTTCTCAGCACAGGGCCATCTCCTCCTGCCTTCCCCACAAGCTGTGGCCATACCCTGCCCTCGCACGTGCTGCCCACTCACATCTCCAGCATCTGCCCACCCCTGCTCATCTGTGGGAATTAATACCCCATGGGAATAGCATAAACTGTCCCCTGTCCCACCTAGGACTTCCAGCAAGTGCTGCAATGTCCAGGGGAAAGGGGATACTGCAGGACTCCAATTCTGCTTATTTCTGCATCAAGTTACGTCCCTGGGCTGAGCAAGGCTACCCTCAGCAGTGGGATCCCACCCCTGCAGCCCAGGACATGATGCACTTGTCACCTCTGCAGCAGCCCCACTTTGTGCCCAAACCACTGCCACATGCCCCAGAGCCAGGCTGGCCCCACGGTCTGCGAGGTGGGGTGCAGCAGGAGCCCCGCCAGCCTGGGAGGGATCGCCTTCCTTCAGCTCCCAGCCCCCAGCACCGTGACAGTGGGGAAGACCCATGCCAAAGACACATCTCACGCCCTGGGGCACCGCATGGTTCCTGGCGCCTGAAAACCAACAGTACCTTCACCCCAGGGGACAAAGAGCCAGGGGTGTGTGCCCCAAGGGCACAGCAGCATCCAGGGACGGTCCCACATGAGCTCTGGATGAGAACTATTACAACAGGGGGGCTGTGGTGGGCAAAGTGACTTGTCCCAAAGACCCCAGGGAAGGCAGGGATGGGACAGGAGCCATAGCTCCGCATGCCCCACTGTGAGATCCTGCTCATGGATGGGGGGCACTGAGCCCAGCGGGAGGGATATGGGACAGGGCACAGGCTGCCTCCAGCAGGCAGGGGGATGTGCACCCTCCCCTGCCCACAGAGGGGCCCTTAGCGGTGTGGGGGTCATTGAAAGGCCACCATGGTGGTGACACCAGTGACCTATAGTCCCTACAGCCTATTCTGTCAGCTGCAACGCAGGAGTCCTGGGTCAGGCTTACTGGGACAGCACTGGGACCCCCCACTGCGGGACAGGGGGCACAGCAGGGCCTGGGAAGCCAGGACAGAGCAGGATCAGGGCAAACCTCCTTTGAACCTGTGCCCAATTCCCCTTCCCCAGACCACACAGCCCTGATTTGGCTGGAAACAACCCGTCCCCACGTGTATGAGCCCTGGGCACCCTTGGGGCTTCAGCGCCATGGCACTCTCTGGTAACCCAAACTCCCCAGGGGAGCTGGGTACTTCTGCACAAAAACCTGTCCCCAAGGTCCCGTTTCTAGCCCAGGTCCCTCTGTGTCACCCCAGCTACGACCAAGGCCTTGGGGTGAGGAGCTGGGTACTTGTCCCAGCTGGCTCAGGTGGGGAACCTGGCGCTCGCCCTGCGGCTCTGGGAACCGCAGCCTCCTGCCACCTCCAGAGAGGCACTCGGGTCTGGCAGCACTTGTGCAAGCTGAGAGCCCTTCTCCCAGCCCGGCAGCCGCACCCAGCTGTCATCGCAGCCACACACACGGGAGACTCGTCCATAATTAGGCAATTAAGGCTGAGGTGTTTTGGAGAAAGCGCACATCGTAAAGGCTTTGCACAAGGCTGAAAGCAGACCTGGGAGCATTCTTGGAGTACAAAGGTGCATGGGAAACCTTGCTGCGGTGAGAGATTGAACCCGATAAGAGGAGTTATGAGCCTGAGAAACACACTGGATTGCAGGGCACTGAAGATGCCTGGTTATCTTTCCCTCCTCAATAAGGCAGATAAGCAAAGGACAAAGGACCCAGGATTGTGCAACCTGGGCTGCAGCAGCCTGGCCACGATCTTAAGATGTTCGCAGGGCGGAGGAGGGAGGATGAGCTCAAGGCAAGAGGCACCTTCAGTTGCTATCATCTCCCTGTGCCGCTGTGGGAGAAAACCCTGCCGGCTTCCGTGGCCAGCGCCGGGCAGGAGCACCAAACTATCCCCAGCTCCTGCCCAGGGACCGTTGGCACAACACCGCTGTCAGCGGGTACACACAGAGCTCTGCAAACCCACAGCCACAAACATGTCACCAGCTTCCCAGCCTGGCAGTGGTTTTTCATATGAGCAAACAAAATTCTTCAGAAGAGTGGGAGCTGGCAGAGTGGGACCCAGCCGAGCCTGGGGGGGTGTTTCTGGCCAGTCTCACCGCCGCAGCCCCCACTCCCAGCCCCAGTGCTGCAGCTCCTCAGTCCCCGTTCCTGCCCCACTCAGGTACAGACATGAGCATGCACCCGTTACCCCACTGCACCCCAGTGGGAACAGAGCCTAAATGTATGGGGTTGCCCGGTCTGAGCATGAAGGGGGCTGGGGAGCCCCTGGGTCCTTGGGTGCAGCCTTTCGGGGACACGTCCCCATCCCTGCAGAAGCATGCAGAGCAGCCTGAGGCACCCAGGGTGCCTTGGCCTCTCCTGCATGCTGGGTCTGGTGTGAGGCAGTGAGGATGTACAGGCTGCTCCATGGGTGCAAGAGTGCTCCTGGGACAGCACAGGGATCGTCTGCCCTTCCCACTTAGTAATGCTGTAGGGCAGGGAAGCACAGCAGGAAAAAACTGCATCCAGCCTTAAGGCTTTGGACACGCAGTGACCTCTTCCTGCTGTGCACCATAGCCCCTGGAAGCAGGTCCCACCAGCCCATACCCTCAGCTGTCCTGGTGCATGGCCGTAGAGGAGGGACCCAGCACCGTACTGGTGTCACCCTAACTTGGAACTGCTGCACGGCCTTCCCCATGCTGTGGTCTTGCGGCTCTTCCTCCCGCCTGCCTGCACGCTGCCTCTGCCAGCTTTCAGCCAGGTTCACCGCGGAGCCAAGGGCCAGGAAGGGAAAGAGAGCCTGAGTCACTACTCAGGCTGGTTGGGCCAAGGCGGGTGTCCCAGCTGGGCTGCTCAGAGCCATGCCAGCCCCATGCCATCCTGCCACCCAGCACAGGGATGTCCTGGCTGCTCCTCCAGCTGCCTGTGGAGCTGCCTGGGGCTTATCCTGCACCTGCGGGATGCGACACTGGAAGAGAAGATGGGTAGTGCAGATCTCACTGGTCTTGAGTACCAGCTTTGGCAGCTGGTCAGGGAGGACACTCACCCAACTTGGGACTCCCCAGAGTGCTGCATCGGGGTCCCGGAGCACCCCCAGCTGCTGTGCCTGCTCCTCCGCCTCTCTCCAACACGGAGCAGAGGCTCCAGCATGCCTGGTTAGCAGTGCAGCCCAAGGGAAAGCAGGACCAGTTGTTTTCATGTTTTGCAAAATGTTTCAGATGGTAAGGGTTGATTTTATGATTAAAGCAGCCTTTTCCATTTAGTGAATCCTAACCAGATCCAATGGGCTCCATCCTTGCCTTTTCCAGGGACCGGATTTCTTGTGGCAGAGCATCCCCAGAGCACCGGGGCCCTGTGCCGGATGGTTTTACCACACTGACTAAGCAAGAAGCTTCCCCTGGCCACATGAAAGCCTGTGACACATCCATCCCCCTGGGTCATTTGGGAGCCCACATGTTGCCAACAGCCTCCAGCGAGGTCTTAGCTGTGCCATGTAGTGACCCACAGCACTGCTGCCTCTCTCTGCCCCATCCCCTGCCTGCTCCAGCCACCAGAGCTGCTCAGAGCATCCCACTGGGAAAAAGGCATCACAGGGCAAAGGTGTCCAGGCTTGAAACTATTTCCAGCACTTCCATCAAAGCCCTCATGTAGGGAAAATGCAGCTGTGTCAGGGAAAATGTTCCCTAAAACCTGGGAAAGCCCTAGGTCCAAGTTGGAGTGAGGATGAATAATTTGCTTTTCATCACTTGGAAGCCCTGCCATAAAAATCCAGGAGCCAAACGGAGTGGCACTGGCCCAAGTTTTGCAGCCAAAATGTGAGCAGCCCTGGCCTGTCTGCAGCCCGACCCCGGGACTTGGGAGCACTTGGGCAGCTGCAGGCTTATGTCGAGTGTTGGTCCATCAGGATCCATCCTCATCCACAGCTGATGGGTGCCCCGGAATTCGTAGCTCCCACTGCACCTGCCTGCTCCTCCCCGGCCTGGGAAACAGGAGGGGGGAAGAAGCATTTTCTTGCCAAGCAGCAGCATCTGGCCACAGTCCTGGGGGTGAATCCATGCCCCATGGCATGAATGAGACGACATGGCCTGGGCTGCAGTCACAGAGCAGGGGCCAGTCCCGGTGTGGGCGAGCAGCTGGGGACTGTGGGTGCTGAACTCCCTGCCACGTGCACTGGACCATGGCCGAGGGCAGAGCTGGTCCCTGCCACCACCAGAAGGAAAATGTGAAGGAAATCAGGGAACGACTGAGATTTTCCTTACGAACCCACTTTAGCTGCCCAGCCTGTACCACTGCCACTGCTGTCCCCACCAAGCGACGGCAGGACATTGTCATCACACCCTTCCCCTGTTTCTCTTCCACAAAACTTGACCCAAAGTGGGACATTTTGGGGACAACCTAGTTGAGGTCACACTGATGCTCATAATCCCAGTAGTCCCCACCAGAATCTGAATAGAAATGGAAACGACAGGGTGGCCGGAACCCCAGGGACCCCCTTGACAAGTCCCCAGGGGTCTTCACTTTGGGTCAGGTGCCACCTGCCCAGTTGTGCCTACTTGCCCAGGAATCACAGCTTCTATTTTATGTCTCCATTGCAGCAAAACACCAACCCCCCAAGGACATTGTGGCATCTTGGGTCTCTGACTGCACCATGCCGGAGGATGCTCCCCATCGGAGGATGCTCCTCGATAAGGTCATGCCTGACATGCCTGGTGCAGGGCTCCCACCCAGCCCAGCAGACAGGGGACCTTCCCCATGAGATGCCCCCAGGGTCACAGGGGACCCAGCGAGAGGCTGCATGGCACGATGGGGACATGGTGTGTTGCAGACATGGTGTAAAGGGTAGAGCAAGGGGGTCCCTGAAAAGTCTGTGTGGAGAAACAATGGTGCTGTGTGAGACTCCCCCAGGTCCACCATCCCCATCCTGAAGGGAGAAGGGGAAACCACTCACATGGCTGAATGCAAACCACAGCATTTCTATTTCCCATACTCTAAAACTGGCTGAACAGGCCTGGCTGGTGGCAATGTACACACACAGCGAGTGCCCTCACCAGAGAAACGGCTGGGGAGGATGCCCCAGCCTTTTGGGAAGCACAGCGCTCCCAGGCTGCCGGCGCCATGGGAAAAGCAGCCCCACCATGTCCCTCATCCCCAGAGCCACAAGTGGGGTTCCCAGCAAAGCCACAGCTGGCCAGGAGCGCCTGGCAGCTGCTGCTTCACACTGCTCTCTCCTATCAAGCAGATGGGGAAACAGAGGCACGGCAAGTGAGGCATGCGAGGGCTGGCAGCAGAGCCCAGGCTGGATCGGAGCAGTGGGAGGGGCACGTTTCCATCCTGGCATGCCTGCAGTGGGTGTCACTCACCACCAAAACGTGGCTCTCTGTGGGGAGGAGCATGGCGGGGGATCAATGCAGCTCAGGGCAGGGCATGGAGGAGCCTTCCTCCATGCCGAATCCGCCGGAGCCTTGCTGAGCGGGTGGCACTGACTCACTCCTCCCGCAGCCTGACCTAGTTTAAGAGGCACCGTGCAGGTGAGAAAGGCACCATCAGCAGTGCCAGCCAGAAGGCATTTTGCAGCCCAAGTTTTTGCCATGTCAGGTGGCGACGGCCTTAGGCTGTCACTTGAGCCACTGCTGGCGTGTCACCAAACCACCCTGGGCTGGGCAATCCCATGCATGACCCAATGCCTTGCAGGGCAGCACAGGGCAGCCACGGTAGAAGGCTGGGAGCTGTGCTCTGTATACGCAAGCTCAACCAGGCACAAAGCGGGCTCAGAAGAGCTCTGTGGTCTTTGCCCAGTGGCAGGTTGGTGGTTGGGTCTCCCCAGCCCAAGCGGGATGGTCCCGCTCGTCCCAGGTGGGAGCGCAGGGAGGGGTCCGGGGTCAGAGCATCACTCCTGGCTATCAGCGCCCACCCACTTACCTGCATTGCCATCACCCAGTGCCTGCCTGCTGCCCTCCACCAGCTGCCTCATCCTCTCCCTCGAGACCTTCAGGTACTTGTCGCAGTTGCACACCTGGAAGAAGAGAGAGTGGGAGGTTGGTGAGGTGGCAGCCATGTTCCCCGGGTATCTCCTGCCTGCCTGGAGCACACAGCCACACACTGGGCACCCCCAGCAGAGACTGGGCAGTCCCCTGTCGCATGCATCATGGCAGAGGGAAAATGAGGAAAGGCATGTCCCACTGAGAGGAGGGTGGCAGAATGGCAGCAGGCACAAATTTGGGAGTTCACAAGCCACAAGAACCTCCTCTCCAGAGGCACTCCATCTTTACAGTTCTTAGCCACACCGGTGGGCAGCCACACCTGGTACTGCTGCCCACCCCCCGAGCAGACCTCAACCCCCAGCCCTACACAATGCCAGAGAACACCAGAAACTGAGGTTGCCTTAAAACATCAAGCAGACACCCAAAGTTTGGGCTGTAGCTTCAAGATTTGTTCTCTCTTGTCTCACAGAAGCTATGGAGGATGGCCATGGACCCTGAGACATGCTGGGGTCTCAATCAGCTGTGCTTGGCCTGGCTCTGCCACAGCACCACGAGCACCGATTCTCATTTTCTAACCCCACCTTTCGTTTGCCTAAATGCACCCAGAGAGGTCTCCAAGTGCCTGCACACACAGGGTGCCAGCCCTTAGGGAACCAAACCCCTCAAGGAGCTCCCCAAACCCCACTGCCGAGGAGCACCCGCAGCCGGCTGCTTGCCCAGAAGCAATTGGCACTAAATCTCCCTGGGAGCATTGCAGCCGGCTCCCTGACAGCTTTGCTTTCCTCTCCCCCTTCCTGCTTGGACAGGAGCTGGGTTCTGGGATGTGCTACAACACCTTTCATCAGCTATTTGTTTCTAGGGGCTGTTTTCTGCTTGCGGAGCATTTTGAGCACACTGCACCAAAGGCAAGCAGGGAGAGAGGTGCATAACTTCACCGACCAGAACAAGTTCCCTGCCTGGGGCTTTGCTCCAAAGCCTGTTGAAACCAGAAATGTTTTTCCACCTCCTGACTGGGCCCTGGCGCGGGCCTGCGGCAGCTCTGCCGGTTTGTGGCATGCTGGCTGGAGCAGCACTGGGGTCATGGTGAGGTGCAATATGCCCCTTCTTCCCACACAGCTGCCTGAAGGAGGATGGGGGAGGATGATTTGTTTGAAAATGAGCTTGCCACCATGTCCCGGCTCTGCTCTGCAGCAGGAGGAGTTTATTTCCACCAGCAGCCTCCACAAAACCGGTACACGCTCCCCATCCTGGGCATGATTTGGCCATAAAAGGATGCCCAGGCTTAGGTCCCTGAAGCCCTGCTTCTCCAGCCCCACAGAGCAGCAGCACAGACAGACAGAGATGGACAAGGTGCAATCTTGAAAGCACCCAAATGCCGTGGAAGCCACTGCACCACTTTTAAAAGGGATTTTTGCAGCAATCCCCTGATCTTCACAGCAAGCATCAGATAACTGCTATTCATGCAAATGTGGGTCAGACCCCTGCACGCTGCTCCGGCTCACCAGCCCGTCTCCTCCTCGCTCACGCTGGGGCAAGCCGCAAGCACTGGTGCTGTGGGGGGCTGAGCATGCCTTCCCTGCCCTGTGAAGGGCAAAGCACCCTCCTCGTTCTCGTGTTCAAACCCAGGGAAATTAAACTGGGTGAAACCCCAGGGAAACAGAAAGATGATCTTATTTGAGTGAACCTGAATTTGTGCGGAGCCAGAGCAGCCACTGGAGTTATCCGATCAGAAAGGAGATGCCACTTTGGAGTTCACTGCCAGCCTCACGCGAGGGAGGGTTACACTGCAACCCGTGGAGGCCACCCGATACCATCAGATCAGATCTGATCTCAGTCTTCAGCTGTCTGGACTAAGGAGGACTGGAACTCACTGGCTCCTTTTCACACCTTAGCCTCCCCTTCTCTCAGCTCTCTACAGGCTTAGCTGTGCCTGCGGCAGCAGCGCATCATCAGCTGGGTCAGATCCATCCTGAAAGATGGCTGAGAAAAAGGGAAGAGAAGCACGGATGGATCCAGGGATGAGCAGGGAAGGAGACAGACAGGCTCTTTCTTTTAGGGCGGATGTCAGCTGTGGGACAGACCCCAATACCACTGCCCAGCGGAGCTGTGCTCCCCCCCTGCCAGCTCTGATGGTGGAGTCAGTGCTGATGCTGCAGGATGGGACGGTCTTTTTGAGGCTCAAGAACATCCCAGCCTGCACAGGCTGGACCTGGAGCCACTGATGTCACCACCCTGGCAGGCACCCAAAGCTCTCGCGTGGCTCACAGGGTGCCTGCTGGGATTTGTGGGATTGCAACAGGCAGGCAGAGGTGATGGGCAGCTCCCAGGGATGTGTGCCAAGCTCTGGCTGGGCTGGCCCCACTCCTCCGAGACAGTGACAACAGGGGAAGGGGCTGCATGCTGGAGAAGGGAGTTGAGCCTGGCAGTGGGAGGGACGTGGGATGGCACCTCCTGGGCACAGAGGCAGCACCAGCTGCACCAGGTGCACCAGGTGCATGGGGTGTCAGAGGCTCCCAGAGAGGTCCCAAACCACCCGGCCATTGAGCTGCCACCCAGGATGGGCACAGTGGGGGCCCAAGGGGCAAACAGCACCCTCCTCCCCAGCCCTCCCTGCCAGGCATGGACATGCACCCTGTGTGGGCATGGGCTCATCTCCCCTCCATCACAAACACCTAATCCACCTTAATGCCCAGCCTTGGCAGTTTGGAGCATGCTGTGGTGTTTGGGCAGCAGTGCTAGCATGCTGTGCATGGGCTCCTGGCTCCCGCTTGGGTGCACAGAGTGAGCTCGGGCAAATTCCTCTGCTTCTCTAAAATTCATTATTGTCGTAAACTAGGGGCAATCCACCTCCCTGGGCCAGATATGCCCCGGCAGCCCAGGGGCAGCCCGGCATTTCCCACTTGCCCAGGGCTGCCAGACGTTTGCCATGAGGCTCTGTGCCCCACACCATCTCTCCAGCCTCCAGGGCTTAGCCACCATCAGCTTCTCAAAAACATGGGGCAGGCTCAGGAGCCAGATAAGCCACTTAGCAGCAGTGCCAATTAGCTGTAATAAAAAATTGCAATTAATTTTTTTTAATACCTTGCCAAAATGAGCCAGAAGAGATGAAGCGAGCAGGGCAGTCTGCCACCTCCATAAGGCTGCACTGAGTGGCTGCCATGCAGGGGCCAGTGGTAGCCTTGGGCTCAATGCTCGGCCTGGAGACACAGCTCCCTGCAGCCTTCTTCATCTCAGCGTCACTGCCTGGGGATGCGAAGCAGTTTTTTGTGGGGGTCTTGCTTTTCTTTTAAGGGTAGGGATGTGGGGACCCTCTGCGGGGGAAGGGATGGGTTTTCCTCCTTGGGAAGGTTTTGTTTCCCCAGATCCATCATGGCAGGATTAGTCGTGGGTCCCATGAAGTGGGGTGGATGTAAGGCCAAAAATCTTTGTGGCAGTGAGACAGCAGGACATGGCAGCACCCCGGAACACTGTCTGGGGGGTGCAACCACTGCGAGCAGAGGTTACAACCCAACAGTGAAGGCTTCGGCTTCTCCTCCACAACATCTTGGGGTCGCCCCCAGCCCCTGTGCCCAGCTCAGGGTGGGGGTGGCAGCTTCTGCCCCAGTCCCCAGCCCTGCCCTGGGTACAATGTGCCGAGCAGGCTGAGCCGCAGGTTCTCTGCTCATGCCGTCCTGCCTGTCCACATGGCCGGTGTAAGTGCTGGGCCATGGGGGAGAAAAGGGGTGAGTTTAGCTTGGGAGAAGGGGGCCAGGTAGTTGCAGCCCTCACAGACCTCATAGCACTGCCCGGACCACTGACACTCATGCTCCTGTCGCATGCTGGGGTGCCCCTGTGCCCCTGAGGGCTGCGGGTCGCAGGGCGGCAGCGGGCACACCTCGGAGGAGGAGCAGCGCTGCCTTTCTCACGCTAGGGCAGCCCTTGCCAGCACACGCTTAGTCACTGGTAAATCCCAGCCTAGATCTGCTCTGCCCTCTGTGAAATGGATCTTGGCTGCACCCCCGCTGAAGCAATCCTGGCGCTCGGGAGCCATGGCGGGCGCGCTTTCCCACGGCAGCCCGGCTTCCAGCACCCCGTGTGAATCAGCTCCTTCCCGGGCAGGTGCTGGGTGCCCCCGCACAGCACACGTGCAGCCGGCCAGGCAAAGCCAGGCGAGTGCATCCCCGCTCCAATCCCCCCGTTGTGCTGGCTGCCCGCTCAGCAGGAGGGCTGGCAGGGATGGTGCCGAATTCAGGCTTTCTGGGCAGGTGGGGATGGCTGTGACATGTTCCCCTGCCTCTCCAGGCCCTGGTCACCATGTCCATGTCAAGGATGAGTAGCAGGTGCAACCCATCTTAGATGAAGCTCTGGTCCTCACTGCGGTGCCTCGCTGTTGTCCCCTCTCCCTGCGCCAATCTGGGCATCCTGACGGAGGTGCTGCACCCCAATGTTGGGCACCGTCACACCTGCACCTGTATGCTCCTGCCCTGGGACCTCGTGCCAGCACCCATCGCACCCAGAGGAACACTCTGCAGCCCAGCCTGCTCTGTGATGTCACCACCAAGAGCTGTGACACAGGGATTAGAAGGAGTTATGTCATTGAACCGGGACTGTCATGTCATGTCATGTCTCACTGTGATGTCACAGCAGGAGAGCTGGCGGGGATCTCTGTGCTGCTGTGGTCCCTGAGCCTGACGAGGTGGCTTGTCCCCAGCTCCAGCAGCCGGAGCCACCCCGGCCAAGCAGGCAGCTGCTGCGCAGTGAGGCTTTCCCTGCCTGTGCAGCTGAGGAGGACAAGGCAGTTGAAATGTCCTTTTGCAATACTGGCAGCCCGTCCGGTGGCTTGTTTTTGTTTAGGACAATCCCTGCCTCTCCCAGCCCTACTGAGTGGGGATTTCACCAGCAGTGACGCACAAACCTCCCAGGACTCGAGGGACTGGATGCTTCAGCCTGAAGCTCCGGGGCCATCTCAGCATCCCATCCCCTTTCTGGGCCTCCACCCAGGAAGTTGAGAAGCTCAAAGAAAACTGTCCAGCACACAACAGCATCCAAACCTTCTGGACTCAAAAAGTGCCCTGGGAGCCAGTATGAGCTTGGCCGAAGATGGTGGCATGAGCTCACCTGGGGTCCATAGGCTGGTGCCCAACACACGTGGAAGATGAGCAGTTCAGATGGCACTGGAGTCAGTTTATCTGCTTCCTTTGATACCCTGGAGAACTGCATCTCCAAAGTGCTCTGAGAGTCACCTTGGTGATGCTGAGCTCTGCCCAGAGGAGCTGTTCCCAGAATGGTCCCTGGACTCACAGGGCTCCTTCCATCTGCTCTGTTGAAGAAATGTCATGGGCCAACGTCACTAAGGGATCTCCTTGGCAAGGGTTTTACTGGTGAGACACAACCCTCTGCCTGGAGAGCTTCTGGCTTGGGAAATCCTCAGTATATCAAAATCAGCTGTAAAGGACAACAGTGCCTGGTGTGAACTCTTTGGGGCAATTCAGGGCAGCTCATGTCAGGACAATTCCTTGGGCGTCTTCTGCTTGACATATCACAAGACTATTCAACAGCCACCTGGAGTGATATCTCTTTTCCTACTCACCGCCTACCCTCTTCCCTTTCTTTCTTTCCCTCTCTCCGAGATGGATATCATCTGGTGAAAGCGCCACTCCTCCGGATGGAGGTTGCAACTCTCATTTTGGTTGTGAAAGCACAGTCCTTGAGCATCCAAGAGTTTCTTTCAGGCATTATCAAGACTAGAAACCTTTCCAGAACAGACATGCAGGATGCTCATGCTCAGCCAGCCATCTCCCCAGCACAGGTTGCCTATGTGCAGCCTCCAAGCCCAGGAGTTACAGATAGACAGGTCTGCCTCCAGCAGACCTCCTGCCCATCACCCAAAGCAGAGACCGCCCAGCAAGGAGGGAGATGGTGGGAAAGACAGTGAAAGAAAACCAGGTAAGAACCTGGCAAATTCCAAACACAAGTCAGGAGTTGATCATGCTCATCTGCCTACGTGTATATTTTTGCATGCTTTTCCCAAGTCTCCAGCTCCTCCTTGCTAAACTCACAGCTTTGACCTTCAGACTCTCTCCTCTACAGCAACACTGTGGGCCAGATTCCTCTCTGTCCTGCAGCGCCTTCAAGGTCCTTGTACAAAGAGCAGAAACCTCAGCAATTCCACCTGCCAGAGCTTCCCACACCCTGTGGGTGCAAAGGCCACCTCTAGGTGCAGAGCAGCAGTGAGCCAGGCCCCTGGAACAGCTGCATCTCCAAGGGGATTTTCAGAAAGCAGCTGGCCGGACTGTTTCCCTTCCCCTTTATTCCAAGAGCTTTTCTCATTGACCTTCTTATCACCAGTACCTGGTTATCCTAAAGGTGCATATTGCTGCTCCTGCTCTGTAACAAATAGTCTAACACCTGTCCTTGGGTACCAGCAAACCCACCCAAGCAGCAAATGAGATGCACTGGTGTGTTAGCCTGCTCATTCCAGGGAGCAATGGCTCTTGGTGCACACAACAGTCTTGAGTGGCCACTAAAACCTGGGCAGCCCTGTCTGCTAACAGCACAGCGAGAGCCGCGCTGGGAGATGGGCCGTGATGGTCCCACATGGAAATGGAGCCTGTGCATCCTCCACCAGACCTGCCTGCACAATGAGCACTGGTAATTTTATGGCCATCCAAGCTAAGTAACACACTGCTGGTGGAAATACGGGGCTGCTGGTGGGTTCCTGGCATAGTACAGGGGCATTTTGGTTCACAAAGAGGGAAGAGCTTTGTTTATTGAATCATTAACATCACTTCCCTCATCACCAGCCAGGTACTCTGAGAGGTCTCTTAGGCAAGTGCTGACCTAGCCCAACCTTGCTAAGCTGGTAAGATGACATGGGATCCCATGCCAGCCTGGTACTGCATTCCCACTGCTTTGTCTTCTCCCGCTTTGCTATTAGTCATCCGTTTCTGGAAGGTTTCTCATGCATAATAAAGTGTTTCAACACTTGCATAAGCCAGCTCTTCTCATCAGGAGTGACCCGCTGCATTTCCCAACGCTTTCCCTAGGCAGTCCTTCCGACTGCCACAAAATACAGAGTTAAAACATGAAGTTTTCTATCCCCCTCGGAGGCAAAAGGTGTGGGAAATCGAACAGATAAGAATGCCTTTAATTAGTATCATTTGCATAAGCTCTGGGAAAGGCTCACCTGACAGCTAGAAGGGCCTTGCTTGTCTGGGAGCACGAACCACGGGTGCTGAAACTGGCAAATTAGCGGAGCTCCTCTGCTGACAAGGTTGGGAGACAGCAAGAACGGGAGGTCAGAGGTGATGGAGCCCCGGAGGCTCCGCAGGCACCCCAGCTCCTGTGGCCTCCTTGTCAGAGCACCCTCCCTCTCCATTTTCACCTGCCAGTTTGCAGCTGCTCCAAGCGAGAGAAAAGATGTGATTTTTGGGTTGGGGGGGTCTGCCAGCTCCCCTGGAGAAGGGCAAGGATGGGAGGAGAGGAGAAGTACAAGCACATCCCCGGATAATGTGTGGAGGCTGCCAGAGCAGGCTCAACATCCGGCAGGGACGGGACCAGGGGTTTGTGATCTCTGCTTCTTGTTCCTCTCGGCACACACACCTCCCTCAAGTGTCGCGCAGATGGCTGCAGGTCCCTAACCACAAACCCCATCCCGCTGCCACCTCACCATCATGCTGCCCTGGGTAGTCAGCGCCTAATTGTCAGCGACACCGAAAGCCCTTTTTGGTACCTCAAGGCCTTTGCAGTGATGAGAATCTCACCCGACATTACACCTAAACCCACATGCAAAGCTGAATTTCCCAGGGGAAAAAAAAGATGCTCACTCCCCCTTCCCTGCCATCCCCCTCCCACCCTGGGTCCCTCTGTCTTCTCCAGCTGTCTTTCAGTCATCTCAAGTCTCACTTGCTCACTTTTCTTCCCAGCTGGGCTGTGAGCTGCTGAGGTGGGGGCTGAGCCCCTCCAAGAAGCTGGAGCTGCCACAGCACCCTTGACCCAACCTTCACCGTAGCCGCAAGCCCTGTTTATACAGCACCCAACACGGCAGGGTGCTGCTCCAGGACAGGCTCCCAGCACTTACAAGTTTAATAACAAAGCCAAACTAGTAATAACTGCCTTATAATGAGGTTACGCAGCATCCCCGAAGCCTCTGTTTTAGGGTGAGCTCTGTGCCAGGAGCTGCTGGGGGCCGGTGGGCAAACCATCCCTTCTCACCCTCCTCCCTGCCTGACCGCTGGTGCCTCTGTTCCTCCAGCCCTATGCCAGCACGCTGCCTTCCTGCCTGCAAAAATGTGCTTTATATCCACCTCTGGGGTGAGAGTTAACTCCTCCTGGGTGTGCAAACCTGCACCATGTGGCTCCAGGGCACACACCTCCTGCACCAGTCTGCTCCTGAGTCATCCCAGGGGACCCTGTGCCACGGCAGGAGAAGGGTTAACTTGCCCAGCTCCCTGCAGTGCGGCTTACTGCTGCTCCTCTTCATCAAGCTACTGAGTTTTATCCAGCTGGAGGTGAGAGCTCAGCTCTTGGCCAGAGGATGTTGGAGGTTGGTGAATGCAAGGGCTGGAAAAACCAATCCAACCCGAGCTCTGAAATCGCCTCAGTGCTGGAAACAGAGCAAGGGTCCATGTCCCACCAGCTCATATTTGAAAGCGTCTCGCCCAAAAACTAAAATGCAGATGGAAATCTGGCTACCAAGCATCCCCCAGACCTTCAGGAGCATCACAGTTTTGCACCAGAAATGGAAAGGGTCACAGAGATACATTTTCTGACTGTGACATAGCGCTGGAAACTGCAAAGGACCAAAGCTTTGCTTTCTAGAGTCCAACACTCAGATTATTAATACTCAGGCACGGCACTGCTCTTTGTTACCCAAACGCATGTTGGCCATGTTGGAAGCTGAATTTCCTGCCCGACCCAGGTCCCATGAAACCCCAGTGCAGCATGCAAAGCCTCAGCTCTGCTGCTGCACCTTCCTCCCGGCTGAACATGCAGCCATACCCGGGGCTCCGTCCTCCACTCCCGGTGCTGGACTAGCTTTAGGGAATGATCTTTATTATGTATTAAGACAACAGCTGCCCTTATTCCTGCTCCTTCTGGCTTTCCCTGGCAGCTACTCCTCCTCTGGTTGAGGTCCTGGGACCATCTATATAATGTATGTCAGAGAATTTCTCTCCTTGCCCCTGTACTGAGACCTTGAAGCTGTGTCTGGCTGGAAGCTGTGCCCCCAAAGCTCTCTGCTTTTCCCCAGAGCAGTTTTCAGCTCTATACAAGTGGCTGAGGCCACCCTGGGCCAGGTGGCTGCATGGCTCTGATCTTCTATGGCCATCTGGTCCATGAGCATCCTCACCTGCATCCCCGCTGCCTCCCCCTCTGCCCTCCCTGGGGAGTCCTGGGGGTGACACGGGCTGGTGCCCCCGGGACGGCGCAGTGGCTGAGAGTGGTGCGGGTGCGCAGGCAGAGGCAGAGCTGGGTGTTGATGCAGTGGCCGGGGAAGCTGGGCTCATATTTCAGCTTCTATTTTTATCTGGGAACCCAAGCCTGCCCACGGTGCAATGCGGAGGCCCCCAGGGGACGCGCTGGCTTCCCCAGCTGGAGCCAGATACCATCTGCACGCTGCCTGCCCTTCCCTGTTGGTGTGCCAGACCTCCTGGTAGAGGGCAGCGTCTTCTGAGGCATCGGGACATCGTGCCCACACCTCTGCCTGGTCCATGGCGTGGAGTGGCAGGAAAGAAGGAGCTGGGTAGCAGAGCCACATCCTCCAGGCACTTATCTCTGCAGGCCAGGCTCCCCTCTCCTCCAGCCACGCTGAGGCTGGGAACGCTTCATCACAGCTAACCCACCGCAGACACAGAGCAGCCCTCTCGCATCATGCCACCACCTGGGTCAGTGGCCAGATGCAGGTGTCCCTTCTCAAGCCTGGCCTTAAATCTGTGCCACGGGGGTAGGACTGGTCCAGGAAGGCCAGGATTCACCCCACTCTGCTCAGAAGCAGCAGTTGAAGCTCAGCAGGATGAGCTTCGCCTCAGGTGGCAGCATCGCGGGAAGGACATGGTGCCACCCTGGCTCAGCACCTGGGGGGTAACCCCTACAGTCCCACCCTCCATGCTGCTCTGTGGGAGCCATGCCTGAGACTGTAGGGCTGCATCAGACCCATCACTTTTTATTTACTAAAGCAAAAAATTGATTTAGTGGTCATAGCTGCATAAAAATGGAAACTTGAGCAGCTTGAGCCCAAAGAAGGTTGTGTAGCCTGCAGGTTGTCCAGGGCAGAGACTGCCTTTACTGACCCAAGAGCAGGCTCCCTAGCACAGTAACATGATTTTGGAGCCTGGCCCCTCGTCCTGGGCAATCACAGTAAGCATCGGGGCAAAGCTGGGAGGAGGTGAGACACCCCCCCCCCCACCCCCCCCCCCCACCCCCCGGGCAGCGCCTGCTGCTTTAATTGAGGCGAGAATAGAAGCTGCAGCAGAAAACGGGAATATAAAAAAAAAAAAAAAAAAGCGTGAGAAAGGAAATCTGAGCAAGGCCTGGAGCAATCTAACCAATCCAGCGGAAACAATAGCCCAGGAAGAAAAACCAGTTCCTACACATAAGGTAGAATAGGCTGGGAACAGGCTGGAGGAGGGGCAGGGAAGGCTCACCCCATGCGCTCCCAGCCTGCAGAACAAGATGGGCATTATGAGGCTGCGGCTGCCCGGGGCACGGTGCCCCCTTTCCCAAGGGCTCCGGGCAGCCGGGGAGGATGCCTGCCCAGTCGGGCCAGTCCGCTGCCTGCACTGCTGCCTGTGCTGCTGCCCAGCGCGGCCAGGGCCCAGGCTGCCTCCACATAGCGGGTTTGGGGGGAAAACCCCCTAACCCTGGGCGTGTGTCCTGCAGCCAGGCTGGGCCATCATCTACCCCACAGGGATGGACAGAGCAAGGCACAGCAGTTTTCTTCCAGTCTGGGTTTCGCAGGGCTCAGCCCCGGGATGGGCTCAGCACCCAGGCTGAGCTGGGCTGGGCTTATCACTTGAACTGGGCTCAGCACCCATCTGGGCTCAGCATCCAGGCTGGGCTCAGCAACTGGCCTGAGGTTAGGCCTGAGGATGGGATTAGACCCCTGGCTGGGATTAGCCCCCATCCTGAGATCATCCCCCAGACTGCACTCACTCCCAGGCAGAGCTCACTCCCATGCTGGGCTCACTTTCAGGCAGGAGCTCACCCCCAGGCTGGGCTCATCCCCAGGCTAAACTCACCCCCAGACTGGGCTCAAAGGGCAGCAGAGCCAGGCTGTGCCACCAGCCGGGCTCCCTGGGGCCAAGCGTGGGTGCCTGTTGGAGAGGCGGCTGCTGCCAGCTTGGCCATGGCAGGGGAGGAAGGGAACACAGTATTTTACAGAGGTAACAGACCATTCGCAGCACCTGCCTGTGGGCCAGCATGGGCCTGCCTGGCCACCCCACTGCAGATGTGGCCCCTTGGGGAAATGGCCATAGACGCACCCTCTCACCTCCCCACATCCCACCTGCAGGAGGTCTGTCTGTTCCTCCTGGGCAGCACACCCTGGTAGGCAAACCCTTGGGCTGCAGGATGGATTGGTTGAAGGTGGGGAAAGCCTGAGTATATAAACTAGCTCCAGCACGGTCCAGCAGCTAGCCCCCTGCCCTAGACACAGCCATGGGTGCTGGATCTGGCCCCTCAGCTGTGTGGCAGCAGTTGGGACGTGGCCAGGGAGTTGTGCTCCTCACAGCCGAGAGGACTGGATACTTCCATTTTGAAGCAGAAGCTTAAATTCTGCTAAAATCAAAACCACCATCACGCTCCACGCCATGAGCTGCAGGGACTTTCCTGCACCTGAGGATTTCAATTCCCTCCAGCCCCGGCTCTGCAGACGACTCAGGCTGCCCCCAGACCTGCTCCCCACGGCCTCTCCCCCCGGGGAAAAGCCACGGCCCTGCAGTGGGCTGAGCTGGATCCGTCCTCCCAGCCCTCCATCGTGCAGCACAGCTGGGGGGGAGAAGGCAAGGCTCCCTGCCAACCTGCACTCTGCCTGCCACGAGCCAAACAGTTCTCAGCGCCCTCCAAATACCTCCCTGCCCACCCCAGCGGGGCTGGGGGCAGCAGCCTGGTGAGGAGGCAGTGGCTCCCTGCCTGCACTGGGACTTGGCCTCGCTTGGTGTGCACAGGAGGAGTCAAAGAGAGGGAGGGCAAAGCTGTTCCCAGCACATTTTTCTGCTTTGACACACTTGCGAACCCTTTGAGTGCTGCAGCTGGGTTCCCAGCACCCCGCATCGGCTCTCCAGCCTGCACCCTTCCGCCAGTGGCACACGGAGCCCCAGATTCCCCAAATACCTGGCAGGGAGCAGCACAGGATGACTGTGCAGGGCAGGCAGAGGTTTTTGGGCTCAAGTCACAGGCAAGGGTGTCTCGCCGGCCCTGACATGTGGAGCAGTAAAAGCTGCCCCAGGGTCCCATGCATGCCAGTCTCAGCACTTTATGAGGTCTTGCAACTGATTCAGGCTCCCAGCGCTGCCAGTCGGGAGCCTGTAAAAATCAGCTGTGGTGCAATGACCTGGGCATGCGTCAAGATGAGCCCCAGACCCCCCAACAACCAAAGCCAGCCTTTAGTTTAATAAAGAAAAAAAAGTTCCTAAGGCAGAGATACCACATTTGCAACACCGTGGGGCCCCTTGGGCAGCTTGCCAGCAGCCTGACAGAGGGACGCACTTTGCATCTCGGTTTGCATGTTACCATCCACCAAGTCCAGGAGAAACCCAAGCAGGCACGGTGCTCGGACAGCCCATTGCCACACATGGCTGCATGACCCACATGGCGGCAGAGCTGGGACTCCGCTCCCTGAGATGGCCCCTTCCCCCAGCAGGGCAGGACCGTGGGTGGCAGAACCCCGTGCCCAGCCGACCTGACAGGATCAGCTCCTCCTCATCACTCTGAGATGAAGATGCTGAAAGGCCAGCAGCATCCTTGGCAGCCTGGGAAGGGAGATCCCGGAGGACTTGGGACGCTCTGGATATTTGCTGGCTCAGCGCAGCTGTGCTTTGCTCCTGCCTCTGCTTTGGAGGGTCCCCTGCAGAGCGGCTGCTCCCCTCGCCTGGGCAGCACAAACCCCCTGATGAAGGAGGCTTTGTCTTCTACTCCCACCACCTCGCACCTGGTCACCCCATTCCCACCACCTCCAGTATGATCAACCCACTCTCATCACCTTCACAATATCCACCTTCAGTCTGGTCACCCCACACCAACCAGACCCACACCCATCAGCCCCACTCCTATCACCTCCAGTATAGTCTCCCCACTTCCATCACCCCCACACCTATCACCCCCACTCCAACCACTTCCACATGCATTCAACACCAAGCTCTTCCCTGCCCTCTCATTTCCCTTGTGCTCTGCCTTTCCGCCTTGGGAGGCATTTCTGGCTCGATGCTCTCCAGTTCATTCACTTCTCGCTCACGTGTTCACTCCGGGCTCTCTTGCCCTGCCAATACCCACCCTGCATCCCAATGCCAAGACCATTTCCCTGCATAACCCTTCTTAGAGCTTGTCACCAGCCACTCCACAGAGAAGTCACTTTTCCCTTCAGCCCCCTTCCGAGTCCCATTGTGACTCCTAACAGCCTTCTCCTCTTGGATTTAGCAAAACCCATCCAATCCTTTTGGTTCATTCTCTTTTTTCCCCCAACCAAATGGTTTGCAACATTTTTTTTTTTTTTTTATTTCTGGGGGACAGCTGAGCAGGCAGCAGCCTTCCAGTGGCCCCATAAGAGTAAACCCAAACCTGTGCCCTGTGCTTCCGCTGAGCCCTACATAAAAAGCCATGATGAGCAGAGACAGCTCATGAGCAAACCCATTTCTGTCACACCTAGTGACAGTGATGAGAAGAGGAGCAAAGCTCTGGCAGCATCTCGGCAGAGAACCCCCCAGCCCAGGGCTCCCTGATCCCATGCACAAGACAGTCCGGAACTCCAACTCCAGCCCAGAGTTGCAGCCCTGCAGGGCTCAGGCAGTGGCAAACACCCAAGCACGCAGATGGAAAATGGCTGAAAGCAGATTTGACATTTTGCAGAATAGAAGGGGAAGGAGTGATGCTGGGGACGGCGGGGAAATAACGTCCCACAGGGCTCCCGCTAGCAGCGGAGGTTTCCATCCTGCCTCTCAGCTCTCTGTGATGTATGACAGGTCATACCCTGGACGTGTTTGCCACAAGATTGTGCACCCAGGACCCCGAGCCCACTGTGATGGTGATGTGTTCCTGGTACGCTGCTCCTGCTACAGCTATCTGCAGCCACAAGCCTCCCTGCCCAGGCTGGCTGCACTGCTGGTGCTGGAGGAGGGCACACAGCTCCCCCGCTCAGCCTTCACCACTCAGGCTGTGGGCTGAGGACAGATGATGTCCCCAGAAGAGGGGACAGAGCTTTAACCTGACCTCTTTGGGCAAGCGATGGCAGCAGCCCAAGAGCCCGGTGAGAGCCTCACACAGAGACTGGCACCATCTCTCACCTTGGGGTGGTCCCCGTGAGCATGGGACTGCTCCAGAAACCGTCACCCCCTGGGCACAAAGGAGGTAGGGAAGGAAACGGGCATGCAGGCCAGATCCTCTCTGGCAGGGTACAGAAGGGCTGCACAACCCTTGCTTGGCCAAGGAAGACTCTGGGAATGAGCTGTGGCTCAGCATGTGCTGCAGGGCTGGCAGGGAGGATGCAGACCTCGCACCCAGAGCCCTCCTCATGAGTGTCACCCCCGAACCCAGTCTGTCCCCTCCTGGGCATGCTGCTATCACCAGATGGGCAAGGTGGACCGCGGCCAGATGGGCAGGAGGATGGCTGCATGTGAGGCAACATGTGTCACAACATGGCCAGACTCAGTGACCTGGGTCGCTGCCCAACATCTCTAGGGGCTGTCAGGAGGGCTCCCACGGGGCAGCCAGCAGCCCTGGGGTGGTGGGCAGGGGCTTGGTCGTAGGCAGCATACAGGCAGCTGGTGAGAAGGGGGAGCGCTCGGAGGGTGCAGGCAGCCCCTGCCTGCAGACCCCCATGGTGCAGTGGGTTTCTTTGCATGGCGTATTGCTGCAGGTGTGCCGCCCCGGTGTGCCACGGCCTGGCCAAATGTGGTTTCTCGCTGGCATGCAGCCGCCATGCCGGCAGCAGCCACCCTCCCCGGGGTGCTCACACCCTCCCCAGGGTGCTTGGTGGAGCTGGGGCCCCCGTGGCAGCTCTGTCTTCAGGCTCTGCCCTCCCAGCTGGGATGCCCTTGGGCTGGATGCTGCTCGCTCCCACAGGGCTGGGCACTTTGCATGCCCTGTGGGCTTATCCACGCACCCCAGCACCTGCTGGCAGCTGCCTGTTGTGGGCAGCCAGCAGGACCCTGTCTGCGTGCCCATGGTGCCCAGCACCCCATGGAGGGTGGAGGTGCTCAGCAGCTCTGGACAATGAAACCATGACCTTATCTTGAGCAGAGCCTGCCATGACCCAGGACTGGGTTGCTGCTCCTGAGAGGGGGGCTTCAGGAGCACAGCAGAGTGAGGGGCTCCTATTTCCCCTTTGTTTTGCTTGGTCACCATCCCCAGGTGGGACAGGAGGGACACTGCACACTCCATGCTGGTGGGAAGCCGCTGGTGGGAAGCCCTTATGGGCTCTGCAGTGGCTGGGGATGTGGAGATGGAGCAAATATTTGCCCTTGCAAATGCAGTTGTTGCCATTGCTGTTACAATGAAGTCGGAACATGCTCTCCATCACAGGTAAATATCTTGCAGCACAGGTGGATTTGCCTCTCTTGAGGTCACTTTATTTCCCGGGTGCCATTGTTACTGTGCTGTCCCCTGGGTCTCTCCTGGTGACTTTTCACTTCCACTCATTGGCAAGAAGAAATGCTCAGCAGCTCCTTGCTCCTGCCCAGAGGAGCCACCTCCAGCGCCGAGTACCCTGGCCCTGTCTTGGCTGGCAGCCCTGCAGCTCCCAAAGCCCCTCCAAGAGAAGACACTAGCCCCTTCGAACCCATGCTCAACCCCCAGGATGTTGGGGACAAGGTTGGGGGAGCCCATCAGCAAACACTTGCCAGCATGAAGGGGCTGCAAGAGCCCAAGAGGGCCAGATCCTTCCCTCACGTGAGCAGTGCTGAAATGCGCCCTGGGGTGGTGGGTGCTCTTGCAGGTTCATCCCATATCATGGGCATCTCCACCCCACGTGGGTCCCTAGCCCAGGGCTGGGTGCCCCCCCCTGCCATCAGCAGGGGGAAAAATGCAGAAGCTATGTCTCAGCCTCGGCTGTCCCTCACCGTGTCGTCAGGGATGCTCTCTGACAGCCCTGCAGATCCCCAGGCAGGGCTTCTTTCCTTGGTCCCAGCCCAGACAGGGGTCAACAGTGCTCAGGGGCCCACCTCTTCATTGAGGCAGCAGCTACCCAGATGTTCCATATGTGGAGGGCCACCACGACACCAGAGGCCCCAGGCTAGGAGCAGACCTACCTGTGAGCCATCCATCATTCCTAACAGCCTCCGCTGATGGAGCCGCCCAGTTTTCCCAGGCTTTGCTCTCCTCGCAGCTGAAGGTCTAACTTGAATCATCCCTGCTGTGAGTTGAGACTTGGCCTCATCCTCATGGAGAGCATAAAAACCCCATACTCTTGCCTGCATTAGCTCGAACAAATGCCAAGGCTGTTGGGGAGAAAGTGGTTCTCAGTGCAGACCCTGCTCATCTCACAGGGCCACTGGGGCCGGGGGAGCTTCTTGAGAAATGGAGCAGCAACAGAGGGGACGATGGTGCTGCTGGTCATACAGCTTGGCCAGGAAGTCATCGTGGAAATGGCATGTCCTGCCTGTGAATTCGGTGACAGTCGGTCCCTCTGCACAATCCTCCCAGGCAGCCTGGGATGGTCCCTGCTACAGTTCATCCTCATCACCACGTCCCCACAGCTCCTCCATGGCATCACCTGCCAGCCTCTGAGCAAAGGCATCAGCCTCTGCCTGCACTGCCTGCACATCTGGAGCAGGATGGAGGAAAATACAGGCAATAGGAGCAATCTTAACACCCAGGATGAAAATACAGGCAATAGGAGCAATCTTAACACCCAGGATGACGTTCCCAATCCATCCTTCTCTCTGGACAACTCTTGTCAGGGCTGAGACCAAGGCTGGTCACCTCTGGCACCAAAACTGGACCGTTATGGCTGTAGGGACACACTGTGAATGAAGGTGTACAGGTCACATGCTGTCACAGGGGCCCCAAACTTACTGAGAAACCTTTGGTAGAACAAGGGTGGAAAAAGCAGGGATTTTGGTGAGGACCAGGCTGGTGCCAAGCACCTTTGGAAGGCTCTCACCATCTGATACAATGGTTGGCCTTCATGGTACAGCTGACCCCATGGGGGAGCAGAGCATGAAGGCACAAGGCTGGGCTCTGCCACCATTACCAGCACAGAGGAGCTCACAGGGAGCACCACCTACTTTGAGAACAACCATGTGCATCTTCCCTCAAGGGAAAACAGCAGCTCTTGCAGGGCTTCTCCAAAACAGTGCCCCAAAAACAGTCTCAGAAAGAAGCCATGCAAGCTGCTGACTGGGACCTACAAGAGGAAAGCCCCTTGGAGCAGTCTGGGGGAAGACTCACTGCTGCTGGAGCCAGGAGAAACCCTGGGAGACCTTGTGCAGCAATTCCCCATGTTCCCAGCCCAACACCTCCCAGATGTGCTAACATGACCCCAGCGTGTTGGTGACATGTGAGGTCACTGCGGCTGGACAGGCATATTTCTGGGGGGCTCTCAACACCTCCACATCTTCTCACTGCAGCGGGAAGCCTGGGGAGCTATCTATAGCATCACATGGTAGTGTCACACAAAAAAAGGTAAAACAGGGTAATAATATACTCATAAATATGTGACATTATTTTAGGGTTTTGCTGAAACCAAGGGATTTGCTCTCTACTGTTTCATTGGCCAAATGGAGGAGAGAAAGCTGGGACAGATGGCAGTCCAACCTCACCAAACCTGGTTTTGCTCTTTCACTGATGAACAAGACATCAGCAGGCAAGTGGCGGCAAAACTTTAATTTCACCCTGCAGAAAAAAATACCTGCGAGTGGAAAATGCTGACAGGCTCTTTTTGGAGGCGAAGTCGGGGAGGGAAGGTGTGTGCTCCATTCCTCGCATTCCTCCCCAGTTCCCTCCGGATGGCAGTCGTGCTCCCCAGGGTCCACCCAGGTGCCCAGGGGGTGATGGAGAGGGCTGAGGATCCTGTCCTGCAGCCTCACTGGTTCCACCAGCTGGGCAGGGCTGAACATCTTCCCTTCCCAGTGAGGGGGCAGAGGGATGGGACCAAGGTCTGAATCCTGCTGGGGTCTGAGAAATGACATCTTTGATTTATGTGGGCAGCATCTTCAGAAACACTTGGGTGAGGCTCCCTCACAGGCCAGCGCTGTGTCCCCGGGTGCCATCCCACTGAACCCTAGTGTCCTGCCATGGCCATCACATTGCATCCCTATGGCCACACACCAGTGCCTGCTTCAGAGCAGGGCATCTTGGGCTCATCCGAACATCCAAGTGCAGCTGGTGGGATGTCACCTCCTCCAGACACCCCATACCGTCCTCTCTCCTGCAACACCAACCCGAAAACCAGAGGAAAAGCCATTGCATGGTTGTGCACTCCCATCCCCGTGCCGTCCTGGCTGCCGGGCCCGGAGCAGCGTCGGCTCCCTCCCGGGCACATGCGTGAGGGCAGCGCGCCAACAGCTAATGGGAAAGTTCAGGGTCGGGGCGAGCCGCGGGGAGAGGCACATAAAGGGCTCATTGTGCGGCAGGTCTCTCTCGGCTGTGCTCATACAGGGCTAGCAGTTCAACAACAAAACACAGCCCAGAAATATGACAAGACACCTTTTTCCCAGGCTGCTGTTAAACTCTAATTAAACATTTCAGCACACTCGAGCAAGGGAATGTCTGCTTCTCAGGCCCAGGCTATCTCAGCTGGAAAACGTCTCCTCTGGTACAAATGGGCTCGTGCAGGCTGACCCAGAAAGATGCCCCTTGGGCCCACGGATGATGTGAGCCCATGTACCAGGGTGGGCAACCTGCTCCCGTCCACCCGCCTTCAGGCCAGCAAGGAGGTCAGGCCAGAGGGCAGGTCCGGGCTGGAGCAGCCCAAAAAGGGGCTGTGCAGCCGGGCACACCACGGGCCACACCACCGCTGGCAGCTGCTGGCACTTCTGCCCGCTCCCTGCCATGGCACCTGGGAGTCCCTGCTCCCGCCGAGGGAGCACGGCCTGGAGAAGCAAGAGGCAGTGTCTGCACCCACGTCAGCCTGGTGCAAAGGAGAGCCAGGCAATAGCTGTTATGTGATAGCCTCAAATCAAGCCTTTACGACCCAGAAATTTCTCGCTGAAGAAGAGGGACCGTGACTCTGCCTTGCCCGTATGTGTCTGTGCAGCACCTTAGGAAAGGTCAGTGCCTCTCCAACCCAATGTCCTGCAAATATTTAACGCCATGCCTTACAGCAGCTGTACAGCACAGCCGACAAGCTCTGTCTTCAGACTTGATAGGTTTTTGGACCTCACAGCTCCTATTTCAGTGAAGTGATTCTTCCCAAATTTCATCACTCCCACAGCCAGTCCCAGGGGAGCTGGTTCCCCTCCCCAGGCCTGGACTATGGTTCGGCTCCCCTGCTCCAGAGGTTTGGACATCTCAAAATAACCCAACAGACAAGCAAAATGTTGGATTCTCATTCTTTGGGTGCTTTGTGATGCTGAC
Organism: Astur gentilis; assembly: GCF_929443795.1. NCBI lineage: Eukaryota > Metazoa > Chordata > Aves > Accipitriformes > Accipitridae > Astur > Astur gentilis. The sequence goes on from NC_064908.1 coordinate 8,987,674, forward strand.
CCACAGGCACTGACCATCATCACACCTCGCTGTGACATTTTGGTTGTTCTTAAGTAACTGCTTTCCCAACATCCCCTATCCCCCCCGCCCCCGCAGCGTTTTCCATGCCTGGGCAGGCAATATGGGGCTTGGGGCCCTGCTCTGTCCCCCAGGGAAGCAGAGGTGCTCCCACACTTTCAATTGACCCAGAGATCTCCAAAGCTCAGCAGGCCGGGGGAGATGACCAGCCTCAGGATGCAGTGGTCCCTGCAGAAAGAACCAACCCAAAGCCTGTCTCCTTCTGAAATCCTACCCTTTGCTTTCCTCTGGGTTTTCTGGGGAGTAGAGGACAGCCCAGCCCCATAAGCAGTCCAGAGCCCCGAGAGTGGTTTGTCACTTGCTCTGTGGGACTGTGCACCACTGGGGAGGACAGGGAGGCATTGCCACTGGCTTTGAGTCACCACCAACCAAGATGCAGGAACCAGAGCACACACCTTTCAAGCAGTGCTGTCGGAAAATGCAGTAAGGCTGGAATTGGCATCCTGCTATTTTAAAGAATGAAGGAGAAAGAAAAGAGGACAAAAGAGCTGAGCAATGAAGCCAGGTGCTGCTGGGAGTGAGGAGGGGTGTAAGTCAGCAGACAGGGGCACGGTGGCTTGAAGACCCCCCGTGGATCACCTGGATGCCCAGGATGGGTAAGGTGATGGTGACCTGGCAAAGCCCGGTGAGCATGACAGGAGCCAGCCCTCCCCATGCTATTAAACGCAGTCTTTGGCCATTAGTTGCAGTAATCCCTCAGCACCTTGTTTCTAGCAGGCACAGACCATACCCCCCAAAAACCCCCACCCCTCATGCTCTGATGTATGACCCAGCCTCGTGGAGGGGACATGGCAGCACTGAGCTGCTGGCACGGGTGTAGCTCAGCTGCTGTTTTGCAGCACCCCTCATCCCACCTGAGCATGATCCTGCAGGAGCAGCAAACCAGGGACATGTGGCTCCAGCTCGCTGGGGACCTGCAAGCTGGTGGTTTCCCACATGCAACCTCACTAAGAAACAGGTCACCCAGGAAAGGGCTACTACAAAAAACTGCCATTTCTAAGATTGCTAAGTAGTGGGAAGGTGTTGTGCAGATTGGAGTGACAGCCCAGGCAATGACACTTGTAATTTGGCATCCCGTGGGGGTGGAATTTGGCAAAACTGGTCTCTCTTGCTCCGAGGACATTCCAGCTCCCCACACAGGCAGTCTGAGTTGAACTCCCTCAATAAATACAGCAGCCAGGGGTTTAATCTAACTCGGCCCACCTCCCCTTAGAAAAGCAGCAGCAGCATGCTCCTCAGGGAGGCTCCTCTCCTGCCCCAGCGAGGCTCCATGCCTCCAACCGCCACCGGTGATGTGGTTCCTGCCACTGGGCAGGCAATTGTCCCTGCAAAACCTCACCCTGGCATTTGGGCTGCCCTTGCTGGATGCTGTTAACCCCAAGAAAATGGCAACACTGACCTGTATCTGGTACCCTCCTGGGATGACACATAGCTGCGGATGGCTGACAGCTGTGGAGGAGGCCACGGCCATGCATGGGACTGTCCCCAGGTGCCACGCACTCTTAGGGCTCGTTCCCCTCCTAAGCCACTGCAGCAGGATGGGGTGGGAGGCTGGGTTTAGGAAGGAATCTTGATTTTTCTAGGAAAAGCAAGGCAGGGCAGCAGGCCCCTTAAAGCCTCCCCACATGGCACCCAGGCTGTGCTGCGCTGCCTGGGCTTTGCGGGGCATGTATGCCCCTGAATCCTGGTTCACCGAGGATGCACCATGAGTCCCAGTCCTGGCACAGACACGGCTGCAAGGCAGCAAGGGAGGTGATAGCCACAGGGGCACAGACTGAGGGCACCCATCATCTGGGCAGCACACACACCAAGGGGGCTCACCCTCAACTCCCCGCACACCCGGTCCTGGGGACCGCGTCCCTGACAGGCACTGTGTCCCACAGTCTCCTCACAGTGCCCACAGTTGGGGAGATTTTGACACTGTGAGCCAGTGATGGGGGGCCAGATCCTAACTTGTTGGCTGACTGTTTCCCAGGCTCTTCCGCCAGCTGCCCCCACTGCAAGGACGTGTGTGCTGATGGGATGGGATTGGGGCACGAGAGGGAAGCTGGGACAAAGGTGCTGCAATGCACTCCTCCTCCTCTCTGGTCTTGGCAAAGCCTGGGGACTCTGACTGGGAAGGGAAAAGGTTCCCAGGGCGAAGGTGTTAAATACCCTTCTCCCGTGCTGCTGTCACCTCACAGTCCCCGGGGTGTGAGAATCAGACTCTATTATCCCCTCATTAGGAACTAACATACTGTACTAACCTTTTCACATGAAAGCTATGGTCTGTTCGCAAACAAAAGCTGATGCTTGGTTCCCAGGAGTGGAAAAAACCCCAACACCACAAGCACTTAGCAGGGGCTCTGGGGCCAGCCGGCCCCACTGGCTCCATGCAGACCTTGCTGAGCCCCAGCAGATGCTCCAGGGGGAGGACGGGGCTCCATGAGTGGGGGGCCAGCCAGGCATGCAGCCCCAGTGGAATGGAGCAGGGGAAGCCCACCCAGGGTGAGGTGTCCTTCTTCCAGACCCTGAGATGGCTGGGGTCCTCCTTGCCTGTCGCCCCAGGGAGGGATTGATGGGGTTGTGGGTAGAGGTGCAAGGGGGACTTCCTCCCATGGGGTTTATGCTGCAGGGAGCCTTTCCCCGTCAGGGCACGCTGCCTCAGCTGTCCGCTAGACAGGGGTCCCCAGGTGGCAGACCCCCTTCAGCCACTGGAGCCGCTGCAGCTCACCCCAGGCTGCCCCTAAGCAGTTTGCAGGGCTCAGGCTGGTTCTTCCCGCACCGCTGACCAAAGCAGGTTGGGATTTGTGATGTCTGCAACTCCCACAACCCTTCAGGCTACCCTGAAAGGTGGGAAGTGAGGCTGGGAAAGCATCACCCGGCCATGGAAAAACCCATCTGCACAACACCTGAGGCCCCAGGTCAGCATCCAGAGCGGCAAGATTTTAAGAGCACCGAGCACAGAAGGTGATGGCCTCCCTGGGAAACATGGCAGCAGCAGGGACGGAATGTGTATCACTGTGGACCACATTTCCCTACCCCAGACATTGGCAGACATCGCCTGAGAAGATGAACAGTTGGAGTAACATCCTCCTTGCTCAGGCTTTTAATTAAATGAGACCTGTCTGGGATTTGGGGCAATATGAGCTTCTGCCCATCACAGCTGCTTGATGCCAAGATAAAGAAGGGGCTAGAGGAGAGATTGGGCTCTGTGTGAGAAAAAGAAAAGTTTTCCTGATTTCTTCACTTCAAAAATATCTGCTCTGCCCCACTTTTTGCTGGAGACCTTTGACAGCTCAGGGAAGTGGGCTTCAGAGGTGCCTAGGGTCACAGTAAGTGCTGAATGCCTGAAGAGTCCCACACCTGGTGACACATCCCTGCCTTCCCACATGGCTGCGAGACCCCACAAATCCCACACTCACTTATTGCCTTGCAGCCTCGACCATGCTTCTAACAAGGAAAGCAGGAGAAAGGAGAGATTTGTGTCCATTTCACCACCCCGCCCCGGTCCATTGCTTCCTTCCCTGCCTGCCTCCACCTGCAGTCAGCTGTGAAGGCAGCTCCTACAACCTGCCTGTCCCTAAGGGCTGAGGGACTTTTCCAGGTCCCTCAACTAGCTGCTGGCCCATTCCCAGTGCCCCAGCATGGGGCAGTGATGGGGTGCTCCCCCAGCTCTGTTGGCGGGTCCCGTTGCAAAGAGGCAGGTGGTTTTTGCATTGCACACACATGTTTATTAGATCCTGGCCCCAGCCCACTAAGCTGTTTCACACAGGCTGCAGGCAACAGCTTCCAGAGCTGTTTCGCTTCCACGGGATGCTATGAAGGTGTCATCAGTGCTACATGCTGTTTTGTAAAGTAATTGAATTAAAACTGGTGAAACGTTTTGGTGCTGCCTGGCTGCTCTCCTCCGTGGTGTGGTCGGGTGCAGCGGCCCAGGGTGGCCTGAAGCACACATGGCTGCTCTCCTGGGCTGCTCTTTTCAGTGGGTCACTTTTTTTCCCAGTTGCTGCAGTCAGATTTGGGTCATCAGGCTTGATCTAAACATGTCAGAGGACTGGAATTCAGGGGGAAGCAGAAGCATGATTAACACAGGCTGTCTCCTGGTGTGTTTCTGGGCTGGTTTCAAAAAACTCTTGGTTCACTCTTAGTGTCCAGCAGATGGGCTGGGAAACCCAGCGGCAGATTTAGTTCATCACCCGACACAGATGCCGTGGTGCTTGCGGCAGCGAGGGCGAAGCCTGTCCGCTGCACTGGCATTGGCTGCAGCAGCACCTCTGCACACATGTGTCTGTGTAATGGAGACGAGCATGCGGGCGAGTTAGTGCTGCCTGTCCATAGTTCAGAAGTACCCTTGAGCCACAAATTGAGCCAAGGCCATGGGTGTTAAGTTTTGTGCAAGGTAAGAAGCGATCCTTACCCAGCAGCCAGGGCGGACGAGGCAGGAGGAGGGAGAGCTGGTGCAGAGGAGAGGCGCAGAGCTGAGTCGGGACCCTCGTCCCCCTGGCCATCGTCCCCAGGCTTCCCAGTGCCAGCTGAATCCCACAGGTCCTGAAGAGATTGATGCTCTCCAGGCAGGGGCAGGCAGAGCACTGTCAAACTTGCTGTAGCTGTGAGAGAGGAGTGGCCAGGAGGGTTTGTCCACTGCCTTCAGCCCAGCCCCGCTGCCCAGAGCTCCTCCCCAGCTCCAAATGTCCAGCACACTCGGGTCCAGCATGAGAGATGTACAGCATCGTCCAAGCAAGCACACTTGTTCCCAGGGCAGGCAGCAGCCCCGGACCTGCTGGGAGACCAGCCAGAAGACACAAACAGAGAGACAGGTTTAGAGGACGGCTCTGGATTTTCCGCTTCCCCTGCCTGAGGTCCACCTGAACCCAATCATTTCAAAGAGGTTCAGAACCAACCAAGCCACCTTGAGGCAAGGAAAATTAACTTCAAATGTAACATTTTAAGCTAAAACAAGTGATTCCCCACCTCCATTTTTCAGTTCAGACCATGCAGTGATGAGCACGTTGCAGTCCAGTTCATGCAGATGCCAAGCTAGAGACCTCTTCGGCTCCATCAGCATCCTCACCCAACACTCTCTGCAGGTCCCTGAAGCCTTTCTGGTCCCCACCTGCTATGTCAGGGGGGCTCAGTGCCCTTTTCCTCACTGGTCATTTCTTGTGGCCATTGCTGGTCAGGGCCTCTGGCCACTGCCTGCCAGGAGGTCCTGCAGACCAGCAGAGCTCTGGGATGCACAGGGCCAGGACTGGAGGATAAAACCCTCTGAGCTCTGCCTGAGCAGCCCAGGGCAAGCAGACTTGGTATTTGCCCTGGGAGGGAGGGCTGGAGGGAGCAGCTGGGTGGGAGCTTCTCCTGCTCAGCCCCATTTCATGGGTACCTGCAAGGTTGAGGTTCCTCAAAACAACAGCCCAGGCCCTCACACAAATTCTTGCATACAAAAATGATACATGGAAATGAAAAATGGTACCTGGGTAGAGGCCTTGGGGGGGAAGCAGCTTGCCATTTGGTCTTGGAGGCTCAACCTCAAAGTCCAAGGCAAGTCAAAGTCAAAACCTCCAAGTCCAAGGCTTTCTGGGGAAGGTGTGGGTGCCGATCTGCCAGAGCACCAGCCTCTGGCCTCACTGCTCTGCATGAGCTACTAGGGACAAACCACACCAATGCAGAAGGTTACAGGGACCTCTGAAGCAGAGCATCCTTGGCAGCCCAGGAGACACCGCTCAGCTCATGGTGACTCTGACTGCCCTCAGGATTCCTGCTCCTCCAGTTTTACTCTCAGGCAAAGGAGAGGCTAAAGAGACATTATTATCCCCCCATGATAAAAAGGGATCTACCCGGGTGCTACCTGTGCCCTGCCGAATTACAGAGTCTGAGTGGAGATGGCAGAGGAGACACTGAAAGACCAGCGTGACACACAGCTACCCCTGTGAAGAGCACCCAGGTGGTCCTGGCACAGCCAAATCTGCACCTGCACCCGAAACCCCAGGGCTGAGCTAAAGGGAGCATGGTGTACAATGGCAGCATGGCACAGCACAGGGCAGGGCACTAGTCATGCTGGGCTCCCACTGCATGCTGCACCGTGATGATGTGACATGGCAACGCTCTTGCTTGGGGACAGGAGTCCCAGGGACTGGGACACCAATGTTTGCCATTCCCCTGCCACTCTCAGACAAGCTACCAAGTCCTGTCCCCGGCCTCACCATGCACAAAACAGAGATGGAGACTTCGCCCAAGGCTGTGTCACTGCTGCATCACCGCTGCACAATGGCACCTGACGCTGGGTGACAGGGACAACCCCAAGCAGCCAGCACCGTCGTGGGCAGGGCCAGGAGCAGAACAACCCCCTGCACCCTTTCTCCTTTGACAAACACCCCCAGAGCCTCCCTTCCTCCATGCAATGCCCTGACAGATGCTCAGTGGGTCCTGCCGCCACCTCAGCATCTCAGCCGGGAGCTGGGAGGGGACCACAGTGCTGCGGCATGGGGCTCGGCACGGGACCCTGCACTACCACGGCCCTGGGAAAGCCCAGCATTGGCTGCCGCTGTCCTGCTGCGCGGCAGAGATGAGAAGAAAAACAACTCTTGGGGCTTCCCCTCACCTCCCATCCTCGCCCTGCACCACGGCCCTGCCAGCTCTTTCATGTCTAAGCGCCAGCGGCTCTTTCATCTCCCGCCTGGAGGTGCAAATCGCTCCCCTCTCGCGGCAGCTGCCCCCGTCACTGGCCACTCATGCCGGCATCAGCACTTGGCCTTACACTGCTGGGACCAAACGGCTGGCAACCTGGCTGCCCTGCAAGATCCCTCTTGATGGGAGGGGGGTGGTGGGTGAGGACCTCTGTCCTGGAATCAGAGGTCACCTCTGCAGTCACCGGCAAAGGACCCCCAAAATCTGGCTGCTCCCAGGTGCCTGCAGAGAAATTGAAGCACCAGGATTTCTTCTGGTTCTCTCTGCAAATGAGAGGATGCTGGGCTTGCGCCTGCTCTCGTTCATGTTTGCTTAAACTCCGCTCATTTTTGTTAACTTGTGCCAATGCAAAACCAGCCCGCTGGGATGGGGAGCCATCTACCCCAGCAGGCAGACATCCGTGCCACCCTGGTGTTGCCCGTGATGGATGACGAGGTGGTTCCCCAGCCTTAAAGCCTGAAGGAACCGTCCCGGCCACCCTGCCTGACCACCAGCCCAGGTGGGAGGGAAGCTCACCATCATCCTGGCAAACAACCCAGCAGTTTATGGTCCTGCTACAGCTTATCTTTGGATTTTGGTATAAAGGTGACAAGGCTTCACTATCACAACATAGGTCAGGGTGTCTGGGCATGGGGACACAGTGATACCTCTGCCAAAGGGCTGTGAATCCTTATGAGTAGCATTAAACAAGATGCCTGGTGGGTATGAACTGCAAAGAGAGCACAGCTGGGTCATCTGAAAAGCTGGGAGACAATGAGAACAAGAAAGAGAGAAAGAGAAAAAGAAAAATAGAAAGAAAATTAAGAAGAAAAAGAAAAAGGGAAAGGACACACAAAAAAAAAAGAAATAAGAAAGGGAAAGCAACAGGCTCATGTGAAGCACCCTGACTACAGGACTCCCATGTGAGCCCAGGCCGAGAGCTGCCCCATGGCAGCCGTGCACTGCCAGTGTTAGCTGCATGCAGCTCCCAGCTCTGCACTGCGGGGGCAGCTCTGACCCAAGCTGTCACTGGGAACCACCCACCCATGGGTGCCATCCCAGTGGTGGTACTGGAAGGGACCACAGCCCGGGCTGGGCGCACGCCAAGCAGCATCACTGCGTGCACTGACTCTGACAGGGAGCGGCAACGGTGCCATTGGGGCCGTCAGGCCTGGGGACATGACCCAGCCCAGGGAGCCAAGTGAGCCCCATACAAATCTTACAAACCAGACAAAGAGTATACTGGCACTTCAGCTGCCTGTGCTGAGGCCGGTGGTGCAATGCCCCAGCTGGGCAATGCAATGCTGGAGCAAGTGCAATGCTGGGACGGACACCGCATGGGCACATGGTGTCAGGACACATCAGCATCACCATGTCACATAACTGCACCCAAAAAGCCAGTAACTAACACCAAAGAGTTTTCACACCACCAAATGGCTCTTCTGCGAAGAGTCAAAGGGATGAGCTGTGGGAACGGTGACGCTCGTGGGCAAGGGGGGCTCTGAACTGAGGGAGGGCCGCAGGCGGCAGAGCCACCGTGGCTCCCAGCACATGGGGCTGCCACCGATGAGCATCACGAGCTGCAAACCTGCTGGCGATGGGGTCGGGGATGATGGGGCAAGGGGAGCCCTGGCAGGATGGTCCTCTCTGGTCTGACCCAAACCCTTCATGAGGAAGGCATCTGTGCCTGAGCAGAACACACCCGTCCTGTCTGTCCCAGCTCAGATCTGCCACATGGGGACATTTAGAAGTCCCGGGGAGTTTGCCCCACGTGCCTTCACGAGTCCCAGTGAGGTATCTCGGAGAAACCCAGTTTTCAAGCCTGCTTTCTGGCTGGTCAAATGTTGAACATCAGTTAGAAGGAAGCAATTAGCACCTCTTGTTAATTGAATTGTTTTGCGTGATTGCAGCAACTGAAAGGTTAATATCCATCTGAATTTAATGTAACCTTGCAAAACAGTCATAAAACTCAGCCCAGAAAACCTGACAGTCTGTCTTAACACACACTGATGCTCCCAGCCTGCCTTCCCCTGCCAACCCCAACCATCCTGGCTACTTGCCCTTTCTCACATTTACTATTTATCCTTTTAACTCATCGCAGGGCATTTCTTCTCCCCTGGGACACACAGCACCATGGTTTGCAGAGTAGTGTGAGGGGCACATGGGTTTAGCATCCCACTGATGGAATGGAGAGGTCTGATCCTCAGGTGTCCCAGACAAATGCCTTAAAGACTCCAGCCAGACAAATGTGGTCTTTTGGGACAAGGGGACAATTGCACTTGGCCCTCTCCCAGCACCAGAATAAAGGAATAAAACCAGCCACCAGCAGCACCTCCACAAGCGCCTTCTCCAGCCGTCCCTGCCCTGTCACAGTGGCAGAGGAGACCCCAAAGGGGACCGAAGGCTCAGAGAGGCAGTGGGGGTACTGCCGGGGCGCAGAGGGTTCAGGGCTGGACCGGTCCAGGCGTCCGGCACTGTTTGTTTCACTCCGGAAATCCAGATCTTACCTATTTAAATAAACCGGCCGGGAGGACAGCAGAGTGTCAGGCCTGTTGTTGAGTGCACAGGAAACAGCTGTATTCGATTAGGCACGGCTAAGTTGGTGAGTCTGATAGCCTGATAATAATAATAATAAAAATAAAAAATCCTCTCCTGTTGCAGAACTATTTATTTTCTATAGAAAAATCCAACAGCAGCCCATGGCTGCCAGCAACCGGCTGGGTCCCTTCAGCAAGTCTGCAGGGGTGAGCTGTAGTGGGAGAGGCCAGAGATAATGTTTGTCTGATGGCTCATCTGAGCACCCGAGGGGGGCTCAGCCTGGCTTGGGGGTGGGTGATGCAGTGCCCCGCGGGGTTTTTGAGGCAGATGGGTGGGTGCTGGGCTGATGGAGATGCCTTTGCACCAGGTTGGGCACCCAAAGGGCAGTGGCTGGAAGAAGCATCCTCACCCAGAACACCGTCTCCTTCCCAGTGCTGGGGAGTTGCCTCTCCGTGCCTGCGGCATGTGCCACAGCCAGGCATGCACCAACAGTGCAGGACAACACTGTGACGGGCAGGACTCGGCTGTCTCAGGCTGTTCCCACCCCAGCTCCCTCCAGCCCTGTGGGTCTCTGTGCCCACAGGAGAGGAAGAGGAGGTGGACAGGCAGAGTGTGGGGTGGGTGTCCTGGGGAGCCTGGGCAACATGGCTGGTTTTGTGCAGGGACCTGAACAAGGGTTATGTGTCTGAAAGCACCCCATTTGCTCCGAGCAGGAAGGCATCCCTGTCCTCATCCCCATCTCCATCTCATCCCCATCCTCATTCCCATCGCCATCCCCATCCTTGCCCCACATCTGTGCATGCTCCAAGGCTCACCAGGAACACCCCAGGCTTGCCGTGTGCTGAGTCAGCACTCGGGCACAAGCAACCTGTGGCAGTGGCGTGCAGCATGGTGGGTCCTTGCCCTCAGGGATGCATGGGGCCAGGGAGGCATTTTGGGCAAGGCCCCGAAAATGTGGCCAGGCAGCGACTCACTCCTTCCACCCACCAGGAAGGACCCAGACCAGCGCATGCTGAAAATCCTGCTTCTTGGAAGCCGGTCCTGTTTTTTTCATGGCTCTTTGAAAAAAACTTGGCCATTGCCCAGCCCTAACAGAGCTACACTGCCTCTCCAGCTCCTAGACTCCCAAGTGACCTCCAGGAATATTTCCACGGCTGCCCACACAGATTTCCCAGGAAGGGCAGTGTGCATCTTCAGCAGCAGAGCAGCCACATTCCCACTGTCCTGCTTGGGCTACCCCGTTTCTCCAGGGTAATCCCAGCTCATAGAGGAGGCTTTTGTTTTAACTTCTGACATGGTGGGATGCAGCTGGAGGAGCCAGTGGCAGCAAATACATTTGTCAGTCTCCCCTATTTGCCTCTCTGTTGGACGCAAAGCCTGTGGGTCCCACTTGCATATGGCTGTTTTGACTGTTTGGCTTCAGCTTGTTTGAGCTTCTGTGGTTGGCTCTGGAGCCACTCCCCCCCTGGTGGTCCCTGCACGGACCCCAGAGGATGGGGTACTGGAGCCTCAGCTCTCAGCAAGCCTTCGGCAGCAAAATCAGGCTTCAGAGGAGAAATGAGGGCTGGGAGCAAGTCCCAGTCTTGGTGCTCAGCTCATTTTCTGAGATGAGAGATGGTAGATGAAACATGCAGAGCCCCGACCAGGACCAGGCAGCTTGCAGGGTTCAAGGTCACCTGCAGCTCCTCGCTGTCAGGTCACAGGGGGAAAAGCTGGAGGCGGGATGGAGGGATTTTCCCAGCAGGCTCCCTCCCTGGCACGCCGCCTGTCCCCAGATGCTCTGTGATGCTGTAGCGAGCCTCGGCGCCAGATGCAAAGCAGCTGAGCCTCATTTAGCAGCTCAGTGCTTTATTGGGGAAATTCCCTGCCTGCCCTTTTCCTGAAAAGAGGCCGGAGCAGGAGCTGGACAGAGGGACGGGTCAGATCCAGCCCTGGGCCCTTCTCCCACCTTTCTCAGGATCTCCAGATGCAGATTAAAACTGTGACAGCAAATAAGAGCCTGAGGATGAGGGAATGCTCAAGCCATCAGCAGGTGTCCAGGTGGGACGAGAGCTGACACTGCAGACGCCCCTGGGATTCACAGGGCTGGGCAGCTGTGCTCTCATCCAGCAGCCGTTTCCCGGCATGAATTTTTGGCATGATCCTGCCTCACCTCCTCCCTCTGGGAAATTTCACTGATAACGCCAGCGCTGAGATAAAGAAAAACGCCCTCCACATTCCCACCCAGCTGCCTGCTGGAGCATCTGTCCTGCCCGGCCCCAGCTCTCCCGGCAGCGCTGGGACATCTTGCAAGGGGCAAAGCACAGCTCCTGGCCCTGCAGGCAATGCTTAGCTCCCAGAGACCCCCTCAAGCATCTCTCCTCACCTTGCACGTGGGCCAGCAGACCTGGAGCATCACTGGGCCTGCTCACCCTGCTCTGGGCTGGCCAGTCGGGTTCCCACGTACCACCTTGACGTCACCCCGAGAGCACAGGAGTGAAAGGGGGGCCCTCAGGCGCCTGACAATAGCGCTTTCCTTCCCCATCAATAGCAGCAAGAGACACGCTGGGCTGACACGGAACTGTGCACAACAAAAGCCAGTGTCCGAACAAATCTTCTCAGGCGCTGGGTCCCCCGGGTGACCCGGGGTTAGCCCGGACTTTTGCTCCCGCCCGGCCCTCCGGAGCAGGAATGTCCCTCCGCACTGTGCCATGGCTGGTTCCCACGCTTCCAACCTGCTTTGCTATTTATCAGCAACCGGCCTCTAATCCCCTTTGTGAAGGCCTGATTCAAGCTCAGCACAATGTGGCAAAAAGGGAGGGGGTAGGCAGGAGATGAGGGAGGGGAAAACAGTCCCAAAGAATGAAAATCAAACCCTTCACCTTTTTCCCCCAACCCTGATGACAATTCCCTGGGGACTCTTTAGGCCATCACCCCTCTGGGCAGTGCCAGGCTGCAGCTGGGGGCTGGGTAGCTCAGCCTGCTAGAAGGGGCTCGTGGTGGGATGTGATGGTGTTTAAGGAACAAGCATGCACACACATAAAAAAAAAAAAGCACTTGTGTCCCCTCTCAGGTTAATTTGGCTTTGATGCTCACTGCTCTTTCATGACCCTCCTCCTGTGGCGGTTTCATACACAACCTCTGGCGATGAGCCTGTGCTCCCCACGCTTTCCCAACAGGGATGGAGGTATGTGCTGGAACATCACCGGAGGGTGTCTATGGGGGAACAGGGCAACTCTAACCCCAATTGCCTCCTGTTGCAGCCACCCCACTGCAGCTTCTCCCTGCTACCACAATCCTCTCTCTTCACAAACCTCCTTGGGGGGAATAAACCGATGAAATTGCCCCAACCCCACAGTGGGCAGAGCTGGGCACAGGTGCCCTGGGTTGGGCTCCATCCTCCCCAGGGCCGAGCCCCTTGGCCGACTCTTGTTTGCTTTAGGGGAGGATTCGCAAGCCCTTTCCCCAGATAACTTTGGAACAAAACAGTTTCCAAAGGCTGCGCTACTTACAAATGAGGGGTTTCAAGCTTTTGTCCTAAATCTAATGCTGTTTTCTTTGCAAACGGTGGGGGAAAAATGTAAAAGAAGAAGAGCCGACCTCGAATACTAATCTTGTTAGGTTAAACTGTTCGCTAAACAGATGGAGGTGCAAGGCAATGGGATTTTTGTCTTTTTGAGGAAGGGGTTAGGTCTGTAGGGCACAGAGGTCATTCCAGGCAAACTGGCAGCTTTGCTCTTTGTGTTGCAAGAGCAGAGAGAAAGTAAAGTGGCAAAAATGCTCCTGGCTGAGCGGGTACCGTGCAGTCTAACCCTCCATTGTTCTGGTGGTCTCACAGGATAAAGCCCCCAGGCCTTGCTGCAGGCTTCGGGGTTACTCACCGCCAAGGCCAAGGCACCCCAAAAGGGACACACTGAGAAAGAGCCCGTTACTTCCCCAATGCTGCAGCACCTCAGCATTCCCTAAGGAATATCCTCCCAAAAGCCATGCTATGGCTCCTCCGGCACTTGGATCATCTGGGGATGGCAGCCTCTGGCATGGCCGCTGCAGCTTCCACTGGGACCCACTCCCATGCTGACTGCATGCAAGGCCTGTTGGCCTGCTGGAAGATTTGTGCCCTGGGCTGTGAACAGGAGCAGTGCCCCTAAATCCCTCGGGAGACAGAAAGTGTTTCAGCTGGAGGGTCCAGACCTGCAGGGGAACGTGGTGGCAGCCTCAGCACGGCCCCTCTCGCTGCTCCCGTGGGGTCAGCCGTGGGCCAGGGAGAGGCCGGCTGGGGTTAGTGCTGTCAATTCTGGTCAGGGTCAGGAGCTGAGAAAGTGCCACTGTGGCACCCAGGACAGGCAGTTTGGATTAACCCAAATCACTTTCCTGCTGACATTGTCCCCAAAGGCCAGGCAGGGAGCTGGCAGAGCCCTGGGAGCTGCTCTGCTGCAGACGGCCCGAAGTAGCACAGCTGCCGTCACCCCCAAGTCCTGCAGCCCTTCTTAATGCTTGGCTTTTGCACCCCGCCATGCCAAAATACCCTGTGCCCCGGCTGGGCATGGTGGCTAGCCTGGGCCTAGCAGGGAGCAGCACCCGGGCCGCAGCTGTATTGCGCCCTGTGGCACCCCATGGGTGCCAGCAGAGAGGGGGTTTGCCCTGGAGGAGGCACTGCCACCTAACTGGGGGACATGGGGATCCAGAGGGATATGGTAAGGGCCTGTCAGACACCCAGGACCCCCTAGAGAGCAGTGAATAGCTGCTGGCTTTACTCTAAATCCCTCCAGGTTTTCCTCAGCTCTACAAGGGCCATTATTGTTCTCCTGCAAGCTCCACCAAATCCAACTCAAACCCTTTTCTAGCCTCATGCTTTGCTGCAGCCCAGTCCTGTCCATCTTCCCCTGAATCCAGGGAGTCAAGAGATGCTGGCCTGGGTGCTCCTGCCAGCGTGGGGTGCTGGTGCCTGTGTTTTACACCAGCCTGGGAGCTAATTCCAGCCTGGATGCTAACACCAGTCTGGGTGCTTAAGGTCAGCCCAGATGCTAACGCTAGCCTGGGTGCTAATGCCAGTCCAGCTACTTACTTAACACCAGTCTAGGTGTTAACTCCAGTTTGGGTGTTTAAGGCCACGCTAGGTGCTTAATATCAGCATGGGTGGTAATGCCAGCCTGGATGCTTAAGGACAGTGCAGGGTGCTCAGGCCAGCCTGGGTGCTCCTGCCTTGCCCACATTGCTATGAAGCACCCCGGCACAGTTCCAGTACCCTGGGGAAGGCACAGCTGGAACCCAGCCTGTGCCACTGTCACAGGCTGGGGTGACCCCACTTCCCCAGGTACCTGCTGACACCTACTTGGGGACAAATGCTGGGCAAGCGAATCCAGCTCTCTTGCTGCGTGTCTGCAGGTCCAAGCTTCACCTTTCCTCGAGCTTTCTGCAGGAAGGAGAGGAAAGCCAGGGTCCCTGCAGGAAGCTCCAACCTGCTGGAGGCTCCGACACAGACGGAGCCTGGTGTGACCCCATCCTGCTGTCCCTGTGCTTCTCACCAGGCAGACCTGGCAGGGAGCATGGGTCTGTCTCTGCCAGCCCAGCACCAAAGGCTCCGGTTTGGGCACTGCGCCATGCTGCCAGGCAGTATTTGCACCCGGCTTCCTGCCCTTCCTGCACGTGCGTGCATGTCCTTAGCCTGCCTGTACCCTGGTGTGTTGCTGGGCTGCTCCGGAGGGCACCTGGGGCAAAGCAGCAACAGAAATGAAAACACAAAAGTATGAAGAATTGGTCAAAAAAACAACAACCCCGACCGGATCTGACAAACCGGCAGCCAGAAACAAGGAACTGCCCAGTGGGTGAAACCCTCAGGGGTCCACCACAAACAGGATCCGCTCCCAAATGGCAGGAGAGGATGTGGGAAGGAAAGGGAGGAGGTCCTGAGCATGGTCAAGGAAAGGCCAGCTGGGAGAGGTGAGACGGCTGCGACAAGCCGAAGCTGGCCGGGATGCGAGAGGAACCCCTCCGGGCAGTGCGCCTAGCCCTGTCTCAGTGACCTCAGAGGCAGAGGGCAAAGCCAGACAACCCTGAGCACCCAAAAGTTATCTGATTTTTAGGCCAGGACCCCAGAGGACTCTCTACACTAGTGCTGAGACACAGGACAACTATGTGCTGGAGCTGCTGAGGTTGGCATGAAACTCCTTGTGTGTTGTTTTGAAATAAAGGCTAAGGAGAGGGTGCTGTTGGGGCTTCCTGGTGGGACGTGCTCCCCCAAGTACTATCAGCCTGGCTGAGCATCACCCAGAACTGGGGCCCAACAAAATCACATGGGAAGACTCAGGACAGATGAATCCTTGCTCAAGCCGGCTGCTTCCAGCCGGCATCTGCAATGGTGCAGCGAGCAGTCCCCACAGCCCGTCCCTGCAGAGCTCACTTCTCTGTCCAGCCCAGCCCAACACCATCCTGTGAACCAGAGCTGGGGTTTGTTGGGGGACATGTGTCCCCTCCACGCTCACCCAGCCCTAACCCCCCACATAGCTGGGTTTGCTGGCAATGAACCGCAGGGAACTGAGCAGCCACGGAGCCACCTTGGGCTGGGAGGAAGCTTTGTGCCAAAATAAAATCGTGCCAACAGCAGGTTTACGCACTATCCTGTCTGGGATGAACTCTCCTGGCTGCTCCCACCTCCCTCTTCCCCAACCCCCTACAGATAAAGCACCTGATTCCTCCCTCCGGTTACAGCTGTGAGTCCAGCGCAGCATCCTCCACAAAATGCTGCAGCCGGGTCCTGCAGGAGCTGAAGGCGCCTGCCCACGTATGTCGGAGTGGGGGCTCAGGAGCTGCTTTGCTCCCCTGGGGGCCACAGCCGTTGTGACCACATGAAGAGTGGGGTGGCTGCAGGCGTCTGGTTTCACTGTTGCAACGTAAGCACGTTCTCAGCAGGCGCTTTCACACCCTCCTGCCCCATGTCACGCAGGTGGCGGACACAGCATGGTCCAGGCTGGGAATTTGCAGTCGCGTGTCTGCGCTCCCCCCCTCCCCCGGCATTCAAAACAAACAGGAGATATGAAAACTCGGCCTCCAGAAAAATGTGTGAAGAAGGAAACAAAAAGACGAAGTGGTCAGAGTGCCCAGAGGCTCAGCTGGGGGTCTGCAGGGCTGCGACAGTAAATAAACAACAGTCCTGGTGTCCGGTTATTTGTCACCTCACTCAGCCCACTGCCCAGGCTCGGGGCGGTGAGCAGTGCCACAGGGAGACGCACTGGCTAGCAGGATTGCATCAAAGCCAGCAAAGGGACAAAAGGAAAGAGGGGAGGTGAGCCTGCTGCATGGCAGGAGCTCAAATACCTTGCGGCACTCAAATGGGGGTTTTTGCTCTATCATCCTGGCTGTGCTAATCCCCACACCGAGGGCTGGCACCCAGCACTGGCATCCGGAGTGAGCTGCAGTGCCATCCATCCCAGCTGGGATGAGACAGTGGTCGGGAGCATGTGTGAATTCTCACCACGACTGCAGCACTGAACCCCCTCCATGAGCAAAAGCCAAATGGTAAAATGTGCCCTTGGCTCTGCAGCGTGGTTTGCTATGGGAGCTGGGGCCAGTGTGCTGCTGGTGGGCACTGCTACTCCTCCAGCGAGCGAGCTGGTGAGGTGGTCTGCATTTATGCCATGGGCAGAAATAACCCATTTCCCCCCTCTCTCCCCATATTGCACCCATGGAAGCAGCCTGGCAGAGGCCAAGGGGAGCATGGGGTCATGCGGTCGCCTGCCAGACATGCCGCCTCAGCTCTCTGCCCTATTCCCACCATTCCCTGCTGCACCATGCACAGCAGAGGCCCAGGGGACAGGACTTAAACTGCCCTGAGTTTGGTGTTCAACTGCATTCTGCCCACTGGACCCCTTCCTTGTCCTTGGGAAGAAAGAGACTCCAGCTGCGGACAACTCTCCCCATCAGCATTTAGAGACATCAGGGACCAAGACCTATTGCTCTCCAAACCACTGTCATGGGTGAATAGCCCAGACTGAAGCACCCAACATTTCAAAGTGTCCAGGAAGGTGAGATGAATCTTCCTGAACTGCAGACCTGTCAAGGGGCTGGTTCCCCAAAAGCAGGGCCCATGGTGGGAGCACGATGCCAAGCAGAGCTGACGAGGGTGCTGGCATCTGCCAGCCACCGCTGTGGGTCCCAGCGGGCAGCCAGACCTACTGGTGTACTGGGGCTTCTCTGGGGTGCCCACAGCCCCTGTGCACATAGCTCACGCCAACACACAAGCCCAGCACAGGCAGTTCCTGCTCTCCAGTGTCTTCAGATCCTCTATTCACATCAAATTAATTTTACGCCTGTTTTCCCAGCCATAGGCACTCTGCAGCCACTTTGAAGCTGGGACGCACAATCAGGCAGGAAAGGGGAAATTTCTGCTCTGGGAGAGGCAGAGGCAGCCTTCAAAGCTCCCTACTGTCAAAATGCATTTAGAAAATGGTCCGGGAGGGGTGCTTGAGGTGGGCCCACCATGGAGTGAGAGCCAGACCAGCGAGGCACCATAGGCACAGGCTTTGTGCTGAGCCCTATTGCCAGATTCTCTTTCATTCTGTTTGAGCCGTCAGAGGCCTTGGAGATGATGGACTTGGGAGCAAACCAGGTGTAGTTTCTTCCACACAGTAGACATCCATGCCTCCATTATCTTTAACAAACAGAGCACTGACTTCTTCCCTGAACTAGAAAAAGAGAATACCATGTCTTTTAAAATTTATTATTTTTGATTCTCTGAACATTTTCCCAGAGAAGAAAGGAGAAGTGAGGAACCTCCTGTACCAGACAGCACCATAAATGTGTCCTGCTACTCTGCATAGCCTGAAAGGAAAACACCATCACCCGAGCCACTGGGGACATCACGTGTCCTGGGGCCAAAGTTGCTGTCCTGGAAAGCTGTGATGCCCAGCTCTGAAACCTAGGGCCGTGGTCTCCTGGGGACATGAGTCCAGGAAAGTGCTGGGCGAGAATCCTCTGGCTCAGTGGTCTTAAATGTAATTCATACCTGAGCATCCATGTGCTGTGCAAGCAGTACCCAGTGACATTCACACCCACCAAGCCTGGACGAGTCCTGCTGACCCGCACCCCACCACTGCACCTCCAACCCCCGGGAGCTGTGGCCACAGCACCAGACCCAAAGCTCACCAGGCTTTAGGTACGTGTCCAGTGCCTCCAAGGCTGCCATGCCACACTTGGCTGTGCTAGGGCTCCCAGACCTTCCTATGGAGTGCCAAGGCTCAGCAAGCACAGTGCTCCCCAAGGGAGGGGAGCTGAGGGGGTCCTAGGGCTGGCCTTGCCACCAGGACCACCGCGCCGCTCTGCACAAGGCGAGTGGGCAGAGCCAGGGGTCTGCTCTGCTCCACCAAGGTCAGGTCATCAGTGCCTAATTATCACCACAGTGGAAACCTCTCTGTGACCATCCAACGCACGGCCATGGCCTCTTGCTCAGCCTGAACCTCCTCGCAGAGCCTGACTGCCTTGTAACACCCTTGCAGGCATGAGATGTTATTGGATCCCCCCGAAGCCTTTCCTTCCCCAGGGTAAACTAGATGCGAGACGTCAAAGATTTTGTGAAACATCAGGGGATCTTTAAAGAGGGCTGGAAAAGGCTTTCCATGGCTAAAGACAGGGCAATCATTTCATTGCGAACAGACTGAAGAAGAGAGGGACACCTGCCAAGTCCGAACCGGAGCAGACTGTCAGTAAAATAAGAAGGTGAGAAATTCTCATGTGCTGTGAGCAATCATCCTCATCAGTCATGTAAGAGGAAGCTTGCTGGGTGGGAAAAATGTTTGACTGTCAGAAGAGGAGAGAAGTATTGGAAAGAACACCCTGAAATTAGAAATCACATTGGTGAGAACTATAAACATTTCAGTAGGGTCAACAAATAAAACACCCATCTGCACAACCCAAACCCCAAACTGAAAAATCTTCCAGTTACCTTGAGCAGGAAGAAAATCTCCCTTTTGCTGTGCTCCCCACAGCCCAAAGCTCAGTTTCCAGCTCTGCTGCTATTAACCTCCTCCACAGACAGGCTACTGGAGATAAAATTATCTTGGATGACAATCACAGCCTAGGGCATTCCCTGCCTGAATGAATCAACTTGAACAGCTACCGCTATTGCCAAAGAAAGGGCTTTGCTCCACATTTTGTGACTTACAGCAGCCCATAACCTTCTAGATAATATTTCTTTCAGCTCGATCAGTTCTTCATTGACTTTTCCACTTTATCTTAGTGAGGGTTAACACACAGACGTTCGTGCACCAGCGATTGCATGCAATGGTTTATATTGAGGAATTCTGTCAGAGACTGCCAGCACTAAGGCTGTAATTTTTCTATACAGGGCTAGATCTTCCTCACAGAAGCAAAAAGACCATTTTGATAAATTTATATATCTCCCACAGGCTACCACTGAGAAACTTTTCCCCAGGGTGGAGAACCGGACCCTTCCTCACAAAGTCAGCTGGACTTGGAGATCCTCAGATGAGGCATGCTGGGGACATTTTAAATAGCCATTTTTACTGAACTCCCTAGCCTGGCTCCCTATGAAGATAATTTTAATCAGGCAGACAGAGATTCCACAACCTCTGCAAAGCAGCCAAATGCACGAGCACGCTGCGGAGGTGAGAGCGCACAGATGCAATGCAGAAGTAGCTGAGAGAGCAACCTGCACAGGACTGGCACGCTCTGATTTCACCCAGCCTACAAAATATTCCCTTCTCCTTCATGACAGACCCAACTTCTTATTTCTGACCATGGAACAGGCCATTTAAGGGAGTTTCTGGCCATGGCTGGGGAGTGACAAAACATGGAGTTTAACTGCCCTGCAATACCCCGTTTTTTCCTAGGCAGATCACTTGTGCTTGCGTAAGGTGGTGAGTCCTGCAGTCCTGCTGCATTTTGCTCCCTCCTAAAGGGATGGTGACATGTACCCTCCCAGGGACACGTGCAGACACCCATGGTGTGTGAGGTTTCAGAAGCACTCCCTGATGCCCAAATTCCACCCTTGCTGTCTTGACAAGACCCAAGAGCAATGCTGAGGACTTTGCTAGATCCCTCCCTCCCCACCCCAGCAGTGATGTGAGATGGACACAGAGCAGGCTACAATTCGCATGTGCTCTTAAGTGCAAGAAACACCTGCTAACTAAACATGATTGTCAAAGGTAGAAGGGGGGGAAAAAAAAGTAAGACCCACATCTTATGCCATATAAAACATGGAGCAAAAATGCATGGACTGAACTGAAAAAGCTAGGGCAGAGGAGAGCCAAAGGGGAGCCGTACACAGATTGCATCCACAGAAAAGCAGCCAAAGAGCAGACCACTGCACAGGGAGGCAGAGATGACCGTTTAATGTCTTCTCATGTGGGCTGAAGAAAGCACAACACACCGGGCAGTGAGGATGGGTAATGGGAAGGACTGCAGCCCTCCATGGTCCTCCCCTGCCCCTTCAAATCCATGTCTGCGGGGAGGGACACTGCCAAATCTTCCTACATGTTTGCAGCTACTGAAAAGCATGAGAAGGAAGAGCTGGCACATGCAGAGCCCTCACCAGCTGGGCAGGGCAGGCGTGGGGGCTCCCAGGGCTGATGGGGAGGTGCACGTGCTCAGCATCATGGCAAGGAGCACTGGGGATGTCAGCAGGGATGGGCTCTGGACTACCTGATGTGAATGGAAACATTGTCACAGGCAACTATGTTATTAAAAGTGTTATTTTTTTGCTTTAAAGCAGTTTGTCTCCATCTGGGCATCTGGGGCATTTTTCACGGCGACTTCTGATTTTGAAGTTTTTTACCTGACTTTAGAGCTGGTTGATAACTAAGATGGGTTTCCTGGGATTTGGGGGGCAGAGAGGGTAAAAACCATCATTCTTAGCCCCGAAAACTGGCTGAAAGAGTAAGAATTAAAATTAATGCCTATTTGGGGATCTCCCTCCGCAGCGTATCTCAGGAAAACTGAGCAAAACCCATCCCACAGGTGGGGTTAGGAGGGACCGGGAAGGGTCCGGGGGCTTATGGCTCCCCAGGAACACTCATTCTCACCACAGTCCCAGCTTGGGCTGCTCAGCCCCGCTTGAGACCCTGCTTAGGACCCTGATTAGCACCTACAGGGACATTTGCTGGCCCCATTCCCCAATGCCTGCAGCCACAGGCAGCCACAAGCCTCTGCTGCAGCCCTACAATCAAATTGGGTCCTCAAAAACCAGTGGAGGCAAGCGGGCGGCAGCCAGGGCTGGGGGACATCTCACTGTGACCCAGCTGTCTTGTCCCTGTTGGGGGGGACCTCCAAGAGCCCCCATTGCACACCAAGCAAAAACCCTACCAGCCCACAGACACGCTCTGGTTGCTGCTGCTTTTTGTGCAGTGCAACAAAATCTTCCCAGGGCAGGGACTGAGGGGGGCTCAAAGCCCAAAGGCCCTCCCCAGCAATCACGGGTGGTGGGGGGGCGATAACTCTGCTCCCCTCCCCAGCCCCTCAGCAGGCAGTCTCCCTGCCTGCGATAAGGGCAGAAAACAGCTGAAAACAAACAAACAGTTCGAGTTAATGGGGCGGCAGTTATTTTTGGCCTAGAGGGAGTTCACACACTCTGTGTTGTTTTAGTAAATAACTGTAAATGGAGCTTGTGGTGCGGGGAGCGGGCTGGGAACCGGCTCGCTCCAGGCAGCGGGGAAGAGCCGTGTCTTGTCGCACTGGTGCTAACAGGAAACCAACTGCCTCACCTACTTTAGCACCTCTCTGTACTCACACTTTTATTGTCCCCACATCCTTCGGCAGCCACATCAGAGAGAAGCTGAGGGGGCAGGGCAGGGGCAGGCAGCATCTCGCCGTGGGAAGGCAGCTCTGGGGCTTGTCACCCCTGGCAAGGAGCAGCGGCGGCGGGGGGAGAGCCCGCACAGCTCCACGTCCTTTCCAACAGACGCACGGGGAGGAGAAGTTGTGGCTCGCGTTGCCACCATGACATGGACAATGAAAAAGCCATGCTGTCATTGCTGGCTGTGGCCCCGGGACTGGGTGATGGGCTCTGGACCCAACCACTGTTGCACCCAGTGCCAATCAGGGCTCGCTGCTCTCCTGCCTCCCCCATCACCTCCACAGCAGCATGCATGCCTGGCTATGTCTGGCAAGTCCACAATGGCATCTGCATCACCCTGAGTCAACAGGTCTCAGAAAAAGGCAATTTTCTATGGAGATGCATCCTGCAGGAGAGCCAGGATTGCCTAATGCCCTGGCCCAGAGACTGGAGCCTTTGCATGTGCTGAGATGCAAAATAAACATTTTTTGTTCACTTTTTTTTTTTGAAAGAGTGATTACACTCTTGGGTGTCTGGGATAAGGAAGCCGGGTGCCTGCAGAGGATTTTAGTGGCATTGGCTGAATTGGCCTGACTCCATAAAACAGATGCAAGGCTTTTCACAGGCAGAAAGCACAACCCATCAGGAAAACACACATAAAATCAAGCGACACATCAGCTCAGTAAGAGAAGGATGGTTAGAAACAAACCCCTTGCAAGGCCCGTAATCTCAGAGCAATAAAACTTGAAACTAAAAGACAGCCAGCAGCCACTGCCTGAGCAGAAGCAGGGGATGGGAACACAGGGCGAGGTTCGAGCAGCGGCATCAGGCTCACATCTGAATTTCTGCACTGGTGAGAGTTTAAATCAGGCTGCTGGTGACATTGGCTTGGGGAACTGCTCCCCGATCCCATGGTGGCAGGGCGAGAGGGTGCAGGGTAATTGGGGGAGACAGCTCCAGCGCGGCTGCATCACCAGGAGCTGCGGCAATGGCCTCGTGCCCAGAACGTGGGAGCTGGGCTCCCAGCACCCGAGACCACACTGCTCCTACCGACCGTCTGCTGGCTTGCAAACTTCTAGCTAGAAAGGAATAAAACACATCCTGAGGACTGCTGGGAAGCCACCAGGTTCAGACAAAAAAGTAACTAAAATTAGACAATAAAGTCACTGACATTTCAGCAGGGAGAGAGGATAAATAACCCAGCTTTCTCCTGCTCAAACCCCCAGGACCATTGGGAGTTAAACTCTCGGAGCATCTCTTACATGCAGCATCCAGATGCCAAAGCTCAGGATCTTTTCACTCAATGACTGTTATATTTTTGATCCAGCTCAGTAGGTGAAAGGAGATAACTGAATGCTGCTGAGCTGGGACACTGAAAGCCCTTGGGAAATCTCACTTTGAAATCTGACTGAACAGCCCACAGCCCCCAGGGCCAGTGGTGAGATGCTGCAGGGTGCATGTACTGAAAGGCACCATCCCAACTCCTCTCCGTACCCCCTGGCGTGAGGACAGGCTGTGTGGGTCCATGGTATGATGCTGGAGCACAAGGATGCTCATCCCTTCTGCACCCAGTCAAGGGCTTGGAGGGTCCTCGCCAACCCCAGCCGGGCCCACACATGGTGCAGCCATGGCTGCTCAGCTCCCAGCTAGCTTGGGGCTGTGTCTATTCCTGCCCAGCAACACCTGAGCCAAAGCAGCCATTAATTAATCGCTTGGAGTAATAAGCAAAGTGACTCCCCAGGAGCTGCTGTCATGAATGGTGCTTGTCAGGCTCTCAGCCCAACGTGGCTGAATGGTGGGACATCAAGAGGCCACCCAGCCGCTTGCCCTGTGCCTGAAAGGTGATTTGGTTAAGGAGGAAAGATCTCCTGAGCTTGGGACCATCAGCTAGTCCCAGTCTCTGTGTCACCAGAATGAGACCCCAGTGAGAATAACATCTTGTTGCAATGAGCAAATTAAGATGAATGCTGGTAATACAGGTGCTGGCTAGAAAACAGGCTGTGAACTCAGTGCTGCAGGCAAAGCTGGCACTGCAGAGAGGAACACAGCACAGCCGGGGAATGCGGGGAGCTGGTGCCAGCCTCTCCCATGCCAGCTCCTGCCCAGGTACCCTGGGATGGGAGCGAGCAGTGCCAGGGCTGAGGAGGGCTGGACAAGCTTGCAGGAAAGGAAAAAGGAAGCTGTGATGGTGGAGGTGCTGCAGAAGAAGGCACCTGATACCATCTCAGGAAGCAACCCTGCATGGGCAACTCGCATGCTAAAAAGTCTCTTGCATCCATTTCAGGGTTTCAGGGTTTTTTTTTCCAGTGGGGAAATGCCCATGCAGGGTGGCTGAGGGAAGCTTTTCCTGCAGGTTTTAATACACCCTGGGGGAACTGGCCCTCGGAGCATGTCTAGGCTGGGGGCTGGGCTGTTCCCCTGAAGCTGCAGCTGAACTGTGCAGAGGGGGTCAGCCACCTGCGTGAGGCTCATTTGCTTTTCAGTAACAGCTCAGCGAAACGATCTGGGCTGCGCAGATGGCCCCCGAGCATATACACCCAGAACTGAAGCTCGAAATGGAAAGGCCCCTTCCCTATGGGCTCCATCCAGCTACCCCACGCGTGGCCAAGGCAGGTCCCATCCCCAGCCCTTTGGTGGGCAAATCCTTGCATGCACCCAGTGCAGGAGGCCCGCTGGCTGCAAACAGGCTTGTCTTGTGCTCAAATGCTTGGGCAATGCCAGGAAAAGGCATCTGTAGCAGCTCAGGCCAAGCCTCAGCATCTGTACAGCCCTCCAGAAAGACTGGCTTGGTGACACCACAGCAGTGGCTCCTGGAGACGGGAGATGAGGGCTTCATCTGCCTCCCCAGGGAGGATCTGCTGCTCCCTGATTGCTGCCACAGGGAACAGAGGGTCACTTTTGTTGGATGATCTCATCAAACTTCAGTTATATCTGCAATACAAATCCTAAAAACACTGTGTTTGTAGGCCTATAAAAGGCTTCCCTGGGGGGAGATAAGAATTGAAGACAACTGGCCTTAATGATGTTGGAGAGATTTATGGGATCACCTTAAAAGGATTTATTGGAGGGCTTTTTTAATGAGCAAATAATTAGTAGATTTATCTGTTTTTAGCTGCCTTGCTGTTTTATGGCCTTAATGAAATCACTTTCTAGGGTTTTTAATAATGTCTGATTCTGCCTTACTTTGCAGGGTCCAATCCAGTGTCACCTGCCCTGGGCACTGCGAGCTGGGAAAAGCAGCTCTATGGGAGCTGGAAGGCAGTTCTGGGAGGGCCACCCTTATTTTTAGGGACACATCATACAGAAAAGGAGCAGAAAAGGAGCAACAAGCCAGGGAAAGCAGATGGTGAAAGGTAGGGCTCTGAGTAATTCATGTACAACCACAGCTAAGCCTAAAGTCCTGGAACGAGTAACATGGGGCAGCAGCACCCTGGGTCCTAGTGAAGGAATGGGCTCCAGCATCCTCTCCACAGTGGTGCTCAATTTTAAAGATCTGGGGAGAAAAACAGCTGAAAATGACAATCTGTAGGTCAGGCAAGTTGACTGTGCAGGCAGGGCCAGGCAGGCAGCGGGAGAGGCAGCATTTTTCCAGGGAGAGCAGCATATCCATTCCCCCAAGTACACACAAGCTCCCGCAGGGGAAATGTCCCTTCCGGATGCTTTTTCCAAGAGATCCCCTTCCCCAACCAGCTGTCAGCACTTCCCCACTGCCAACAACCCCTGCATCCCCTCCCAGGCCACTGCTTCCTGCGGTCCTTCCGACCCCACGGCAGCCACCAAGGAACAGACCCCACACACCCCTCTGGCAGCCCCCTCTGCAGAGTACCGCAGGTCCCTGCATCATGTGCAAGCTGCACTGACCCAGCATTTTTGTTCCTGGGTGAGAAGCCTGCACACTCATAATGAGCCCCACCTGGGTGTCAGACATGAGCTGCACAGGACTGGACTCTGCACCCACTTCCATGAGGAAGGTGGGATCCAGGCAAGGGAAAGCCCGTGGGGAAACAGGGTCCCACACCCCGAAGCTGGCAGGTTGTTAGCTCATGGCTGATTATGTGGTACTGGAGGGGAAGGAGAATGCATTATCAAGCTCATGGCGACAGAGAAGATGCTGTGCCGGAGCTGCATGTCCATCCCTCACACGGGAAGAGCAACCAGGAGCACCCCTGGGAAGGTCGAGGAGAGGGAGATGCTCCCCGCTGCTCTGCCCAGGAGCAGCTCCTGGAAGAAGCGGCAGCTCAAAGCTATTAGCAGGGTAATTAATAGCCCAGACAGGGGGCTACGGGGGAATATAACTGCTTGTGGGAAAAGCAAAATCCAGAGCAGTTTGTGTCAGGAGCTGGCCCCAGCTTGGGTCAGGCTGTGCTACAGCCCACTGGCCCCAAAGGGGATGTTCATTCATGGTCAAAGACCTTCCCGGGAGCTGATGGCATCAGCCCACGGGCCTGAACAGACACGGTATGATTCACAGGGGGAATTTTGGTATTTTCCTGAGGTTTAGGGCTCCCAGAGGAACTGCTACAGCAACAGCAACAGTGCCACAACCCCTGTAGCCATGTGTGGGGTGGTTCATTGAGGAGAGAAATGAGTAGCCAGCCATGTGCTGTTCCAGCTCTGCTGCCGGAGATGCTGCAAGCTGTGCAGCCAGGCTCCCAGGAAAAACAACCCTCCATTTCTCATGTGTTCATGTTGTTCAGTGAAGGGAAACCTTACTTCCAGGGCCGGGCTGTCCTTCAGTTTGTTTTACTTAAGCATGAACACTACCACAGACTCCAGTAACATTCCACTACCTCATCACATTACAGTGTATCATGTGAACTCGTATATATATTAACAATGTTAATACACTTTCATACAATAGAGACTGAGACATGTAATAGTGAGGGAAGGGGATTTTCTTAACAGCTCCACCCTCGGCACCCAGAAACTGCTGCTTTCCCCCCAGAATGGTTCAGGGTCCAGCAGAGCCAATTTCTCCCAGGATGGATCATCCAGTGCGTGCATCTTGTCAGCGAATGGTGGCTGAAAAGAAAATAGTCCCAGAGTTCACAAGGTCTGTGAGAAGAGTCGGAGGCCAGAGCTGCACATGCTGCGTCATTAGTGGCTTTTGCTGCTAATTGGGTGCGGGCTGCCAATCTGGACTTATTCCAGCGGAAAAAGGAATCTCTTCCCTGCTTTTTTTCCTGACAAGTCAAAGGTTAGACACCTTTAAAGCCTGTACAACTACTTAAAGCTTTTGACATTGTTGCACTTAAAAGCTTTGCTGTGGTGCGATTCTGCAATTCATTACGAGGCAGAGCAAACCTTCCATTGTTAGGACAGGCCTGGCCCAAAGAGCCCCCCGTTCCACCGCTTTTGTGTCCCCCCGCTGTGAAATTCCCTCTTGCTTAAAAATTCCCAGAGCAAAAGAGTTTGTCCCAGTCCTGCTCCACCTCTGTGCTGCTAGACTCAGCCCAGGCCAAACCTGTGCTGAGATGCTCTGTCTTTCTTAATGGCATATTGGACAACCTTGATTTTTTTTAACAATGTCTCTGATTTCTCCTGGGAAGTGGGAGATGGGGCTTCAACAGCCAAGCTAAGCAAAATCCTACTTGATAAAATTCTTCCAGACCAGCAGCACCTGCATTTTCCCCATTATTTTCCACAGAGAGAGGGTAGAATCACACATGTCTCTAGAAACAGGGAATGCAAACAGGGCAATGGCAAGGAGAAGCAGCCATCACTCTGAAAGGCTGGTGCAGAAATAAGTTGCCCTGTTTTAATGCAGATGATAAATGAGAGATCCCACATTTCAAAACCTCATCAAACTCCGTAAAATAATGAGCAGATATTGCAAACTTCCAACACTTGCTCCAGAGATCTGTAAGCATTGCTTGTCTGAAGACGGGGCTCCTGAGTGCAAATGCTTGCAGAGAGACACAGCTCAGCCCCTCTGGTGTAGGGAATTGTGCCGGTGACTTTTGGCACGTGGCTTCCACCCCCAAGCACACGGCATGGCTATGGCTGCATTTCCCTCCCTGGCAGCAGCTAGGAAGCTTGTGGGGATGGGAGCAGCGGGACTCTGCAACATCAGGGTCCCTGCAGAGCTGGGCACTGTCCTCTGCAAGATGCTGCAAGGACTGACGGGTGCACGTCGCTGGCGGGAGCCATCCTGCGGGACACGGAGAGGACATGCAGAGCCCTGCCTGCCAAGTGGGGAGAGCAAACCCCCACGGAGCTGATGTCTCACAGGGAAGCCCATCCTGGAGCCCGGGCATCGTCCTACGGACATGGGAGCTGCTGGGAAAACTGATGCTGATGAGTCTTTGCTGTACTGTGGGAATCAGCCTCGCTGGCTCCGTGTTTTTTATTAGCAGTATTGCAGATAAGAAACCCAGGGTGTTGTGGGAAACAGGAAGACCTTATCTCCCATCCCAAGCCGCTTCTCCTGCCACAGCCTCGTTGGTTTTTTTTTTTCTCACTGATCCCTGATACTACATGATTTGGGTCAGCAGAAAGGGCTTCATGCTGCTGCTCTGTCCCCCAACCTCAATGCAGCCCTTCTGGAAGCGTTACTGAGCCCATGAGCACCAGGATCATGCCAAGAGATTTAGTTTATCACCAGGATAAAACTACAGGCACATTCCCAGGGTCCTCGAGAATCATGCCACAGTCCACTGGCAGGAGCTTGCTGCCCAGGTCAGCCCCCAGCCTGGCAGGTACTAAAGACAAGTTTAGGTAACAACAGTCCTGAAACGAGATTTTGGAGCAGCCAACTCATTGGTAAGTAAGGACCATACTATGTGTCGAAGTATTAGGGCTAGAAATATTGAAATCCCAGATGAAAAGGACTAACATCTCATGAGCTGCAGCTGCACTTCCAAAAACCAGCTACAGAAAGGAACTGCTCCAGAATCTGCAGGAACCTCCACAGATCTGCAGTGTACGAGGCTTCACCCACCCTTCCAGCCCTCCAGCATCCTACACAAGCCTGGAAATGTGGATGCTACTGTTGGATTTCCAATAAAAACACAACTATTGACTTCCTTCACTTTCATGGCTGCCGAGCACTTAATCTAATAGCTGCAGTATAGGCTGGAAATCGATTGTGTTAGTTTAATAGAGAACGTACTGGTGTTTTAGTGTTGGAGCCAAGACTCACAAATCAGGACCAAAAGTCAGACTCTGAATCTCTATTCTGAGCTAATGACTTTGAGTAAAGTCCTTATGGAACCAGAAATGCAGCTCTAATTCTTGATGGTCCCCAAACTGTAATTAACCCAGTTTGCTGTTACTCGTCATGCTGATTATCTGCCTTGTGGAAGTGTCAGGAGCCCAGGCCGAGGTTGGGGACACTGCTGCACCAGGGTCTGTACAAACAACAGGTAGAAAGAAGAATTCAGGCACCTGAGTACATCTCACATGGATGCTTCCATGCTGGCTGCAGGCACCTGAGCTCAGGTGCTGTGACCATGGAGTTCAACCCTGGCTCAAAGCCTGCCCAGAAAGCGGGATGAGGTGAGCTGGGGCATCAGTGCAATATCTGCTTGGAGATATTTGTTGCCAACTCTGCAGCCATGAGGCCATGATGCTCCTGCCCAGTGGTGAAAGCCATCCTCTTTGCTAAAGCCCCATGGGACCAAAAGTGCTTTAAAAATGCCAGGTTTGGGCCTCTCATTTTGGATAGCCTCATGTGGAAGCTTTGCCTGAGTCCCCCCAAAGCCAAGTCCCGGACATTACACCCCAGTGATGCTGGTGCTGAGCCTGGTGGCAGTGATGCCCAAGCCCAGGGGCAGGTGCCTGCCTCCGGCTCCCAGAGCCGAGGATGCTTCATGGCAGAGCCCTGCGACAGCCACAGCCTGGCAGGGACCGCACCGCCTGGGCAGGGGCAAGGGCTCAGCCAGGCCCCCAGCCCCAGGAGCAAACCCAAGAGTGAAGTATTGCCGTGGGGCCCATGGGAACATGGGATTTCAGCCCCACATCTCTTTCAGCCACCTGGCAAAGGGGCTCTGCAGGTTTTTGATCCACATCTGAGCGACTCCTCTTAACACCTCATGTACAACCGAGCAAGAACAAAGCCTGGTGTTACTGGCAGCACCTCCAGCCTTCCTGCAGTCCCTTTTTTGGCCCCTGTCCATCAGCAAGAGGCTGCAGCGTGCAAGTGATGGAGGCATCTTGGCTTGGATCTGGCCTTTACTGACAGTGACTGGGATGGAGCTGCCGGGGAAGAAGGGAGATGACAAGAAAGCGCCCTGACCCGGGTGAGGAGAGGAGAAGGGGATTAAAGGGAGGGATTAGCAGGGAGAAAACCGAAGGTCATCCTCAGTGAGAAAGAAATGAGGCAGCGGCAGCAGAGCTGGCTCTGCCCGGCTGCCCCTCCTGCCCCCGCCCCAGCTCCCAGCGGTGCAGCACCTCCTTTGTGTCTCCCATGACCCAGGGATTATGAGTGTGGGAACGGGGCCGGCGCGGGTACCCGGCATGCTGCCGTGGCCTCGCGCGCTCACAGAGGCAAGGGCGGGTCTGCAGGGGAAGAAACGCAGTGAGAAATGGCTCCCACTGAGGCTCTTCGCCGGGAGGCTGGTGGGGCGCAGGGCTGGGGTGGCTGCTCTGCCCTCCCACTTGCCCCGTGCTTGCATCTCTGTTGGAAGTGCACCACGGTGCTGCCAGGGCCAAAAGCAGAGCCGGCATGCAGGGCTGTCCCCTGGCACACCGTGGTGATGCCCGTCAGCTCCCATCACCTCTGCCAGTGCGGCAAACAGCCCTCGCATGAAGCATGGGCCCATCCCGCGACAGCTGGGACATGCTGCATGCATAAGCAGAGCACAGTGCTGTAAATGAGAAAACCTGGTAAATCAGAGGTCACCGGATCCAGCCCCAGCGGCAGCTTTGGTAACGACTGGACTGGTGCCTCCAGTGAGATGGCTGATGATGCTCCTCACTGTGGTGGTGATGCTCAGCCTGGGCAAGGCTGAGAGTCCCAACATGGGTATTTCATTCTCACCCACTGGGGTCTCGAAATCTCAAAAACACAAAATGTCTTCCACCTGGCCCTGCCAAATGCCTTCCCCATGGGGAATAGAGCCCGTCTCTGCCTCCTGCATCTCCTCCAGCCATGTGTGCCCATGGGGCACCTCTGGTCCACCAGCAACCTCTGGTTTAGAGGCTCCATCATGACTCCCCTCAAGCACACGGACCATCCCAGCATCCCTCTGGGGACACAGCCCAGCCACAGGGACTGCAGCAGAGGGAGCAGAAAGGGTTTGGCAGGAGCATCAGCTCCCAGAAAGTGTCAGGAAGGCCAGCCCATGATTAACAACTAATTAGGAAATGTCTGTCATGATTATTAACCTAACAATCCTGGTAAGAAAGGCTCCTTACCTTAGGAAAAAATGGATGTTGGCTCCAACAGTCCCCAAACATAACAGCCCACTGTGGGAAACTTCAGACTTTTGTAAAAACAAATAACCTCAGTTTTGCGCATGAGTTTTTATTTTTAAATAAGCCAAAGCCAACTGAATGATTTTTCACGTAGCTCTGTAACCTGTGGGCCTGTTAGGCCTGGCAGGGCAGGGAGGGAGGGGGCCAGGCACTTTCCTCTGCTGGGGGTGGCCACTGCCTCTGTCCAGGAACAGGCACCCCATGTCCCAGCCCAGCTGAATCTCCCCATTGCCTCAGGCTCCTCCTTATAGCACAGCAACAGCCAAAACCCTTCGCAAATCTTCCATTAAAGAAAGAAACGGAAGCATAAAGCCATGGAAGGGGACCATTCATCAGGTGATCTTATTAATCTTTCTTGGACTTGATACCAATTTACGGCAAGCTGAAATCACAAGCAATGCCAGCATTGGATTCAGTGCCCCAACTGGATATTTAGGTGTTTAATTTAGTATTGCAATTAAATGGGATCATTGTTTATCAGTTGCTAAGGTACATTCAAAACTGATACAGTGGTTAAGAAATAATATTTTAAATATATCAGAATTTGCCTAGAAAGACATTCCCAAGCAATACAATGCCACTCTGTAATGAACAGGTATTATTCAAGTCCAGCTCTAAAGCCATTAGCCTACATACTCCTTTTTTGGCTTTCCAGTAACTCCCATTAACGTCAGGAGCTCAACTCAAAAGACTAGGAAATAGATTAGCTAAAGTATGCAAAATGGAAAGTGGTCCATAACTGAAACGTGCTGTTACAGGGATAACCACAGGGATCCTCCTCCGGGGATCAGTGAAAAGGGAACTTCTCCAGTTATATGGACAAGTATTTTCCAGCTACGACAGCAACCAAATACCACTTTATTTTTTTCAAGAAATCAATGAGCACAGACAAGCCATGACTAGAAATTCAATAAATTAGTATTGCCCTGAGTTAAGTGCATTAAGAAAACAAATAGCCAGAAAGAAAATGTACCATACAACCAGCATTTCAAAGCACGTAGAGCAAATGGCATTTTAGGACACAGTTGTGTCACCTGCAATTGCGAGGTGCCTTTGCAGGTCATGGCCGTGGAATGGCACCAGAGCCTTCCCCAGCCACCCAGCAGGACAGCTCGCAAATTTGGGACCCGGTGCTCAGGGATGATCCGGTTTAGCACTTGCTGAGGCTGATAACCAGCGCTCAGCTTTTCCTCCTCTCCATGGCTGCCCCCAGGAGGGATGTCAAGCCTGTATGTGTGTCAAGCTCTCAGCAAGGGCTTCTCCAGCTCATTAATTACACAGCTAAAAGTAATCAGAATAAAAATATTGAGCAGTGAGGATGGAGCACAAGCCTGCTTTCCCTCTTTCTAAAAATCCCTGGATTTTCTTTTATGCCAGTGACTCCACGGAAAGCACCTTTCCCAAAGAAAGATGTAAAAGTATGTCCAACATGCCCACCATGAGTCCTCACGGCAGAGCTGCTCCACAGCCAGCATCCTGGCCCTCCTTTGGGTATCACTGTCCCAAATACACCCAACTGAGCACAAGGTCCTGGGTGTCACCAGGTCACACATGGCTGGCGGCAAACCCACGGGCATCGGCATACCATGGCTCTCATGTCCCTTAGGCAAGTCAAGATGATGCTCACTTGGAAACCACAAGCTCTCTGTTTATTTCATCTCATATATGGTGACTAATTCCATCATTCAAATAGCTGACGATGATGAAAACAAGTGGAACGATCAGGAAGAAAATTAAAAATAGCCCTCGTGGCACTGTGTCAAGCGTTCATGTTTAGATTTTAATTTTATTTTTTTATTCCAAGCTTCTTTGATAAAATATTTTCCCATGCTGAATACACTTGGAACGTCCCCTCCATCACGGCATTCCTGATGGATGAGCCAGGCTGTCACAGATCCTATGCCAGAGCTGTATTCCCTCTGCTCCGTGATTCTCACTCCCACATCCACACCTTTGGGACCTGGAAGTCATTAATCATTGCGCACCAGCCAGGAAGGTACCTCTGAAGGCAGAAACACCATCTTGGACACAGTATGGGAACAAAAATGAGACTTTGACAGCCAGCATGCGACTGGGACCACATCTCTGCTTGGATCCTGCGCTGTGTAGCAGTAGGTAACATTTTCAGCAGGGAGATTTTCTGGCCATAAGACTAAATGATCTTGGTAGAAAGTGGATGTTTTGCTGTCCCACTGGCTTTCTCGCGTGGACACAAACTCAGTGGAGACCTGAGGGGTCCATCTTACTCATCTCCTTCAGGCTGGAGATGCCTACAGCCAGGCTCAGCTCATGCTCGGTGAAGGGGAATGGGGTGATCTGTCTCACCCAAAGCAGACAGCTGCTTGAGGCTAAAGCAAATCCTGCCCCAGAAGTCACTGCTGTGGAAGGTCTCAGAGGACAGCCCCCATGCTGCACCCAGGCCACCGAGAGTCCCTCGGCCACCAGGCGTAAACTTCCCTACCATTTCCAAGCTCTGCATTCCTTGGAAACATCTGAAACAAAACAATAGTCTGATTTCAATGTCTTTGAACAAAAATGTTTTTTCTGTCTTTAAAAAACTGCAAATCTAAATAACATTTTTCATTTGCCTTTCTCACCACAAGCAATTACGAGCTTTTGGGGTTTATTTCAATTTTTTTTCTTTCTTTTTCTTTTCCCTTTCAGACACCTTACTGCAGGTACAGGTTCCAAGATCAAGCTGCCAAGGTCTCATCATGCAAAATTACTGAGTTGCAAAAATAGGAAACACCCCTCTGTCCCCAGGCTCCCACCGCTCACTTATCACCTGTACGGGAAACATAAATATTTACAGCTTCTCTATTTAGGGGGATGCATTAAAATCCCATTCGCTAAAAATTGTTAGAAGAAATCCAAGGGTGGAAGGAATCCTGAAAACAGTGTATGTCAGGCTGTTTTGGTTCCTTCTGCGGAGGCCCAGGGACATGACTGTGTTATCACTGATAAAGTGTGAAGGAGCGTGATGCCAGCCTGTCTGCCATGCGCCTGCACCCACACACTGTGACTCTGCAGAGAGCAAAGATGTTCAGCTCCAAGCAGGACAGGAGGATGCAGCAGCCACATGCCCCAAAAGTTACTTAAATTTTTTCTGACATAGTAGGCAGGGAAGTGGTGACCAGTGCATTCTGGGAAGAAGGTGGTTTTATGGGTCAATTACTGAAAAACTAGAAATCTGCCTTCCCAAAGTAGTGGGAAAAGCCCATACTCATAAATATCTTTAAAACCTTCCTGCAAGCAGGTACAGCCTGGCATCCTGTGGTGAGACAGCCTGTGAATGCTTATCCAGAGACCAATATCAGCCGCTTCCAATTAAACATTATAACTGAGCCACCTGCCTGCATGCTTCTGCCGATGGAAACAGGCTGGTGATTTGGATTGAGGTGGTCTTTTCCCACACGTAAACCCATCACATCTTGCTTTGCAGTGGGGAAGGATGAGTATCGTGAGTTCCTCACCCATCATTCCTACAGGTTGTGGAGACAAATGTTTTGAGTTCCTGCTCCACCTTGGACTTTTGCTTTAGGGTCCTAGGAGGGACCTTGTCTCCCCACGGGCTGCCAAGGAGCCTGAACAACCCACTCTCATGGAGACATCTCCACTGGGGATGGCTGAAGCTCAGCCATAAGATCTCCAGCCTGGCTCTCTTGGGCACACCACTGCTCGCCACTTCATATTAACCAGCTACAAGACCTATTTCCACCCACCAGTGTTGCCCCCCATGGCTGGGCATGGGCTTCTTTCATCACAGGCAAAAAGAGTCCAGCTTGACCGTCCTTCCATCTGAGAGGCACCTCAGTGTGATGGAGTAATGGCCCTCGGGACTCTGGAGAAAGACTCTCCCTTTAAGGAGAAAGGCAAAAAGGCAAAGCACTTCGTGCAGGGATTTGTGCTTGTTTTGTCATGGGACACATTACACTGAACCCAAAAGAGGAAGGAAAAAGGGGGGGGGGAGCTTTTGCATTTCTGGTGGGAACAGTGTTTGAGTTAACTTTGTTTCCCTTGGGGAAAGGCACCAAAATAACAGAGGAAGGGGGGTGTAGTGGGGCGGGGGGGGGGATGAAGCTAAAAAGGCTACGTAATATGCCTGGGAAAAAACGTGCTCCCAACAGTGCTCGTGAGCCCGTCCATCCGCCCGCTGCAGCGGGCAGCGTGGCCTGCCACGCGGGAGGAGAGCGGAGCACTGCCGGCACACTGCTGGCACCCAGGGGACACGGCTCCTGGGGGCCGAGCCCCATGCTGATGGCCATGGAGGAACCTTGCTGAGGTTCTGCAGGGCTGCAGGCACCATCTGCCCTGTTCGGGGCTCTCCGAAGGCACCGTGCAGACGGAAGAACACTCACTGGGGAAACTGGGGTCTGGAGAAGTTACTTGCTCAAAGCACCCCACACACCAGGCTGGGATGGCAGCCTGTGATCCAGCCTCCCACCACCCAGCTTCTCCACCAGCCTGCCCTACCTGCACTTAACTTAATGCTTTTTGCTGCAATGCCTGAGATCGGTGTTTGAAGACAAGGCAGGCAGGTCCCCCCACAGGGTTCCTTATGTGGGGAGGTGGATCCCCACCACCATCCCGATGGTCTTCACCTTCCACAATGGAGTATCCCCTGGAGCAGCTGGCACAAGCATGCTGCACAGGCACTAGTGTCGGGCTTTATTCCAAAGCATAAAGCTAAGCAGACCAGCAGATTGTTAAAAACCCATGGTAATCATACTGGTAACATAATTTTTTGCTCACCATAGCACTACTTTTTGTAGCAACATGGGCTAGGAGCCTGCAGTGTGCCAAGCCCAACTGGTGCCTGGTATTCACCTGTAAAACAGAGATTTCCAATCTCTACCTTTTTGTGTCATATCTTGAACCCAACAGAGAGTGGGTTAAATACCACATCAGCTTTCCCTGGCAAAACCTGCAGAGCTGCCCTTGGAATAGCACAGCACCCCATTGCAGCTACACCTGCACAGAGCAACTCCTGACCCCGACACTGGGGCCTCGGCGGATGGCACCCTCAGAGGTGAAAAATGCAATCCCTTGCCCATAAGATCACCATAGTGAAGAAAAACTGATGGTACAACCTGCCAGGAGGCCGAGCTGCCATGTCTCCACATGCAGGCGAGAGCAGAGCAGCCGTCATCTCAGGGTGCAAGTGAAGAAGTCCCCAATCTGCTCCAAATTCACCCTGCTCCAAACCCCACAATGACTAATCCCCTACCAGCAAAACCGTTCCCAGGCACCGACCATTCTCCTCCCAGCTCTGACACAGCACTGGGCACCAAGGACCAGAGGTCACCTACGGCCCAGGAGCTTCTCTGCCTGCCATACCCAGGCAAATTTACCGGCTCCAGTCAAAGCACGGCCACATGCCCTCTGCTCCTCCCCACGCTGCAGTTTGTTGCTTCAGCTCCCACTGGGGAGCGACTCTCCTGCCCACGGTGGCAGCCTCTGCCCGTCCTTGCTATAGAGCTTGCCAACACGATTGCACAGGAGCCTGCTCACACCCCTCGGATTTTCATACACTCCCCAAAGACACTCAAAATCATGAAACTAGCAGGCCAGAGAGGTGGAACAAATCTGATGAAGCTACTGCACACTGGAGTCCCAGCACTATCTCACACTATTGCCTTAGTAGGAAAAATATATAAACACAGCAGGAACTCCTAAGCACTTCTTGTCTGAATGAACCATATTTTTGCCATGTCCTCCATGGGGTAGGAGGGTGCAGAGAAACCATTTTGTTTTCTTGCAATGTCCTTCTCTTTCTATTCTTCCCCTATAAGCTGCAGGTTGGTTTTTGCTTCTCATGCACCAGCAGCACCAAACACCAGCCCTTCTTGTCACCCCAAATCCCACCTTACATTCTGCTTGCCCAACTTGTATGCATCTTCTCACTGGCTTTACCAAGGCTGCATCTCTATGTTCTCAAGATCCTTGCTTGACTGAAGATCACCCATCTGAAACTTGCTCTATTACCCTCTACATTTTACTGCCTTCAGAGTGCTGTGTTGGATGGGCGGAGAGAGGCTGTTACCATCACTTGAATTGCCTCTGTGCCTAGCGTAACTAGATCCATTTTCTTTTTCAACTTCAATACTAGTATTTCAGTAAATCAGTTTATAAAATATCTTCCTAAGTACTTGGTTGAATTAATAAAAATGACAGCAATGCAAATAAGCACAAAACCACAGAGCTTCAGGACCTAATGCTCTCTGCCTTTGCACTGTAGGAAGCCCAGGAAGGTCCTCTTCATGAATTTAAGCTGAAAGATATTCCTGAACCTACAGATCAGCTCATGCCTGACCTCTGTCCTCCTCTTCAGGACTGAAATAAGACATACACTAATAAACGAGTCCTAGCCAAACTCTGGAGCCCTGTCTTTTTTCTTCTTCTGAGAGACATGAGAGACTGGAAGGGTTTTGGTGACTACTGGCTGTTTCTCCAGCAGCTGCTCTTCCACAAAACATGAAAGGTTTGCATCCCTTAATGGGTGCATTCCTAATTATGTCATCAAAGGGCACAGGATACCTGGGACAGAAGACTACCTGCCCATCTCCAGAGCACAGGGCACACGTACGATGCCACCTGATGAGGACAGGCTGAAGAATATTGTCGTCCAGTGCCTTTGCAGGAGGTTTGCTGTCTGTCCATCCAAAAACCTGGCACAGCACATTTCAACCACATCTATTTAGGCATATTTGCAAGCTCAGTCCCATATCATGAGTTTCCTCCCCTTATCCAGCAGGTCACTTACACAGGAAAACGGACAAGGGACTGGCTTGCGGGGCTTGCTCTTGACCAGTCTCTAGTGCCTGGTTTGTATCACAGCATTATGTTCTGGGCATTTACAAATTGATTTTTAATGAACTAAGCCAGTTTCTTTCTGGGTACTAAATTAGGATTCAGTATTTTGCCACAAGGCTTTGGACAAACGGCCCATTAGATTTTTGCTTTCTGCCTTTGATGAAGTCCTTAAGTGGCTGTTTCAAGAATGTTTCCGTAAAAAGCAAATAAAATATCTGCCCAGTTGCTTTACTTTGCACGCATGTTTGCATGAGCTTATTGACTTTTGTTCCACCTCCCTCATGTCCTGCAGCCCAGGCTGTAATTACAGGACTTTCTGCCTGTGCAGGTGTTGCAAGTTATGACCAGCAAACAAGGCAGCTGTGTTTCAGCCCCTAAATGGGGGACCCCCTCCCCTCCCTGCTTTTTAGGAGGTGCTGGGAGGCAGCAGGAGAGACGGAGTCTGGCCTTGCAGGTGGGAAAGAAAACTGAGCTGAGCGCCATGCACCCCTTGGAGCGATTTGTTTCTGACCTGCACTGGGCTTGCAAACCCTGCCCGCAGGAGGCTCAGCCCTGCTTCCAGGAGAGCTGTTACACCTTGCTGTGGGTGCAGCCCCACTCTCCAATCTCCCTGCGCCCTTCTTCCTTTCCTTCCATTAGCCTTCCTGCTCCCTGGCACTTCATTCTCTTGCAAAGCCTTGTTGCTAACAGATGGGGAGGTGACAGGGCTGGCAGTGACAAGTGACAAAGAAGGCAAGGGCAGTGCCCAGGCACTGCTGTGTCACATTTGCTTTGTTTTTTCCCCAGTTTCTCATACCCTGTCGGATAGCCACTGCTCATGCTGCACCTCCTCATCCCGCTGTCTCCAGCTGGCCACACGTGGCTGCATGCAAGCACCCTGGGAGAGCAGGGCTCCTCTGCATCTATTTTTGTCCCTGAGGATGAACACTTCACTCTCACATGCAGAGAAGCAAATGGACTGGTGTTGAACTGGGAACAGACAGGGGATGGCTAGTGCACTTCCATGTTTGTGCCTTGCTGTGAGAACCCAGCACCACACTCCTAATTAAGGTGGTGTTAAAAATTCAGACTAATTTGGATGCAGATGGAGGGCTTCACACAGCCCTGCGGAGATGGAGAACGCCAGAGCCGAGTCCCATTTCTTTCCTGGGGATGCGGATGTGGCCGGCTCACACATGCAGATCCATCATCGGCATGAAGGGAGAGGGAAGCATCAGGGAATCACCGTCCCACGTGGTGCTTGGGAAGCAGCACGGACCACTTGGCCACAGTGCTTGGTCCCGTGCTCTTGGAGGCAGCCATGGTGACATGTCCCTGGCTCTGGCACGCTGCATTCACTGTCACCACTGCCCTGAGGTCCCCCCGGCTGCAAAGCGCTGCGCTCTGATAAAGAGCTAAGGCACTCTCAGAGGCGGTTCTGTGAGAACATTTCTCAGAGGGCAGTGCACTTTTATTTGAAATAATTTTCCATTCCATTTATATCTATATAATAGGAGGTGGCTCTGGGGTCTGAGTTTTCCATAGCCCCAGACCTCATTTCCCTGCCTGGGCTTGACCCCTGCTCAGCTTCCCCAAGAATAACAGAGAAAAGTTCAATGGGAGAGAGCGAGCTATGGGGCTGAGCTCCTGCTGCTGCCTCCCGATGCTGTGGGCACACAGTTAGACTCCCCTTGTTAATAGAAGATATTATATATACAGAATATATACATTTATATGCATATGTTATACACATACTATATGTATCAGAGTATATACATTTATATGTATATGGGAAAAGCCCTGAAAGAAATGTACCTGGAAAGAGATTTCCAAGCAAATACGGGAACAGAGGAGCTCCGGATGCTTGCTGCAGTCTTATCTTGGTTCTACAGCAATATATTGCTTGGTAACAGAGATACTATGGTTTGATGCTTTGACAATGGAGAAATTATTCTTTCTGCTAAAAATGTTTTGATTTTACGAAATATTTATTAAAGCAAACTATTGGTTAAAAACACTCAAAAGCATTCTGTTGTTTGCTTGCGTTGTCTGGGAGCAGGGGGCATCCTTCTTGACCAAAAATCCAGTTTCACAGACCAAGGCTGTGAAGGCCAGCGTCCGGGCGAGAAGTCTGCTTCATGTAAAAAACACGTTTGAGAGGAAGTGTTCCATTTAGCCCCCGTGGCCTCTCGCCCAGCAGCTGCCCTGGCTGTGACACAGGCGATTCAGCCACACTCCTGCTGCCGGAGGGGCTGTCACCCTGTGAGCGCAGATGGGCACCAGCCCAGCACCGGGCTCGCCCCGCCGCACTGGACGGCTGCTTTGGCTGAGCCTCCTGGACACCGGGGTGCGATATCTCCTCTTAATCCAACTGCTGCCTTCCCTGGAGAAAGCATGCCATTTCCCTAACCTTAAGCATGATAAATGCACCAAGGTTCTTCGTCTGACAAACCCGGAGACAAAGCGGTTCCCCAAGCTGGTGTCCCCGGGGATGTGCTCTTGGAAGACGTCCACAGGGGGGTACATTTTTTGCTGCATCATCACTCTCAGCTGACAGTTTTAATCATGAATGGCCATGTCTAGTGTGCACCTTTGAAAACACCAGTTTTCTGCTTTCCAGTTCCCCTGCAGCCCCTGCAGTTTTAGGAAGTCTCAGTTACCTATTTCTCTCCTTTCCTTCTCACACAGCTGCCTCCTGCCTCCTCCCCGAAGGCTCCAGGCACTGGAAGTAGCTGAGCTCACTGAATGGCATCAGGTCCCAGGGACCAGTGCGGGATGGAAAGGTCCTTCCCTCAAAAACTACTCAGGCAGGCATGTGTCATGCATGGTATATTCTTAAACTCAGCTTTCTCAGCAGGAGCTATAGGAGTTCACACTGCCAGGCAATTCAGACTAGTCACACTCAGCTCTTTGGTTGCACAGCCTATGAACAACTACGTTCCTACCTCCCCGGGTCCATCAGGATCCTCCTCCTCCTCCTCCCTTTGCTGTGGCAGGAAGAAGTTGCTCTGGCACTGGGTCTTCATGAAACAGAGGCTCTTCATTTAATTAATTAATTATTTGGTGTCATTTTTAGCTTCTTCACCTGCCTACTTCTCTGTTCAATACATATCTAGTGCAACATCATGGCTATCGATCTATTCAGATACCAAACCTGCCAGTCAAATACAGAAACCCACAGTACAGGTGATGCCCAAGTCTGTTTAGGAGGCACCAAAACAAAAACTGAGAAAAAATGAAACCGCAAGGAATCAGTATGAAAACTAGTGGGCAGAAGTGGGGAAAGAGAAAAAGCTAACATGCCCAGATGCGATGCTTTACACCCTGCTGTGATGGGAGGACTCCTCTCTATCAGTCCAGCAGCTCCTGACAGCCTAGCATGGGCTGTTCTTCTGGTTAAAATAGAAATAAAATAATGAGAATCAAAATATACAAAATTGAGAGTTTAAGAAAACTGCCAGCCCCACAAGAGTTTCCATCATTATACACTTGCTGGACTGTGCCTAAAAGGGACGGACCTGAAAGACGCAGAGGACTTATCTACACCACAGTTAGAAGTGTGACTGCAGGAAGGGACACCCACCTAGGCTGGCACTTAATGAGCTCCGAGCTCATTAAGCCTGGGCAGAGCCTGTTGCAGGTACGGCCAGGATCCCCGCCAGCCTTGCACAGCACAGCTGCTGAGAGCTGTGCAGCTTTGCTACAGAAACAGGAGCTAATGGAGAGCCGGGATGTGTGTATCCAAACCAAAGACAGAGCAATTCCCAAATGAGCTTTCTGAGTAGGAATGCAAGCGATAATGGATGCTGACAACATTTCAGTATCCGGTCACATCCAGTTTTTCACTTACAGCCTCAAAGGACCCCCAACACAGAATCACTCCATTTACGCTGGACCAAAACCTGCTAAACGTGTAAATTCCTCACCAAGCTGATAACAGCATTTAAACTGACACTTGCAGAACTGTCTCGATCTTCCCTCAACTCCATAGCAAGTTGGTTCCAGGATGGAGGTACTCAGTACACTGGGCACTACACTATACCAGCAGACATATTCCTACAACTCATGCAACTCCATTGCTCTTTACTGCATCGATGCCAACACGTGCCGTAGGGCAGAGTAACACGCTGGCCCCACACAAATCATCCCGCACTTCCCAAACAAGACTTTTGGGATGGCTGCACGTAAGTCTTTGCAGCTGGCTGCTTCCTGAACCACCTGATTCAGACAGCTCCACAGCCCCTCCACACTGACCTGGCTGCGGCTGCCTGCAGACTGTATATCATGAGGTGTTGAGGTGATGGGAGGTTCAGCAGTCACATTGCCATGTTTGGAAGAGTTACATATTTCAGAGTTTTCAGTAACTCCACAAGATTCATGAAGTGGAAGCAAAACTCAAGTGTGTTTCTGAGGGCAGAGGGATTCTTCTAACACACAAGGACTCATGAGCTTGTAAAGCTCATGGTGCCTGTAACTGCTAACACCCTTGGCTCTGCTTTGGGCTTTGAATCCACCCCCAGACAGGACATGGTTTTTCCACTTTTAGACGCCTGACTGGAGGTCAGCCCAGCTGTCCAGGTGTGCCCGAGGGTTCCCCCTGGGCCACGCTTGCTCCCTGGGGCAGGACGCCTGCGCCTGCAGCTCCATGAGCAACTCTGCAGCCAACGCGGGCTGAACAAATTACAGGTAGTGTTATCTTGTCACCACAAATTGCAATAGCAGAAGGGAGGGAGGAGCACCCCGAGCCCATACCAGCTGTAGCTTCTTGCTTTCCTAAATCAAACCAGCTCGAAGCCCTCCACAAGCCCTGTAGTGGCACTTTGCTGTAAGGAACAGCCAGCAGTCCTGCCAGGGGTAGGGAAGGGAGCCACGCACATCTCCTCCCTTCTTCACACTGGGGTTGTGAAGCTGGCAGGGAAATAATAAACACTTCTCTAAACTTCCTAAATGTCAAGAAAATATTTACAGGGCCCACTTCTGCAAAGCACGCACGCCAGCCCAAAGGGCACACACGCACACTTCGCCAGGCGCTGCCTGGCATGCTTTTTGCAATGATTTTTATTAAACATTTGCGGTTTTCCTGCTGAAAAACCCAGTGAAAGATTAATGCCAAAAAGTGACTCCTCTGGGGCTGAAACTGTCAGGGAGCCAGGACACAGGGAAGTACGGAGCCTGCGTGTCCATTCCTTCCCTAAGACATTTTACAGCCAGAGAAATAAGACCCAACCTGGCCAGGACTGCAGCACGTTTTGGGGGGGGAAATCTGTGCTAATGCTGACCGTGCTCTGGAGACACAGAGAAGACTTCAGGCCCACACTCGTGAACATTTCACCAGCAAATAAATTAATATAAAAACATTTCCCATGTATGTAAAAAAATTATTTTTCTTTAAAATGCTATTGCTATGGTCTCCAATTTTCTCTAGGCTGTAATCGTAACTTTGCAATGCCTCCCAGCTGCCGCAATCCTGTGCTAGGCATGGAAATGGGCTGAGCATGGAGCTCAGCTCCTGGTAGACTTCCAGCATGGGCTGGAGTCACACCATGATGCAACCAGAACAGGCAGGTTGGCACCAGCACAAGTGACATACCTGGGTTTGGTGTATGCCATGGAGCGCCACAGCCCCGCTTCTCTGCCAAATGTTCCTGCTGGTGTGGCTGTGGGGCAGACAAGCGTGAGCTCCTGCTCTGACACCCCACGGGGCAGCAATGGATGCCCCAGCCTGTGCGTGGGAGGGCAGCACTTTACTGCAGCATCAGCTTTCATTTATTTTCAGCTTCAACTATTACACTTTAATGAAGGTTTTCTAATGAGCTGCTTAGATAGTAATTAGAGGCCAGCACTGAAGAGGGAGATAAGTCTTGTGGGTATCTCGCCCTGCAAGAAAGGACCTGATAAGAAAGAACTGAATGATTTTCTTCTGGGATCTATTCCAACGACCTATTATCCCCTTGATACCACGCTGCTTAATCAGGTGCAGATTGAAAAAACACTTGACAGTGGCTGGTGATGAATGGGCCACTTTCCCAGCATTTTACAAGGGAAGGCTGGAGGCTTTATGCCAGTACCTGAGATAGGAGATGATCCAAATAGTACTGATAGCTCATTTGATTTACATGAAATAATAATAAAAATTTTTTTAAAAGCTTCACATAGATGGAAGAATCATCAGCCTCATTTCCTGATGGGTTCTTATCTCAGCTATTCAAAGGGTTTAGGTTTTATTTAATTTCAGGTGTTGGGCTTCAGTGACTTGCTAATGATGACCAGGAACCCGACTGCAGGTCCTTTGCTGTTTTGAGCACGACGGCTCCTGCTCTGCTGCAAGTTGTTCTCCCCCGGCAATTACACTGAACAGATGAGCCAAGCTGTGACAATTGTGAAGGACAAGATGACTCACAGACTTGGCTAAAAACTTACTAGTTATCCTCTAATGTTGTCAGAGAGTTAAGTAAGCTCGAACGTTTTAATAGGCTTATTTTCTCACCATTCTACCGCCTCAGGTGATCCTTTGT
Organism: Astur gentilis; assembly: GCF_929443795.1. Lineage (NCBI taxonomy): Eukaryota > Metazoa > Chordata > Aves > Accipitriformes > Accipitridae > Astur > Astur gentilis. The sequence continues at coordinate 9,032,422 of NC_064908.1, forward strand.
GTTGCAACATAAAATAGCGTATCATGGGATCATTAGAAAAAAGAAAGGGACGTGTTCAAACTGTCATTTTTTTCTGTCACACTCTGCCAGTGCCAATATCTGGTAGGGACTCTGGCAAACAGTACAAGTAGCAAATGGTGCAAATAGCAATAGTGCAAATAGATTTGGCAAACTGCAGAAATAACAGCCAGGAGGGATTTTTTTTTTAAGGCTGGAGTATTACTCACTATCTGCAGTGCAGCGTAGCTAGGAGATATAATTGTATAGCAGGGCACAGGCAACAAAACCCCAGTGCTCACATGCATGTAAAGAGCACAAGCAAGGACACATCAAGGGGTGCAAACATGGGATTAGACGCATATGTCCCTTCTTTAACTGGCAAAGGCAAAAGAAAACCTGCAAACCTGTCGTCTGCACAGTCAGACCTTGATTACAGGAGATCATACACACAAGGAGTCCTGAATGCGGGATGGGAAGGACTTGCTGTGTTCCTGAGGCCGGGCTTTGCTCCTGCAGTGCCATGTCCTCTAGTCCCCGCAGAAATTGCGTTAGTGTTTTTTCACAGTGGGACAAGGTGTGGAAACCTGCTTTCTTGGGGATTTGGAGCCTCCTTCTCATTTCCAGCCTGGCTTCATTCATGGCACTTTGCACCTTCATTCCTGTGTACTGTTGTCTTAGCTCCACATCTCTCTGCCATCCTACGTCCATGCCAACCCTCGCAGCCAGCACTAGCAGGGAGAGCCCCTCGCAGCCAGCCCCTCTCCTTAGATGACCACACAAGGCTTTTTTAGGTCTCCTCTTGTAAGGCAGCATCTTCATTTCCCTGATCTGCCTACAGATTTCCCTGCAGCTCCCATCTGACTTCCATCTGTTGGGGATCAGAACTGGACACTATCATCACACAGGGGTTACCCAAGCAGGGTAAAGTCGGAGCAAAGACCCTTCTAGCCCAGGAAACCTGCCTTGGACACTTACTGGGCACTGATGCTTAGGGCACAGTTTCATGGCACAGCGGAGCCATCTTCAAAGCTCCTTGCTGCCAAGAGGGGACTTCTCAGGAACCCCCCTTCCCTGACCCCCTCTCAGTGCCTGCTCACACCCTTGGACTGGTCCTGGCACAACCTCAGATCACAGAGGAGCCATTCACCTTGCAAGCATGGAAATACCACCTCCTTTTTTTGGGCCAGGTTTGTTTTCTGCTGTTGCAGTGCACTGAACTGGCTTCCTGGCTGGTCACAGGAGACAGCGGCCGCTTGAGCTCAGGAGAGCGCACCAAGGAGAGGTAGGTGGAGCGGGACCTTCTCCTTCAACAGCAGCGACATGTTAAAGTTAGTCAGGTCATCCAATGAATCACATCCTGTGAGACAGAAAGGAAAGCAGGGCATGGAAGAGTGAATGATCCTCAGGTTTCAAGCAGAAACACTCTCAGGACATCAGGGGACACAGACAGCCCCATCACAACATCCCACAACCAAAAGTGGGACCCCTGCACCACACATTGGTTTCTACATCATACCACAACAGGCTCCAAACTCAGCTATGCATCACACAGAAAAGGGCAGCGCTTCTTCTCCTCCCCTCCCTCCTCTGCCCTTTTCCAGTGGCTCAAGGGCTGACTTGTGCACAGGTGCCTTTTGCATTGTTGGAGTCTGGCTGGCTCCAGGTGATCATCCGCTCCACACCAGAGCAGAAATCCAAGCTGCACGCCCCTCTGTGCCTGACTCCTTGACTCTGTCATTTCATCTCATTCCTTGTTTTCCTATTCTGAAGGGCATCCAGTTCTTTGTGTGTAATTTCCCCCAACTCCTTTGTTTTGATGATGATTCCCAATTACGGGTAATTACCAAATTTCATTAGCAATTTCTGTGTTTTGTGCCAAGGCCATTAAAAATGTGAAAAAACATCATTTCCAAGGCCAATTTTTGAGAAACCCATCTAGCACAGTCTTCACAGCCCAGCACCTTCCTCTTCCAATTGATTTAATATTTCTCCTTTACTGAAGACCAGACAAATTCGATATATCCTGTCTGCTTTGTCGAGAAGATCAGGTCTTTTTATCTACTCTGGCATGACTTACTTTCAGAAAATCCATATCTCATCCATTTTCCATGTTCTTAATTATTCTCTATTTTAATGTTTATTCTAAAGCTTTGCATACTAATAGATTCAGACTAATAGACTCCTACATGCCAAGAACACATTCTCCCTGCCCCAATAAATAGACCTCTATTTGCTGTTTTCCAGCCAAACCATCCAACCCCTGTGGTTTGACAGATTTATTACAAACCCTTCTTCTGTGACTTCAGCTTTGTGCCAGCCCTTTCTCATTTCTGGAGGAGATGCTAGCTGGTCCTACCTGTTTGCATGCTCGAAGATCATTGACTGCTGCTTCCATGTTGGTTGTGGCATCTCCCATCCCCATACACCGCCACCCATCATCCTGCCTCTCTCCCCTTGGCCAGCATCCCCATCGCTACCAAAAACCTGGGCAAAGTTTTCATTTTGTTTCTTTCAGGACTATACATAGATTATCTTTCATCTCTGCCCCATCCTCAGTGCATATCAGCCCCACTTCCCTTTTCATTTATATGGCTGCACAGTTTCCAAGAGTTGTGCAACCCATCTTTTGCTATTTCCTCTAATAACCTTGACAAGGTTGGACTCTACCTTACTTTCAGACTTGCTTGCTTTACAAAAATTGCTTTTTAGTACTGGCCTTTTCTCTGTTGCCTGTGGACTCCCTCATCTCCCTCAGCAGCACCTCTTCCTCCCACCCACCAGCCCCATAGTCCATTCCTTGTCCTTTCAGATCCTCAAGACCCTGCCTCACTGCCATGGGAAATGGGCAGGGCTTGCTGTCAGCAGGAGAGAGCTGCTCGTGACTCACAGCCTTCCTGGCTCCGAGGCCATGGGCCATCCTGTTTGTGTTGGGCCAGGGGAGCAGGAGCCTTGACAGGAGAGCTTAATGCTACCTTGGACCTGGCAAGTGGGCAGAGACGTCCTGCCAGAGGGAGCGATGATGCTCAAAACGTGCCCATTAGCTAAAGCCCTCCATGCCTCTTGCCTTCTGCAGTGCCGAGCCCATACTTGGCTGTCAGAGGAGCAACTTGGGCCAGTGCTCGTGTCTGCCCCAGCCAGCCCGGTGCAGCTCCAGGGGCTGGGGCAGATTCTTGGAATCAAACAGAACTCGATAATGATTATTATTATTTTTAGATCTTTCCTTTCAGCGACTCTCCAAAGCAGGCTGAGGCTCTGCTGAGCCGTAGAGCACAGAGTGCCTTTAGTGCATACCCACAAATATCCACAAAATTGGAGGAAAGAGGTAGGTGGGAGGAGGGAAACCCTAGGAACTTGCCCTGGGAAATAGCTCTGCACTAGCATGTCTTGCTGGAGGAAGAGTGCCCCGGTCACCAACAAAGGCTTGCTGTGCAGCAGCAGCACTGCCAGAGGGTCCTGCCCACACACCCAGCTTGCGGATACCCGCGGTTGCCGGAGCAGAGAGCAAACCCCCCAGGAGCAGGACTCCAAACCTGTAGTTCTGCATAAAGTCACTCCTCTGGAGCACCTTTTCTGGAACAGCTCTCCCCTCCGGCAGGAAGAGAAATGGGAGCTTGTTAGTCAGCTGCGTGCTCTGGCCACAGGCTGTTTGTGCACCAGGGCTCGGGGCTTCACTACCTGAGAAGGTTTTTTACCGGAGAGGAGGAAAGGAAAAGTGCTTCAAAAGAGGAAAAGAAGCATTGCAGCTCTTGGAGTGACTCCAGCCTTGGCTGGGAATTTGAGACATGCCTTGGAGGGGATGGGAGTCCCCTTGGAAGATAATCAGAGATTTTGAGTCTCTCCTACTTCCTTCTATTTACAAAGTTAGCGAAGCCAGAAAGCTGGTTCTCCACTCCAACCCCACATGTGACAGCCTCTCTGCTCATAGCAGGACTGAGGGACAGCTTGATGTGAGGCTCCTGATGGCCCCCTGGGAGCTACAGCCACTGGGGGAAGGGGGCGTCATGCTGCAGGAGAGTTTCCAAGCTCCCACTGTGGCCAAGAGCAGGGCAGTGAGATGCAGTGCTGGAGCCATCTCACTTCCTAAGGGCTCGTCCCCATCATGGGACACACATCCCATGGACACCTGAGATGCTGGGGCAATGCTAGCCCTTGTAGCATGAGGAAAGACCACTCTGACCATCTCCTCCTGTTCAACCAGGGCTTCCCATGGTGTGCTCAGTGCTGCGCTGGCTCCTGCCAGCCCTTGGTTGGACAACTGTCTTGTTTGCTCCCCTCTCAGCCTGCCAGCCTCACATCAGCCTCTTATAGAATCACAGAATCATTTAGGTTGGAAAACACCTTCAAGATCATCGAGTCCAACCATCAACCATACCCACTAAACCATGTTCTGAAGTGCCATGTCTACGCACAATACTCCAGGGATGGTGACTCAACCACTTCCCTGGGCAGCCTGTTCCAATGTCTGACAACCCTTTCAGTAAAGCAATTTTTTCCTAATATCCAACCCAAACCTCCCCTCCCACAACTTGAGGCCATTTCCTCTCGTCCTATCTCCAGCCACCTGACAGAAGAGACCAGCACCCACCTCACTACAACCCCCCTTTCAGGCAGTTGTAGAGAGCGATAAGGTCTCCCCTCAGCCTCCTTTTCTCCAGACTAAACAGCCCCAGCTCCCTCAGCCGCTCCTCATAAGACTTGTGCTCCAGGCCCCTCACCAACTCGGTTGCCCTTCTCTGGACACGCTCCAGCACCTCCATGTCTTTCCTGTAGTGAGGGGCCCAAAACTGAACCCAGGGCTCGAGGTGCGGCCTCACCAGTGCCGAGTACAGGGGAACAATCACTTCTCTGCTCCTGCTGGCCACGCTATTTCTGATGCAGGCCAGGATGCCGTTGGCCTTCTTGGCTACCTGGGCACACTGCCGGCTCATATTCAGCTGGATGTCAACCAGCACCCCCAGGGCTTTCTCTGCCGGGCGACTTTCCAGCCACTCTTCCCCAAGTCTGTAGTGCTGCATGGAGTTGTTGTGACCCAAGTGCAGGACCCGGCACTTGGCCTTGTTGAACTTCATACAGTTGGCCTCGGCCCATCGATCCAGCCTGTCCAGATCCCTCTGTAGAGCCTTCCTACCCTCGAGCAGATCAACCCTCCCTCCCAACTTGGTGTCATCTGCAAACTTGCTGAGGGTGCACTTGATCCTCTCATCCATATCATTGATAAAGATATTAAACAGAACAGGACCCAACACCGAGCCCTGGGGAACACCACTTGTGACCCACCACCACCTGGATTTCACCCCATTCACCACAACCCTCTGGGCTCATCCATTGTATTGGTTTTGTTTGGCAAGGTTTTGGTAGCGGGGGGGGGGGGTTACAGGGGTGGCTTCTGTAAGAAGCTGCTGGAAGCTTCCCCTGTGTTCGAGAGAGAGTGAGCCCATACTAGCCGGCTCTAAGAGGGACCCGCCGCTGGCCAAGGCCGAGCCAATCAGTGATAGTGGTAACACCTCTGTGATAACATTTTTAAGAAGAAAAAAAAAGGTTGGGACGGGGAGAAACTGCCGCTGGAGTGAGGAGTGAGAACATGTAAGAGAAACAACCCTGCGGACACCAAGGTCAGTGAAGAAGGAGGGGGAGGAGATGCTCCAGGCGCCGGAGCGAAGATTCCCCTGCAGGCCGTGGTGAAGACCCTGGTGAGGCAGGCTGTCCCCCTGCAGTCCAGGGAGGTCCACGGTGGAGCAGATCTCCACCTGTAGCCCATGGAGGACCCCACGCCGGAGCAGGTGGGTTCCCGAAGGAGGCTGTGACCCCGTGGGAACCCCGCGCTGGAGCAGGCTCCTGGCAGGACCTGCGGATCTGTGGAGAGAGGAGCCTATGGAGCAGGCTTTCTGGCAGGACTTGTGACCCTGTGGGGGACCCGCGCTGGAGCAGTGTGCTCCTGAAGGACTGCACACCGTGGAATGGACCCATGCTGGAGCAGTTCGTGAAGAACTGCAGCCCGTGGGAATGGCCCACGTTGGAGGAGTTCGTGGAGGACTGTCTCCCATGGGTGGGACCCCACGCTGGAGCAGGGGAAGAGTGTGATCAGCCCTCGTCCTGAGGAGGTGAAGCGGCAGAAAATAACGTGTGATGACCATAAACCCCATCCCTGTCCCCCTGTGCCGCTGGGGGGGCTTGGTGGTGAAATCCGGGAGGGTAGTTGTGCCCGGGAAGAAGGGAGGGGTGGTGGGAAGGTGTTCTGAGATTTCATTTTATTTCTCATTACCTTGCTCTGGTTGATTTGTAATAAATTGAGTTAATTTTGCAAACTGAGTCTGTTTTGCCCGTGACGGTAATAGTGAATGATCTCTCTCCTGTCCTTATCTCGACCCGCGAGCCTTTTGTTATATTTTCTCTCCCTTATCCAGCTGAGGATGGGGGAGTGATAGAACGGCTTTGGTGGGCACCTGGTGTTCAGCCAGGGTCAACCCATCACATCCAGCCAGCCAGTTTTTCACCCAGCGAAGAGTACACTTGTCCAAGCCATGAGAGACCAGCTTCTCAAGGAGTATGCCATGAGAGACGGTGTCAAAGGCCTTGCTGAATTCGAAGCAGACAACATCCACAGCCTTTCCCTCATCCACTAGGCAGGTCACCTGGTCATAGAAGGAGATCAGGTTGGTCAAGCAGGACCTGCCTTTCATGAACCCATGCTGACTGGGCCTGATCCCCTGGTTGTCCTGCACATGCCCTGTGAGCACACTCAAGATGAACTGTTCCATGATCTTCCCCGGTGCTGAGGTCAAGCTGACAGGCCTGTAGTTCCCCGTATCCTCCCTCCGACCCTTCTTGTAAATGAGCGTCACATTGGCAAGCCTCCAGTTGCCATTGGCAAGGTCTCCAGTCATCTGGGACCTCCCCTGTTGACCAGGATTGCTGATAAATGATGGAGAGTGGCTCTTGCCATGCTACAGCAACCTGCCTGTGTCTGCAGCTTCTCTGAGCCAATACAGTGCTTTACAGGCATAGTGGTGCTGGCTGGACTGGCAGGAACCGGGCTGGAAGGGCTCATCCAGACCAACAAGTCCAGTGTCCATTAATCACTGGCCGCTCGCAGCACAAGGGTCTCTGCAGCAAGTCTGTTCTGCATGTCTGCACTACAGCTGTGATCCTGCAATGGGCGAACTGCATTGGAGGGATATTCTCCAGCAAGAGAGTTTAACAGCCATATTTAATAGCTGTCTGCCCTCCCCTCTGTGTGTGCTCAAGGGAAATCCCTTCCTCTCCACACATTTCCTTTCACTACCTTAACAGAGGAAGAAACTCCAAACATTTCTCAGACAGACTCCAGCTCTTGCAATACTGGATTAAATTTAACACAGAACTTTTCTGCATTCAGCAGCAGAAGAATTAAACACCAGCAGGATGCGGATGACCATGCACCCTCTGTGCTTCATGGGACCAGGAGTCAAAGCAACATCCTCCTCCTCTGCAAGATGCTGAGCGATCCCAGGAAGGGCTCTTGGATGAAGAAATCCAAGCAAAACCCCTAAAGCAGTGGAGGGACCTGGGGTGTTTGCAGAGAGGCTGCTCCCTACTGACATTTCCTTCTGGTTCAACTTCACAGATTGACCTGGAACCTCACACTGCATCTTGTAGGCAGCAAAATCCCTCCATTCACAAAGTCCCAGGGCCTTCGGGCCATGTCCATGTTGGGTAGAAAAACATAATCAGATTCCTCAGGAGAAGTCAGACACAAGTTCAGGGAACAACTGGAGCCTGATGACACATTATAGTCACAGTGATGTTTATACAAAGCAGTAAAGGTCACACACTGACTAAGTAACTTGGGTCTAACAGCTAAGGGCAGCCAAGAGACACATAAGAGTACCCCTGCCACCTTACAGGGCACAGAGCCATCACTTTACCCCCACATGCCTCAGTTTCCCTAGCTCTACCAGTAGCTATAGGAAACTGGTTGCTTTTCAAGGGCATGGAGAGACCTCATTAACCAGTGGCAAGAAAGCAGCTTGAGACCCTCCAAGGGCTGCTGCTAGAGCCACATCAGAAGTTACTGCACCCCAAGCCGGTTCATAGCACTCAGCCGAGAAGGAAAGTTCAATCCCTGTTGCAAACACTTGGCAAAACAACTAACTGACTGGGCACTGGCTAATGCTGCTTATCCACAGCTGTGTTGTCTTGGACCTCCCCCAGCCCCAGCTCCCATCAACAGGGGCATGAACTGTGAAAGGAGTGCGAGAGGCTTTAAGTGCTGCAGATTCCCTTGGCGCTGCCACGGGAGGCATCCAGCTCTCTTCACTGCTCCTGTCAAGAACTATTTTCCAGCCAGGAGGCTCTTCCAGCACCGATGTACAGAGACAGGAATCCACAGCAAGGCAGGAACCCAAGCGCACGGGCTGAGAGAGGCTTTGACACTCATTTTCCCATCAAAGGAAGTGCAACGTCCTGCCTTCACCCAAAAATGCAATACATGCTTTCACATTGCTCCCCAAAGTGTAGGCTCCACCGTCCCCTTTCCAGTTCCCAGGCAGATGTGCAGTGCTGTGCCTCACTGAGGTGTCAGTAAGGATTCAGACATGCAAATATGAAGGCAAGCATGTGCATGTTGCAACAAGGAGGAGGCTGTTCGGCACAGGGACTTGGCTCCTCTTGTGAACAGATTCAGGGAACATGCTCATGAAAAACCTAAGTCTCCAAATATTTTATTTTGATCCATGAGCCTGGCAAGATCTCCTGTGAACATCCACTCAGTTGGGACTACATGGGCCTCAGAGGAAGAAGTGGGAGTGGTAGGAAGTCAGAGACAGACCCGAGCAAGGCTTGGGCTTGGGTTTGGGCAGACTGCTGGGAAAGCAGAGGGTATGGCTGGAGCAGAAACACAGGGAAAGGCCTGAATTTTCCTCTGAAATGCAAGGATGCTGAGCATGCTGTTTCAGTCTGAAAGGGATGCTGCTCTCTCCGCCACGGCGTCCTGCAGCTGCCTCTCATCTGGGAGACACATGGGCATGTCTGGGGTCAGACTGGTTCCTCCAAACACTCCTGCCATGATGCTAAACTGAAGGGAAACTCTCAGTAGCATAGCGCTGTAGATCTGTTGGAGAAGCAGAGCCTTTCACTCTTTCTAAATAAACACAGAAGCCTTGATATTTAAGGACAAAAAGCTTTTCTACTAATGGCTTTTGGTTTGTGTGTTTGAGCAAAGGCTTCTTGGACACTCCCCCAGGCTGACTGAAGAACTGGGGATCAATAACAAGCTGAATGGATCCTGCTCAGCACAGATCAAAGCACGGCGAGAGGTACCAGCATCCAGTCAGCAAGCTGTGATGGAGCAAGATGCATCCTATCTTGGCTCAAGAACTTCACGTGATGAGGAATCAACCCCCTTCCTACAGATGTTGCACATACCAACAGCAAAGCCAAAATCTTACATCCTATGAGGGTGAGCAAGGAGCTCAGCTTGACTTGGCCTTCTGCAGGACAGCAAAAATGAGCCCATCCCTTCTTTGACTAGTAACTGGAGAGAGTGCCCAACTCAGCAGCCAGCACATCATCTGTATGGGACATGGATTTTCAAATAGTCTTGATGGCTCAAGTGCTAGTCTTTGTATGACAATGATGGCCAGTGTCAGTGTCCATCAGCATGGCCCGCGGTACCTGCAGTGCCCTGCAATAGTTGAGGTGAGCACAGCCCCTTCATCTCCAGGCTGCCAGCACATTCACACAAAAATGTGAACTGGTTGTTCATACATCTAGTGGTTGGTTGAAGCAGAAATGGCATGTCAGAAAAGGGAAAGCAGCAGGTCAGACTCTGCTTCCAGGGAAAATCCAGGAAAGTCCATGGATATAAAGAGATGAGAAGAGCTGAGACAGTGGGAACATGAAATCAGCCAACTGCCCTTCTGCACTGAGACATGAAATTCAAATGAGGCCCCAGTGGGAATCTAAGGCAAACTTACTGCCAGGATAAAGGCTGCCTTTCGCATGGCTGGCAGTGACTACATTACAAACCTGTGAAGTCAGTATTGATTTCCATTCACAGGTACAGAGAGGCTTCAGAACAAGCCTGTGACATGGAAGATGCTGTGACTGGGCTCCCAGTACCCTCCAGTCTGGTGCATTTTGTGATTACTGACCTTATAGTGGGAAGCTCAGGCTGAGGAAATATGCTCCTTTTTATTTCACACCTCCATGAGAAACTAAGGGTATTTCTGTTGAATTAGCTCAAGTGGCTGCTTTTCTGCTTTTCTGCACAGACTGGAGTGAAGTGCAGAGATGTTCAGACCCCAAGCCTCAGCTGTGGCTCCACGTGATGGATTATTTATTTCTGTAACCAAACACTAGATATATCATCTAAAACAGATGTTAAGAAGATCCTCAAACCTTCTATCTTTATTCTTCTCTTTCCCCCTTTTTTTAAGTGTACAGGATAAAGAACAGCAGAAACAGGTGAATGGTTTCATTGTTTGGGAAACCCTCCTGGCAGACATACTCAGCAGAGTGGACTCAAGCAACCTCCTGTTCCTTACTCTATGTTGGACATTTCTGTAGCTGTCTCATATCTGGAAGAAAATCTCTGATCTCCTGTCAACATTGGAGTTTGTATATTTACATTTGTCCAAATCCAAGGAGAAGCCATGAAAAGCACTGCTTTTTGTTGGGAATTAGAAAAGAGGAAAAGCTTGAAAAGGACTACTGGTGAGTCCACAATAGCATGACTGTGCCATCATCTACCCAAACCAAACACTGACATCTCCACCTCAGCTGCTCACCTCCAGCTCAGTGCTGCTGTTCAACATGAGTTCTAGGGACAGGGTCTTGCTCTCATTGCCTGGTTAGCTGCGGGAGAGTCAAGTCCTCTTTCATGACTCAGCTCTGAGTCGCTCAAAACGATGTCTTCCTACCCAACCCCAGAGAGGCAGGGATCTAGAAACACGTTTCTTTTGTTCATTTGAGGAAACCCCAGGACATGCTCAAGCCAGTATCTGGTTCAAAGGAGAAAGCTCAGAAATTAGGGCTTTAGCAACCAAAATCCCCATCACCCCCCCAGCTGGGACCAACTGTACACCCAAGGTGAAATAGCCTGAGTGCTAAGAGAGGACTCGATGGCAGGTATTCGACATAGCAGATCTCCCTGTCCCTGGCACAATGGATGTGGCTGTTGCTGCTCCAGTGCAGTTCAGTACTCTTGATCCAAAACAGATCAATACTTTAAGTTCATACAGCCCCAGGATTTTTCTGCAGGCTTTCATGGTGTCAGGCACGCAAAACTCACAAAGCTCAAAACCACTTTAAGTCCCTGATCCACGTGAGTGGCTGGAAATCCCCCTGAGAGGCAGAGCGCCTGCTGCAGCCAGGGCTGGCAGCCGTGCCGTGCCGTGCAGTGCCGGGGGAGCGGGCTGGGACAGTGCTGCCACGGTGCCTCGCAGTGTGTGCTGTCCCTGGCAGGAAGCCATTTGTCTGTGAGGCAGGGAAACAAGGAGGTTTTGGAGACGGCAATCCCATGCAGCTTCTCGCTGCTTTTCCCAGCTACTGATCCAAGAGTGCCTGTGTTTACTTCCAGCCTTCCTCTCTGCTCTGCTGCCAAGCAGCCTTAAGGACCGGATGCAAACCACTCCACCAGGAAATGCGCTGGATCGCATCAGATAAAAAGGCCATTGCATAGGGACACTTCGCTGGCATTAACCCTGCTCTGCCTGGGTCCCACCAAGGTAACCGCAGGCCAGAGTTACTGGCAGGCAAGCCGACCCCATGCATCCCCAGGTTTCTACTACTGGAATCTAAGTTGTCATAGCCGGGGCTGCTCCACAACACAGTGCTGCTGCAGCTTGAATCACATCCAAGTGGCACAGAGTTACTCGCAGGCAGGTAGGACGGACGTGCCAAGTGCTCCTGGCTGTGGCCCTGGGTTCAAACCCCACGCACCAGCTGGAGCACCAGCTGGAGCAGCTCCTTCACAGCGGCGTGATGGTGGGAAACGCATGAGACGGGGCACTACACCTGCGGGAGCCATGGCTCCAGAGGGTTTGGCCTGTGATGCAGCCAGACTGACTTCACCAGGGTCTTTTGATTGACCCACTGGTCTGAAAAAGCTTTCAAGGAGCAAATGAGATGGGATTGCCCTGCGGGTCGTGGCAGCTTACCAGACGCTGACCATGGATTGATGGGCCCTGGCTCAGCCTCTCCTCCGCTGAAAGCAAGGGCACATGCTGCCTCCTTGGGCTGTCCAGGCACGGTGGAATGCCAGGCATGGCTGCAGGTGCCTACTCAAAACCTGCCAGGACCTTCCCCCAAAGGCATAACCCTCAGCACCACTGTAAGGCTTAGACACTAAGGCAGGGCTCAGAAGACCAGGCCTGGCTCTGGCACAGCTTCTCCTGTCAACCTGGATGTGTTGCGTCCCCCATTTCCCAGCTGTGAAGCCATTGCTCTCCCAGGCCCACATGCTCTCTGTGGCAGTGTGTCTCTGCCATGTGCTGAGGGCACCACCAGCCATGGGCTCCCAGTCTCCACTTAGCAGGGGAGGTGAGGCAGGAAAGCAAGTAGCAATGAAAGACAAACATGCATTGAACTGTCAGAAAAGCATGGCGCTTCTCTGCAGAAGATGTTTGTGTTTTCCACACATTTGCAGTCTCCTGGCCCTGCTGGCCAGCTGGCAGATGGGTATGGGTCTAGGCTATCTGAGCACCCACTGCTTTCTTCTCCCTCCACCTTTTTTGCACATTTGCAAAAAGCAAAGCTCAAAGTGTGTGACCATTGGGTCGGGTCCTCAAGGCTCTTACCAAGGACCAACCATTGCATTAAGCCAACACATCCAAAAGACAAATCCTGCCTGGGCTTGAGGATGGAAGCAGGAGAATGGGCCATCACCAGTGTTTGGTTGCCTAAATCAAGGGCTGAGCAGAAGGCCCAGCCACCCCTTTTGTTTCCTTGGCTTAAAGCAGGCTGCGCCCAGGCTCTGCAAAATCACCCAATTTCACCTCATTCCAGCGAGCAGCAGAATTGCTGACAGGGCAGAACTTCTGCACACCAAAACTTGGTCGTGCAGAGGTAGGAGGGTCCCTTTTTTGGAAGAATACCTGGCAAAAAAAAAGCTATTTAATAGCTTTGACATGCTTTAGACCTACCGCTAGTCCTGTTCTGCTAATCCCTTCTCAGCCCTGCTTGCACACTTGCCTGGGTCTGCAGGGAAGTGATCCTGTGTTTGACATACTTGTTATTGTGTCTAGCTCGCTCTCACGCTTACTGGCCCAGGGCCAGACAGCAGAAGGACATAACCTTGAGCTGGGCCGAACCCTGCCTTTCCCAGCGATTGAAATGGGAGAGGGTCTGAAGCAGGAAGAAGAAGGAGGCAGCTTTTCCCTTTCTTTCGGTGGCAATTCCCCCACCCTGCCGGGCCTGCCCAGCACACACACATTCCTGACATGGTGCCAGGATGGACATCAGGCAGCCCACGGGGAGCAAACGCCCCATCGGGGCGGAGGCAGAGTCCTGGAGGCTCCACTGAGGCCAGAAGGAAACCTGCAGCTCCCTGTGAAGGTCGATACGAGGCTGACTCACCCAGCCAGTGCCGCACAAACAGGCCTGTCAAGTGAAATGTCCTCACAAAACCATCCCCCAAAGTCCAGACGGAGACGAATCCAGAGCAGCTTGACACCAGGTCTGCTCTGGGGTTGATGTCTGGCATTTCTGCCAGTCCTTAACCTGAGCTGAAACATGCTGTGCTATTGCTGTAGCTCCAACCATAGTGATTAGAGCATCCAGCTCATACCTCACGGACATACATTTCCTCTACAAACTCCTGGCAAAGCCTGCTTGCTGCCCCACCATGCCCATGCATGACAGCTATCCCTCCCCATCACCCTCACAACTGGGTGATGCTGGGGGGAAATGGGGACATGCCAGGGTGCAACACGCTCTGCACCACCAAACAAGGCTTCCTGCGCCTCTGGGCTGTAAGCCAGCACTTCCACCAATGTCACATTTACCTTAAGCAAATCTAGAAGAGAATCCCTTTCAGCTCTCCTCCAGGCTTTGCAAGAGACTTCCAAAACCAACATTAGCCAGATGGAGCACAGACTGGGCAAGGTTTGTAGCCCAGCCAGCACGAGTCATGGATGCTGCCCTTCATCAGCTCACCCGACAAAGCAAGCAATGCTTCAAAACCATGTTCAGTGACCAGCACACAGCTTGCAAAGGGCTTTCTGGAGCACGTTTGATCAGCAAAGATTCTTCTCATTACCTTCTTGAAATAACCTTCGTTATGATCTTGCCTATGAACGTGCCTGATCCTTAAGGGTATGTTTGAGCTTCAAAAAGGTTGTCTGAATTAGGATGCACTAAAAAAAAGGCATCTCTCAGGTTTTACAGTGATGTTTTCCCTGCCAAGTGGTCCAGCTGCTGGATCCTGAACTGAAACTATGCTGTTACCACCTCCCATCATGATCACTTACCTGGGGAAATTCATGCAACTTCACAAATAATGGTCAGGGGATGCTCTGGGGACAGATATTGGGCCACAAATGGGGCAGGAGTTCTCTGGCAATCAAAAAAAAAGCAATGCTAAGGCAATATATGATTTACAAAAACTGCAGCAAGGTCTGCTAGGGCTTAAGTTCTGTCATTACTGACAGCTCCACAGTAGCCAGGCTGCCTTCTGCCAGGTCAGCTCCTTGACCATATTCTCAAGATAGAGGATACAACCTGCTCCTGAGCAGACACTGCGTCCACCTACCACGGTCCAGAGACAGATCTGCAAGAAAATGCCAAAGATGTCTCCTGTTTCTAACAGGAATGACTTCACAGAGATGTTCCTAACCAGCTTCAAGACTGGTTAGGCTCTGCCAGCCAAGGCCATGGCAGCAGCAAATGCTGTTCATTTCTCACTCGGTACCGCAGAGCAGAGGCAAGGCGGGCAGGGCAGGCAGGGTTCTCTGGGCAGGCTCTGTCTCCTGGCCCGGGGGCTGTCCCTGGGAAATCCGGTGCTGCCCCGAGGGGCGCCGCTCAGGTCGGCTGGGCTCCGCTCGCCCACGGGCACGGAAGCACTTGTGAATGAGGATCCAGGGTTCCGGGAGCAGCAATCAGGGAAGGAAGCACCAGGCCTGGGACACTTGCAGATGAGACAGGAAGGGATTACACATATCCCACCGATCCGAACATGCGTCCCCCTCGAACAAAGCCGTTCCTGCTTCTTTGTGCAGCCAGGGCTGGGAACGGGCTCCCAGCTGCTCTGGGAACGCTGCGGATCACTTTCCTTTCCCACTGTCAGCACCTGCTTAGAGGTTACTTCCTACGACCTTCAGGGTAACCCCGTATCATGGTTTTACTGCCCTGAGAAAGAGATGGGGATGATAAACCAGTGCGAAGACGAGAAGCCCCTTCCCTCCCCCTTGCGATCCCTCCAGCCCCAGCGGACGCACAGCCTTTGCGAGTGCCTGGGGTCTGTGCCGCGGAGCTGAGTCCCCTGAGGGCAGCCTGCGTGCACTCTCTCCCATCAAGCTAGAGACGAAGGCAGGAATAATATGAACATATATTTTTAGCAGCAGCAAATTATTTCTCTTACAGAAGGAATATTTCCATGCTGGGCTTTTTCCCTTCCCTTATCACAGATTGTATATTTAGAGCGTGAGAACTCTACCTCGCACAAACAAATGCTGCCAGGCCCCTGTGCTCAGCGAGGGATCCGCTTCTGGCCTCTCTGATGTGCCCCTTTTTTGGACAAAACCCCCCATCTTTGCTCCGCAAGTGGGAACTGTCAAAGGGAGAGCTGAGTTTGGGACATTATGTGGAAAGGATGGGAAAATGCACTCCAGAGAGTTATCAATCAGCACGTTTGTTGAATCGTAGCTGCAAGCGGCTGAGCTGTAGGAAACCCAGGGCAGACCCTGAGCCCTGCCACAGCGACAAGCAGCTCCTCTGGCGCGACAGCACAGGCTTCACCGCTTCCCCTCAGGCTGCAGGTGCAAGCAGGGATCCCGAGGGACGACTGGAATGGTTGGGGACATCCCAGGGCGATCTGGCTGCTAAAACACATCATACTTGCCAGTGGAGAGTCTCACCCAAAGAGTGGCTTTACAGCCCATGCTGCACAAAGCTCATGAATGAAAGGCCATGGGTGCTTAAACCCCCTTCTCACCATGTATGCCATTGCCAGGTTAACGGAGTGGGGCATCAAACTACTGTTTTCACTCTGCTTTCCCATCTCTTGCACACTGGAGGCTGTGCAGCCCTGCCTTGCCTCCCTGCCTGCCTGGCCACTGCTGGGAGCTGCTCTCTGGCAGGGAAGCCGCAGCCAGCCGGGCAGCCCTGGGTCGCAGCTACGGAGGCTTCTCATTCCTAGAGAGGAGGCTGATTTCACAGGCTGACCGTGGCAAACATCTCTGCGATTTTTGCAGTTTGTCATGGATGAGCTGTTAGGAACCGCTGGATCCGTGCGCCCTGCTCTGCAAGGAAGCGAGACGGCACAATTTCTCCTGGCTGCCGAGGCCCAAACACTCCCCGTGGCCCCTCTAACGCAGATTTAACGCATTTCAAACAAAAATGCATCAAATGCCGTATTTCCACACCGAACATGGGGATTTCACGGTCTGGGTGACTTTCATGATATTGAGATTGATACGGACTGTTAATCATAGGTAGCAGTTGCTGGGTGAAGCCCCAGGGCGAGGTCTTGGTGTCTCAGATGCCCACCTGCATTTGCTCCTCTCAGCTTTGCTCTGTTTATTTTCCCCACACCTCTACATGGGGCATCCACCCTCCCACCAAGAATGAAATGTAAAGTCATTGGGCTTTTTGCAAATCATGGCACTGTGCCTTTTGACCTGCACCAAGATAACTACAACAGCAGCATGGGAACGGAAACAAATCTGACTGGCTAAATACTCATACTTTGTAGTCAGAGTCAGCGTCGTGTAGGCAAAGCTTGCAACGAGTGGCTTACACATTCAGGAGCTCCCACAGTGGTACACGCACAGCTATTTCAGAGGAGAAGAAGTGATGCACACCAAGACAGCGTGGCGTTTACCTGCAGTCAGATGTCCAGGCTCTTGCTGCCAGCCTGTGCCAGTGTGACATCCTGGCAGGCACTGCTGGCAGGGAGTGTGGCGATGGGCAAGGTGAGGCAAGGCTCAGTGTCTGTGAATCCTGTCTCACACATGAAGTCTGGAAGATTTACGCGTCCCCACCTGTAAACTGCTTTTCCTACTCTGTCCAGTGCATACTTGAACGTTCAGGAAAAGAATGGCTTATCTTGGCATGTTAGCATTCCCATTCTTAATCCACTTGATCCTAATTTCCACCAATTAACAGGGATTTTCCCAGCCATGAGTTATACCAATGCAATCAGAAACAGCTGCAAATGTGTCATCTCCAAATTCAGATCCTGACCCCGCATGTCCTTGACGCCTGGTCTGTCTCCAGAGGATGTTCCCACCTGCCTGCAGACCCAGTGGTGGCAGGATGGGCAGGGGTCTGGCCTGCCCTGTGCATCACCACAGTTCTCAAATCTTGTTGTCTACCATCTGTTTTATTTCTGCTAATGGTCTACAGGTGCAACTGAGAGAGCACTAGAGGAGTTTCCACACTTGGCAGATGGGCTGGGGCTATGGCAAGGCTCATAGTCTCTCCCATTAATGACTTGGAAGAAGGGAAGAGCAAGGAGAAACAGCACAATCAGTCCGTGACCTCCCATAAAGAGCCCCAGACTTCATTCAGTCACATCTAAGGGTTAAAATGGGCTCAGTCCTCAAGGGACCACACTGACTCCTCTCCAGTTTTCCTCTCAGCAATTTGATCATTGCTCTCAGAGGCACTGACCAGAAGAGGTGGGCTGGAGCCCTTCCCCTGACCTGGCTCCATTGCATGTCCTGATTTCCACCACCCTGCTGAGTCAGGGCCAGCTTTACACCCACAGCAGAGCTCCCCTCACCATGTACTGATGGCCGGAGGCACCTCTGACTCCTTGGCCTGGAAAGGCTCCAGCGGAGGAAACCTCCTTGAAGAGCTGAGTCTCACCTTGACTATCCACCCAGTGCCTCCTCAGAGCCAAAACATGGTGGGGTGGAGGAGACCAACAGCTCACAGTACAAACCTCCCACCTCCAAAGAGAGGAGGAGGAAGGAAGCTCCTACCTCTGAGCTGTGACAAGACTTCCTCAGTCACCTCCTCCACCCTCCCCTCCTGGCCACAGGCAGAAGGGTTAACACAGCCTGGGCACAGGAGATGCTCTGCACACATCGGGGGGCTGGAAAAGGCAGGGCCCGGATGCAGAAGGTGGCATCCCACTCCATGGGCCTCCAGCCCCTTCCCCAAAAAGAGCTCAAGCTGCTGCCCTGGCTCGTGTATAAGCTTGGGCATTTCTGGAGAGAGGACAAATGGATCTGGGGACTCAGGGGAGCTCTGCACACAGTGATCAGAGAGAACAGGCTGTAGGGTTCAAACAAGACCAGAGGGTTTGTCAGGAGGTCCAGGAATCGTCTCATGGAGGGAGAGGTCTCCATCAGCCCCAGAAGCCACCTGGCATGGGGAGCCGGTCCCTGGTGCAGCCCTCCGGGAGAGGGTCAGCAGGCGGGAGGAAAATAGAGGAGCAAAGGACAGTTCTCTGCCAAGACTTGTTTCTCCCATGCATGGGGCCAAGATCGGTTGCAATGATATCAGACCCACGTACTGTTCAGAGTTGGCTCTTCTCTGCAGAATACAAACTCTTTGGCACAGAGCTGCACTGCGCGAGGCTGAGCCCAGAAGCTGAGCTGCACCATGTGAACCACTATGAGTGGAAATGAAATCCCATTGAAATCAGAGCACATTCGACACAGTGTTCAAAGCACAGCCATCCTAGAGCCAAGCTGGCAGTGGGGAGAACGAGCACTGGTGTCTCTCACCTGCTCACCAAACACACAGAAAACACTGCTCAGTGGCTCTTCCCACAAAGGAGAGGCCCCAGCTCTCGGGGGAGCCCACGAAACACAGGACGGGCAGAGATGGGCACTGCCTGCTGCTGAAAGCCTGAGGCTAACGGGGGAAAGTTGGAGGCTGGAAAGCTGGAAAGCATTTGCACATGTTTCTCATGAGCTGGATTTCCAAGAAAAGTGGTTTGGTAAGGACCCGCAGGCTAAAACTCAAACCCTGGGTTCATCCTGGCAGAGGGATCTATATGATTTGGGCTCCATACAAGCAGCAAGTGGCCCAGGCTGGGCCAGCTGGCAGGATGGTGGGTGCAGGACTGGTGGCTGGCAAAGCAGCCTGGGGCCAGGCAGGTATTTCAGGAACCAAGGAACCCCGACTATTCCTGGCTGAATACCTTACTTAGTCCAGAAAAATACTTCAAATAGGGGTGGGGGGAAAAGCAAGAAGTAAGAGCCAAAAAATGGAAGGGAAAGCAGATGCATGTTTGGGGCAGTATTTGAATTGAAAACTCAGACAGTGGGAGTGTGAAAATGAGATTTCCAGACAGACACCTTCTCTTCTGTGTGACCAGATGACTGGCTACAGGAACAAACCATCCGATACTGGGAGGTACACGTCCATGCACATCTCTCACTGGGTATTTCCAAAATTGCTTTCTGCCCAGTCCCTGCATGAAGGGAGAGTCCTTTCCAGTGGCACTGCTCTTCCTTTGTTATCTTCTTATTGTGGTGTTATTACCCCAAGTACATTTTAGGCCCTTGGGAAGGCAATCCCTGGGCATGTGCTCCAACAGCCAGGAGGAATGGCAAGTTTTCCCATAAGGGCCATGGCCCCGTGTTGCTGTGGTCACTATGTGAGGCATGAAAGCAAGAGACCTGAACACCCAGCAGAATCACTCAAAGGTTAAACTTGAAAGTTGGGGTGAAAACTTCACCCACTGAGAAGTAATGGGAAAGTTTTGCACCATGCGTGTTGCTTGAGCTGCCCAATTCCCTTGTGCTGGCAGAACTGGTGTTAAAATTCCTGGCATGAAGGAGAGAAGAGTCTGACCCATCATGCCACTGCTGGCAGTGTGCTCCATCACCGCAAAGCGGTTGCGCCGAGAATGGGGCAGGAGCAGGCTGGGTGCAGTGCTGAGTGGGGAGGATGCAGGGAGAGCTACCGTTCGGCTGTCCCGAGGCTCAGCAATGCAGCTGTGGTCCAACAGCTGCAACAGAAACCATCTGCCCGCGTGCTGAGCTGGACAAGCAGGAGGAGCGCAGGAAGGATTTCCAAGATGAGAGGGCTGAGAGGGAGGCAGGGTCTCCCATGAGAGGGAGGGAGCCGAGTCTGGTGGAGGTCTTCCTGCAATAACCATCGCTGCAGGGCTTGGGTTACCCTGTGGCGGAGAATGGGGAGGTAGGAAGGAGGGGTCAAGTCCTCTGTGAAGAGAGTTCAGAAAGGATCAAGACAGAGAAATGAAGGTGTTAAGAGATAAGAAACAGTCCCTGCAAAAACAGTGCCTGGCACGTCTTTGGTGGTACTTTCTGCCACCCAGCCGGCAGAGGGCTTCCAGGCAGTCCACTCTCACAGACAGAAGGGAAAAGCTTAATTCAACCTCAAATAAACAGCTGTGTTCAGAAGCACCTCTGGGTTTGCATGGATCTGGGGTTTGATT
Source organism: Astur gentilis (assembly GCF_929443795.1). Classification (NCBI taxonomy): domain Eukaryota; kingdom Metazoa; phylum Chordata; class Aves; order Accipitriformes; family Accipitridae; genus Astur; species Astur gentilis. The sequence goes on from NC_064908.1 coordinate 9,052,976, forward strand.
ATAGACTGCATAATTGCTCTGCGTACAGATGATCTTTCCTTGCTTGGTATCCATTGTTTCACCCGTCCTACCATGGCAGCAGTTTGATGGATGAAATTAAGGGTCATATCCAGTAGTTCCACTCTGGGTTCTGCCTGCCGCACCACTAGATATCCTCGCTGACATGCAAGTTAGGAAAATCCCATGCAGTCTTCAGCACATGAGACTTCACGGGGAGGGCCACCAAGAGACTATTCTTTCTGAAAGGATGAGAAGCTCATTACCACCACAGACGGCCCGGCTCTTCCAAGCCTCTTGCCTAAAATGCCAGTCCAGCAAAGGCCACAGGCTTTATAAGATTACAGCTACTCGAAGTTTATGAGGTTACATAAAACATTTATGGTGGGTGCATTAGTAACACAGTGGCCTATATTTACGGCTGGTGCATGCCTGCTGCAAAGCAGGGGTGACCCCAAGGCTTAGCTGGAGCCCATGAGCTGGTATTTAGATTGCTTCCATAGGCGTTAACAGCTGGGCTCTGAGGAGCGGCCAAGGGCTGCTCAGATGTCGTCTCTCCACTCCAGCACCCACCGACAGGCTGCGGCAATGTGCTGAGGGCCCCAGGCAGCCCAGCACCGGGCAGTGTGAAGGGCTGGTCCCAACCAGGATGGTCCGCTGTGCTTGTCCTTCATGGTAGCCTGTGGGAGGTTAGACCTCTTAGCTGGCACAGCTGGCTGTGGCTTTCCGAGCTCTCTCCTCCTAACTGCTGTGCCCAGCACGGTGCTTCTGGCCTCCATCACCTCACATTGCAACGGGCCTCCTTTATGCAGAAGCAAAATTAAAGGGTCGGATGGGTAAGGAGAGACATTTCAGAAGGCAAGGACCAGCCTGCACATCTGGGAGCGGGTAGGAGGTGGCAGCAGGAGTCTGCCCAGGCTGGCAAGTCCCTGCGCGTGGCAGAGCAGGGTGTCTGCACAGCCCCTCTTTGCTCAGGAAGAAGGAACAACAACAGGAAGCGAAGAGAACTCGCTCAGACAAAAGATAAACAGACCAGCTAGATAGTGAAGCCAGAAGTTGCTAATTAACCTCAAATTGCTTCAGAAAGGACTCCAAGTGGAGTGTTCCCTTCTGAAAGGCAAGCAGGCACAGCTGTCCCAAAACATCTGCTGCTGCAGCCCCGCTCTGCCTGCCTGCACTGCAGCCGTGGCTCTCGTGGTAGTTTTTCTCTCGGCAAGCCCTGAGCTGTCCTGGGCATGAAAGCAGAAGCAAGCAACCCAAAAAGGAGCTGCACCTTGCTCTTCACTCAGCCTAAACCTTGTTTGGGTTCAGCAATGATGGGCTGGAGCCCTTAATGCCTTCCACCAGCAGCAGAGACTCTTTCCTTGTGCTCCCACTGGCACCACGCCGAGCGCTTGCAGAAGACGCGTGCTTGTGGAAGGAGCTGCATGCATCTAACCAGAGTTCAGAGCAGCAACGCACCCCAAGCAAACCTCCTGTGCTGCAGCATCGCTAAACACAGCAGGAGTTCAGTTAATAAATAAAGCCCTTGACCCTGCTGAGTGTATTTCATATGCCACATGATAAGATTTACAGAAGGGGGCTGAAGCACAGTTCCCTTAGGCAAGGGAAATGAGAGAGAAAAATTAAACCAATTGCTCAAACCCAAGGGCCAGTCGGGAACAATCTGGGCTCCTTAGAGCAGGAAATGACACTCAGCTGAGCATCTGTGTGCATGTCAGGACAGATTAGGAGCCTGTCAGGAGCTCCACATCAGCTTTACAAGATGATTATGTGTGAGAGGTCTGCGGCAAGGCTCTGGACACCAGAAGCAATGTTACAAGCACTGCAGCCCCAGAAGCATCTGCCACTATCTTGCAATACAATGTTTCTTCTTTCTCCACTGAATGTCCTTGAAAAATGACACCAGGCTGAGGTGGAGAATTTGGCTGCAAACCAGGGCAGGTTTTCAAGTCCAGCATCTGGTGAAGCACAGGGCTGTGACACCACTGCTCTGCCCACGAGGTGCCAGGCTGCCTCTGCTCCTGCCAGATGCAGTTGTGTTTCAGGGGTGAGGGGTAATTCCTGTCATGCATTAGTCAAGAAGAGGTTTTGGCACCAGCTTTAATGGAAATAGGCCTGGCTCTAACACTTCCCTAGTCTGGCGGTCTAGACATGCAAACACATTAAGATTCTGTGTTGTCCCAATATTTTCAGATTAGAAAGGACTATGAATAAAGCCTTCGTTGGCAGATGAGTACGCCAGACCTCACTTTTCACCATGCAGAGATATTGGGCTGCAGGAAGATAACACTTTTGGATCCAGAAATGCTACTTTGGGGTACCCTGTGCTGCTATCATAGAGGCTCCCAAATCTCTAGTGTTTAACCAGGTGACTTGCAATTGCTCTAGAGCAACAGCAACACAGAGCTCAACTCAGGGCGCAGAGCAGCTCCAGGATCCAGAGCACAGCCAAGGCAGGTGGCCTCTGCCACAGCTGCCCTGGAGTGCTGCAGGCGAGATGGCGGCAACACCATCTTCCGAACGTGCATGCCGCCCCTGCCGCAGGGAGCTCAGCCGGCCCGGCCGGCGCAGAGCCATCCCCTTACACCACAATGTGACTTACTCTGCGTGTGAGCCACAGGAACCCTACACCTCAGGACGGGTGCGGGGACTATGCGGAGGAGAGCTGTGCTGCCACCCATCCTGCTGGCACTTCTGCAGCTCGGCAGGCCATGTCAACTGCCTCTTTTTTGGAGCACTTGATGATAAGAAGCAGCACAGAGGGCAAAGGGCAATGCAGACCTGCCACAGGGACATGGGCAGCAAACCCCGAAACACACAGAGAATGCTGATTAATCAAAAGGTTTTTCTTTTTGTCTGTTCTTTCGACTTTGAACACAAATCTTGATTATTTTGCCCTGAAAGCAAGCTTTTCCCTGCAAAAGAGTTTGGTCATAAAACTCTAAATCAGTGCAAGAGATTACTTTTACCATTCTGCACTGGATTTTCTTTTCAACATCATAACATTTGTGGTGGGGGCTGAATAGTGCCTGCAAAAATAGTACAGCTTTCTTAACCCCTGATTTTCCTTGCTGTAGAAAGGAGTCTTAGAAAGTTCAATCCAGCTGCTTTCCACTGCTGTGGTCTCACTTCATGGTGTGTCACAGATGCTGCCCCTCCATTTTCTTTGTGGATTCCCTGGAAACTCCCAAATTCTTGCCTATAAACACATTTTGAGAGCAAGTAAGTCCACATTATGGTAACAGCCTAATGCTTTCAGCTTCTGGGCTTAAATCCTGCTGGCTGAGCTCTTCTCCACTCGCACTCAAGCAGTGCAGCATAAGTCTAACAGCAGGAAAACCCTCACTGTGAAATGACACTTGGGCGCTGAGCCTCAGCAAATCCTTAAGAGTTGTAGTGGACTCACAAGTCGTTTGTTTTACCGCAGACTAAAATCCCTCTTAACAGTTCTTCTGAAATGAGTAAGAACATATGAACCGATTTCAGCACAGAGTCAGGCACCTGGACCTTCTCACCAAAGTAAAGGTCCCTCTTACCTACCTCTTACCTGAACATCTCAAAGCATTGAGTGGGTCACAAAGGCTCTCCCAAAAGCTGGTGCAGAGAGACAGGGACCTGCAACAGGTCACTCACATCACCATGTCCCTCAGGACTGGTGGAAGCAGCCCTGGAGATATCTGTGTCTCTTCCAGGAGCTCGCACCAGCTGCCTAATTGTTAGGACTCCAAAGTTTGGGGACATGCATGTCACCACAAGGATTCTAGAGCTGCCACTCAATGTCAAAGGGAGCCTCTGCGCTGACTTCAAAAGATCGTGAGATAAGCCCCAAGAGAGAAACATTTCATGTAAGCACTCACAGCCCTTTTCTATATTCAGATCAAACTAATGTCAATCCTGTATCAAACCCAGGGACCCCCAGAGGTCCCTTCTAACCTTAAGTGTTGAAGGATTCTGAATAATTTTCCTCTTTTACTTGTTAAAGCGTTTAGGGGACGAATACACTGAGGTCGTCATCATCAGTAAGACAGGCAAATGTTTTACACCTTTACGTGGGCTGAGGTAAAATATCTTGCTGGGATGGCTAGGAGCTGGAAGAGCTGCGCTCAGCCCAGGCTGGAACGGCACCTGCAATGGTCAATATGGGCCCTTCATCTCGTTTGCTATTGCACAGTCCTGAAATATTTGGTGTGACTTTGGGAGTATAAAACAAAACAAAAATCCAGAGTGACAATTTAACAAGGACAGTAAAGTGGTAGATAATGGAAAAATTACCAACCTCTGCAGAGGTAATATATATGGGAAACTGGATGCCCCACTTGTGAAAGAAGGCTTGGACACTTAGGGTGACCACTGAGCTATTTGCACAATTTGCCTATAAAGGGACTGTGACTGAACATCCGAACTATTCTGATTCCTATGAATAACATATAAGCTATCAAAAGCCTATCAGATTTTAAATGCTCTAAAAATATTTTAAAGCTTTCTATGACAGTGTAAACACTCCCAACAACATACCCATCTTCTATGCTAACCTGCTTTCTCCTACCCCTGCAACTGAGACCAGTATGTCCTATTTGCCTCTGAGAGTTGCAGGCACAGGAATTTAAGGATTTACTGAGGGAGGTTTCTAAAAGCCATCCTGTCCCTTTCTCCTGGGGTATACCACAACACTGGTGAAACATTATCCAGCATTTGATAATCTTGCAATTAAAAAAAAAAGGCACTAAGAAATGAGAAAGCAACCCAATATCTGTCATAAAGCAATAATTGATTGTGCAATCTATGGATGAAGCTCAGGTAAACGATTTGGGTATTTGACAACTAAGGAAGAGAAAAGGTTGGATGTGAACAGTCCCACTGGCTGAGAACATTCTCACGCCTGAGCAGGGATGGGAATAAGTCTCAGTATGGCTCACAACTGCAATCACTGCTTTTCTTGCTGAACTTCACTTTCTTTTATTTAGAAAAATAACTAAGAAATTACAGTAAGGAAAAAAGCGAACAAACAATCCTTGTCTTAGAAAAATCACAATGTCATGATAAAGTGAGATAACAAATGGTGGAAAAGTTATTGTATTAGCTTTGATGAGAGCCCATACATGTTACACGGCAAGAAAAACAAATGACTCCCTCTCAGATGGAAGAAAATGTTTCTTCTCAGTTAGAGAAAGAAAAACACAAAGTGGCTCAACTGCATCCCTGAAATTGTGCAATTTAGTTTGCATATTTGGCAGCAAAAGTAGAAGAAGCAGTTTATAATCCAGGGTTTTCACACAAATGACAGGTTCTTGGTTGTCGAAGGAGTATTTCATTTTGGTATGCTTTTTTAATTAACATTCTAATAGTACATTAGAATTAAAGGAATACCATCAACTTAAAACTTGCATAGCTGATTGAGCATTTTTAATGACTAGTGTCACACCAATCCCTAGACTGACTGTAATTGAAGCAGATTGGAGAATCAGCACTTCCCTGGGTACTTTGGGGTTCCTATGTATAACTGAAGCATTTTCTGTACAGCTAATTTCTCTGCGTACCTTTGCCAGGCAGTTTCCCCCCTTCATGCAGCAACAGGGGACAAGAATTGAAAAGGACCAGGTAGCAATCCATCCTAAAGCTGTGGATGGGCAAGGGTTGCATGCAATAGCTGGGGTTTGGTTTTCTTTAACCATTTCATTATAAAGATGTGACTTGCTGTACAGTTGATTGTTTTTAAATGTTGATCTTAACTGCATTAAGGTGGAAATTATGTATAAAACAACCTGTAAAGTTCCTTTTTCTGCCCCAAGAGTTGGTTCTGTGTTTCAAGATACAGAACAGCCAGTGTGAGACTGAAAAGGGCACTATCTGCCTGCAAAACCAGTTCAAAATTGGTGAGAATCTCCCAAAGAAAGTAATTTTTGGGAAAGGAGCTGTACCAGGCAGTTCCCCAGGCAGCTATCGAGGCAGCAAAGGGAACCAACTCTGCTGCCTCCAGAATGGAAGGAAAAAAAACCCATGAGGGAAGTGAAACTGTGACAATTTTTAAGTCCTAGGGACAGAGTCCTATGACTGGGCACAGTCCTGTGTCACATGAAAGGTGTGGGAAAATGCTGAAGCGTTGGTTACACTCACATTTCTAGCTTCAAAAATAGCCTGAGAACCAAACCATTACTTCATAGCTGTGGCAGCTTCCATGCGCAGTGCTGCCAGGAGGGTCTGCTGAATCCCAGCCCGACCGGTGCAGGCAGGATCCCTCCTGCACACCTAGCCAGGGCACCAAAACGTTAATTCTGCTCCTGTGCTAGAGAAACAGCCCTGATTTACACACAGACTTAAAACCCAGGCCTAAGTGTTTGGCTGGAACTGTAAGTGAATTTAAGCTTAGAGTTAAACCTTGAAGACATCCTGGTGAGTAAGGCATTTTCCAATTATCTCATCCAGCGTATCCAATCGCTGCACCGACTCTATAAACTAAATGAAACCACACACAAATTACACTAAGAACAACATTTAACAGGGCTGCCCTTTGCAATGCTATCCAGGTTTATTCTGTTTACAACTCTGTTTACTGCCCTAATCTCCCCAAATTACCCAGTCTCCAACATGAGACGTAAATAGGCAGAAATTTGGCTACTGGTTCTGAGGACAACATTTTTTTTTTATGAGTTCTGATGGAGTTAGTAAGAACAAAACAGATTTTTTTTTTTCAGAATTGGCTGGGCTGCTGGTGCAGAGGGTGACCTATCAGAGACCATTCAAAATCCTTCAAAAGGTGTTGCATGTCTCACCATCACAGCTCAGCACGCTCTGCATCTGGCTGAGGCTCACAGCTTCGCTGCCTTGGGAAGACATAGGTTTCTAACTCATATAAATCTTCCTGCATGGCTGAAGCTGACTGATGTCCCACCTGGATGGAGCCCACCAGAGCATCATGCACAGCCTGGGGAGAAGCAGGACCCCGTGGTGCACAGCAGCACCTTGCACCACTCTCGCTCCCAGTGGCACCTGGCTTCATCTCCCCTCCAGGTAGAGCTGACGGCTCTGTGACAAGCACAGGAGACCCAACAGCTCATAACAAACAAGTGCTGTGCTGGTTTCAGGCCAGGCATGTGCTATGACAAACAGTCAGTCATCTCCAAAGAAAAGATGGGAAACCTCCAGAAAATATAACAAACATCACAACTACCTGCACAAACTAGCTGGGCTGCTCAGAGCCCCTGTGCTCATTGCCAAAACACCAAGGAGGTGCAAGAAACCTCTTGAGAAACCCTGGCTGCGTGCTGTGGTGGAGTGGAAGGGAAGCAAGTCCTGTCCATCTGTCAAGCACTGATTACCTGTTGCACTCTCGTTGGTGTCCCACTCACCTCGACAAGCCCTATAGAGCTGTCACTTGCAGGTAGCCACAATACACTTCTGGGCAACAGCAGCTCCTCTCCCCTGTGGTTCTGCTAGTGGTGACTGGTCCTCAGCATTGGTTTAATGCTGTATAGGCTTGTCAGCCCTATGGAGATTTTACCCTGCCCTGCACTTATGGTAGCAAGAGCTGTAAAGCACTTCAAGAGCAGAAGGAGAAAGACAATCCCCAAAACACGATCTGCATATGACCCTGCTCCCATCCGCTCATGTGCCACCCTGGCCACGGGTGCAGGAGGGATGCTCTCCATACACCAATCAACATAACACGTTGCAAACCGAGTGTCACTGTAGCAAGGGTGGGGGGGACTACAGCACTTACACTTTGTCACAGTGCCACAGTCTGCACTGATACCTGTGCTCACAGTGGACTGAAAGTGAAGGGGGGCTTTAAAGATAGCAAGAACATCCATAAAAGCATGCAAAGAAATAACAGAATATAAAACCAGATGCATTCATATACCTTCCACGCAGTTTAGCTACAGTAGGGTCACATCCAGTGTCCCCAGGCTGCTTCTACATGAGCAAAGTGACAAGGAAAAAGGGAATAGTGAAGAAACTACTGGTTCTGCCCCCAAAGGTACTCTGCTCTCTGAAGGCTCAGGTCCATGTCAGTCTTCGTCCCCTTTTTTTGTCAGCTCAGGGTGTTCTTCCACCCAGCCCAGCACACACTGCTCCCACGTTTCTGCTGACACAGCTGTTTGTTGACTGATGTGGTAAACCAATTCAGTGAACTTGTTTGTGTTGCATGTAACCTTGCAAAAAGACAAATTATTTGTGCTCCATGTCTTTTTTCAATCTTTTTTTGCAGACTTTAAGTAGCTAAATGTAGTTTGCCTTTTTTCCATTGCTTCAGCTGCCTGGTGGCGGTGAGCACCTGCTCATTAAATGTAATTTTCCAAGGTAGGTTTCTAGAAGTTATTTTGAAAAATATGATTCTTTAAAAGCTCTAAAAAAGGCAACAGCATTTCCTCTTCAGAAGAGCACAGTAATAACTGAAAAGGTGACTCCTGCTAGAGAAGAGGAGCAGAGACAACACTGATGCTAAATGCAACCACCTCGGAACTCAAACAACAGCTGAATGGGAAACACACAGCAAGGACCGGGCTCTCAGTGGCCTCACACTGTCCATCCTTGTGACAGTGTGACAGGGGCCAGTGTGCCTTTGCAGGTATTTTTAAAGTGCATCTGAAAGCAGTAAGCGCTGATGCTTCCTGTGACAGATGAGTTTGTAGCCAGACAGCTCAAGGCTGGCCACCAGCAAGTGCTCAGGTTCTGGTAGCCCACAGAGGTCAATGTACTTTTGTTTCCCTCTGTCTACAAAGGAAGAGCATGAGGAAAGATGCATATACTGATACCGTCTGAAACGCAAGAACCCAAAAAGAGGGCAGAGCCGCAAGGGGACTGACTGAATGGAGGCTGGTGAGCACAGACATTATTAGACAGCTCTCCACTGCTTTCATCATTTCATCATTTTAAAGCTTTATCCTGCTGCTGCTGCTTACAGTGGCAAGGGTCCGGATGACATGAAGAAGAATAAGTGTCCTTCTCAGACTGATGACCTCCATCCCTTGAGGCTGGAGGCTCCTGGAGCTCAGGAGCTGGATTCTGTATTTTTCCCATCTCTTTGTGGTTGGCATGTAAGAGATGGGTCCACAGGTTGTGAGTTCCCTTGTTCTGTCATCTCCATCTCTGGGTCTTGTTTTTCCTAGATATCCAAGCTCTGAACCAAGCACTGCATGATGTTTAACACATGGGCATTCAAAATGAGGAAGGGTGATGAACAGTGAGTAACTCTTTTTCCAGTGATCTCATCACTATGGTTAAAAAGGGGAACTCAGATAAGCTTTGTGGTCTAATACATAGAAATACCTGTATTCCTTAGAAATAGAGTTTTGAAATTCATGTGCAATGGCACACACAATTTACATGTACAGATGCCATGACTTGTTGCTCAAATCAGGTCTCTGAATTCAGAAATTCTTTGTTAATCTGGATGTCTGTTCATGCGTGTATTCAAATTCCTAGTGCGTGTTTGCACTTGTTATAGTAACTGCATACAGGAATCAGGCACACCTTGTTTGTACCTCTTTACCCAGACAGCTGCATATTTGGCATGACTGTGCAGTCCAGAGAGCATTTATGAATGAATTAAACCACCTGACAGATTCAAATGCTTGGGGAAAGGACAGGCAAGTAGAGTTCTGCTTGTATCACTTAACATTAAAAATACAGAAAATTGATGTCTTCCAGCCTCGCCTCAGCACACGCCGTTTAGCCTTTTCCCCCAAGGATGCTGAACGGGCTCCTGTCACTCCAGAGCTGTCAGAACACAGTACCTGCAGCGCAGGAGTTAAATGGAAAACTCTGCATGCATTGACATAAACTGTCCTCATTTATTCTAGTATCATAATTCTTAAAGCTAACTATTGCCGTAATTACTTCCATGTATCTATCTCATTCCAACAGGCTACTCCTCCTTCTCAGCCAGTAATCCTTCTCAGAGTCACTCACTGAAATTCCAGGTAATTTCATTTCAAAACCAATTAATTATATGTAATTAGAGGAATTTCTACAACCATTCCCTTTACTGGATGCACAGGCATGATCTGTAATTCATCTCCTCTGATAGTGCCCCTGAAAAGGCTTTGAAGGACTTTCTAAGAGGAAAAAAAGTTCGATTGAGACAGATTTGCCTCCTTTTTTCCCCTCTTTTATCTAGGGAAAACACCTAACATGAACACAGGGTCTTCAGTTCCGAGTACAGGCAAATTTAGAGTTTATTTCCAGCTTCATGTCAGACACAAGACTGAGGACGTTTCAGTCACTGCTAGTGAAACTTTCTGTGTTTCTTAAGAGCTGTCAGTGAAACAGGGTGAGCACAGTTTGTGTCTCAACTCGCCCAACAGAAACCAGCAGATTTGTTCCTTGCCCCACTATGGCCAGCAGCAAGACTGATGTGACCTCAGGCAGAGAGCAAGATTTTTCACAAAATACTTCTATCTTAAGAACTCAGACCCACATAGGTCACTTTCCTAAGCACCACGGCTCATACCAAGCTCATCTGCATCCCCCAAACCTTGGTGCCTCTGGGCTTTCCCCACAGCCCTGGTTCAGAGACCTGGAACTCAAACTCAATGAATTCAGCCCAAATATTTTGTATTTTCAAAAGCACCTGGGGAAGTTTTACAATCCAGTGAGAGCTGACTTACGTCCACTATCCTAAGGCTTGCTGCCTTGCAAAATCTTGCCCTTGTATCAGAGGAAGGTGGCCTCTTTCCAAAAGAGAGGCTTTATCTGGGCCAGTGCCAAGGATGAGATAGGATGCCTTGCTGCCGCGATGGCGGTTACCAGGTTCTTGCCTGCAGAAAAGCGGTTCGCGTTGGAAAGGGAAAGAGAAGCATTGCTGGCAAAGGCAAGAACAGGGCCTTAGGCAGCAGGTTTCTGGGCAGCTATTCCTGCCGCAGCATCAGCATACCCTATCTGCAAGACCTCTGTATATTGGCCTAGCGCAGGTATAGCAGCACTTTGAGCTTTCTCTGGGTGTGCAAGCACTTCTATTACTTGGGGGCAAATGTCTGCGGATTATTTAATTCAAATGACCAAATACACCTCACATAGTATTTTACATCATTCCCCATGTGAATCCTCTTGCTCTGCAATTTGGCAATTAGTGGCAGACAACTTCTGGGAAACAGATTTTAAACTTTAGGGCTAAAACCAAGGTAATCTGTATTAGCTCTGAAGTAAAAGTTTTTCTGTCCAGCAGGCCAGATTTTTTTTTCACACTGCTTTTACACTAGCACAGTAGCAACCTGTGCTACGGAGCCATCCGTACCTTCAGCTAGAAGAGCGTTAAGTCCAGTATTTGTATATATACAGGCAATTTGACTTTTCTATGTATTACTGTCACATGCCTTAGCTTTCATGCAGATTTTTTTCCTGAATGCTTTGCAGTCCTCTTTCCTATTTTGATAAAAGAAAGTTACTTTCAAAAGTAAAGGCTTATAATTTCTGGTGATCTAAACAGATGTGACTTGACAAAGGGGTCCATTGTAGGGCCATGTTAGTGCTTTATTTTTTAATGATGAAGACTTTGGTTGTTTGTTATGGTGAGAAATAGTTTCCCCTGCAGATAGCCCCTTGAGAAATTCATGAGAGAAAATCCAGACTGTGAAAAGTATGGCTTGTGAGGAATTTGAAACAACATGACAGGGGAAGCAAATCATCATGAAAATCCTATTACAGAAAGCCTGGGCTCATGACCACCTCCAGTCCTGAGTTCATCCTCCCTGACTCCAGGTGAGCTGTCTCGCTGTCGTCGGCATGATGGCTGTCCACAGGAATCAGAAACATCATTCAGCATTTCTATTCTGCTATCTGGAGACCCACAAAGCCAGGCTCTCACTGTGTCTGCTGCTGAACCTACACAGAGGACGATGGTCTCAAGCCAAAGACAAAACAACGTGCAAATGAGTGAAACCATGGGTCAAGGTAAAGAGGGAAGAACTGGCAAAACAACTGACCGCCATTGCGCAATTCTAGCTAATCAGACGCAGACACAGATGCAAGCTGCTCATGAACACTTTAGAGAAGTTTACATTTCAGCTGGGTTTTGCAGCTGGATGGTGATGGCTTTGCATGCAAAGCTGATTTCTCCAGAGTACAGCTCCAGAGAGGGGTAACCAGTGTAGTGCCTCTGAAAAGCTCCAGTTTCTGATCCATTTTCAGGTTTGTTTCCCTTCTTCCCAGGCTTCTTTCCATGCACATGTTGAAGTGCTCTGCTGTACTGTAATTGACGTATATAGTTGAGTAAGTTTCAGTTCTCATTTAAGACTTCATTTTTTTTTAAGATAGCAGAATAGCTTGGGTTCATGTTAGAACAGTTTTAAGGCCTCCAGAATCAAAAATAATCTGTCATAAATCCAAAAATACCAGCTTTTCAGAGAGGAGATGTGAAATGCCAAGAGATTTCACACACACAAACAATTGGAAGATTGGGCTTCAAGTTCAATTTGCATTTTTTCCATGGTTACCTAACGCTGGACCCAGCAATCTGATCTGAATCACCTCGAGACTTTTTTCTAATGCTCCCTCCCAAGTATGGTCTCAGCATCCCTCAGAAGACTGCACGTTTCCTTGCCTACTGCAGGAGGTTGTTACAATGGCAGGATCCCCAGCACACCGTGCTCGAAGCTCTGGCTTTTGCACGGCGCTCTTCAAGAGCTGACCTGCAGCCGTGGCTGGGTCTAGCTACCACTCTGCACCAGTAAAGATGATCTCGACACACAGCGAGGGAGAGGAGCACAAGCACAATGAATCCACAAAACTGCCAGCATGCAGGAAATTGGCCAATTATCCAGCACTGACTTTTAGCAGAAACCGTACAAAAGAATCTTTATGGATGAGATGATCACAGGAAAAGAAGGAGAGGCGAAGAATGGGGGAAATGAACAGTGTGGTGAACTACAGTCAAGTATTTATGATCATTCTCTGAAAGGTTGTTTTTAGTCCAGCTTATAACTAGTGACTGAATGTCAGGATTATTTAGGAGAACTTGTTAAAATAAGCAAAAAAATAGTTGGTGGATAAAACCGACAATGCTTCTAAATCACAACAAGAAATAGTCAGCAGCTTTGCTTAATGTAAGGACTTGCATTCTTCCGAGCTGTCTCTCTTGCACACCATGGCAGCCACAGGACAGGATGAGGGCAGAAGTGGTGTGCTCACCTCCTGGTGTAAGCTTATCCTCCTCACTGACGGTCCTGTAGGACCACTGGTAAACTCTTCATGGGATGTTCAGGGTCCGTACACAGATTTAAACTGGAGCAAGATGCATCAAAATAGTAAGAAAGGGATGGAGAGAAGGAGGTCAAGTCTCCGCAGCTAGCAAAGATGCCCCAGCCCTACGCAGACAGGCCCCAATTATGCTGTGCTTGGCTAAAAATAATTATCAGAAAATATCCATAGAAAAATTCCTTTTTTTGTCTGATATAGTAAATACAAGCTCAGCACAGGAAACTCCACAGGATAAGATGGTTTTGATGACTTCCAGCCGTGTATACACTCTGCAGACTCACTTTCCAAGCAGCCTATTATCACTGTGCAGGCAGCTCATTTATTTGCTGAGAATTCTCATTTAAAAAGCTAATCAGTCAAGATTTATTTTCCTCTGATAAGGCACAGGAGGGTAGTGCTAACATTCTGGCTTCTGCTGGTTGTCAAGGTTCTTGTCTAGCGGTTAATGTCAAACTAACACCACGACAGGGCTCTAACACATCACTTCTTCAGCCGGTGTGTCCTGGAGGTCTACCTCCAGAAACTGGGGCTTTGCCATCAACATTCCCACAGGCCATGAGATGGATCATCGCACTGCCTCGGTTTCTCCAGGAGTAAAAGTGGGCTCTTCCAGCCAAGTAGTCAAAAGCATGCAAAGGCAGGTGTCCACAACTATCAAGAATTGTCTGAGTCTTTAACTGAAGGTGGCATCACATCTGTCCAGAGCATCTGGAGCTGCCACATGAGACAGGATTTTGGGACAGCAGATTAGGGTTTGTATGTCCAACCTAAAGCCCTTTTTCCCTATGCTGGCCTAGATGACACTCTTATCCAGGGGGAAGCAGTACCAGGACCCTGTCACAGCGGCTCAGCCCACTCTGGGTTAGGAATGAGTGGCAGCGAGGGGGGGCAGAGCTTCCCCACACAGAGCCTGGGCTTCACGAAGAGCCGAGATCATCATTGGCAGATGTACCTTCCCCAGGGCCTCGAAATCTCTGTCAGCAAACAGAAAGCAACTGGAATGAAAAAAAAAAGACTAAGCAAGCCTGTATTTGAAATATGCTTTGTTTTCTTTTAAAAAATCCAGGATCCCATCCTGGGATGAGGAGGCGAGCACTGAAACAAGCTCTTTGTTTTTTTCATTAGTTCAAGAAGAAAACACTTTTTTTATACTCCTCTGAGGTTTAAATACTGCCTTCTAGCCCCCACTTTTGGCACGCAGGGAGGTCACAGGTACTGCTCTCAGAGCCGCAAAATAGCCCCTGGCCCAGCAGCCCCTCTCGTTAACCCTTCCCAGCCTGCATGGGGGGCATTCCCCCACACCGCCACCTCCTGTGGTGCTCCCGTCCCCCGTCTGCCATTTTGGCCCCAGCATGGTGGCTGAAGGACCTGCCACCCTCACCTGGGTGGCACCTCCCTCTGCCTGATGCAGGGCCAAGAGCCTCTCTGCCCCCCCAGGGTACTGTGGCCCTTTGAGCTCTGTGAGGAAACACAGAAATAACAGTCTAACAGGGAGGTCAGGGTGAACTGGGGGCTTTGTGGGAAAATTGTATGATGTTACCGCCACCACCACCAGCAAGGATGTGTGAATGGAGTCCTACAGTGACTTTGAGACTGCAGTGCTTTGTGGCATGGGGACAGGGTCTTGGTGGGACAGGGTCCTGGTGGGACAACAGCTCATGTCTTCATCTCCTTCCACTGCCACTCCCAGCCACCACCCAGCCAACGCTGGGGAGCCATCTCCAGGGCAGAGCTCAGGAGGCTCCATGAATGGCAACGGCTCTGTCAGCACACCCAGTGCCCCTGGCAGCTCTCCCCTCATGTCTGCTGCTCTCTGAAAACAGGCAGGAACTCCCCAAAACTCAGAGAGCCACCAAAGAGTAGCCAAGAGCTTCACTCAGCACTGGTGGGGTCTGAAGCCCCTAGAGTGAAGCGCTGCCCTTCACCAGCCTTGGCCTCCAGCGCTCCCCAAAACTGCCTGAGTGGTTAATTCCCATCTGCAGATCACCTGGGGCCGGGTGCCCTCTGCCCAGAGCAAAAAGATGCTGTTTTATAATGGTCTGCTCACCAAATCTGCCGTCACGCAAACAGCGTGGCAGGCTGCATCTGGCACCAGTGGAGGGGTAATTACTGTAATTGCTGAAGGCATAAACTTGCTCCCCATTTTCTCTTGGCTGCACCAACGACGCAGGTTGAAGCGTGGAAGGGTGAGTGCCAAGTGTTATGGTGTGAAGCCATTTTCCATCTAGAGCTCTTGTTTTTCATGGCTTATAAGTTACCACTCCCCCGCCTCCATTCCTTTGGGTTGAGATTTGTCATGCTTGTTCTTAACCCAGTGGAGAATTTCTTTATGAAAGTTCAATAGTATAAGTAGCAGCAATTACTCATCTGGCTTTCGTCATGGAAGATAACAGATATTCACAGAAAGTTGCCATCTCTGTGAGGGAGGTGGCAGAGGAGAGGACTTCTGCCCCACAGCCTGGCAGAAGCACAATCCAGCATGCCCCAAGGTTTTCCAGGAGTAAATTCAGCAGCAATTCCCGTACCCAGACACCGACAAACACCCACCCAAACGCAAGGATTTCATGTAGTCCCATAGGGGTGTTTTTCAGATAGCTGAGCATGAAAATGTGAAGATCATCGGCTAATGAAGACATTTTCCAGATGCAATCCTGGGTGCAAGTGTAAATTCTAAACCCGCTTATGAAACCAACATGACCCAAACCTTTGGACTCAGTGCAGAGACTCCTGAGCGAGACACTGGTCCCCGTACTTGCACAAGGAAATGCCATTTACAGTGACAGCTCTGCTCTCTGTGTTGAGAACTGACTCTTCTGTGCTTACCGAGCCTGCATGCAAACTCTGATTCAGTGGAGTAAGAAATAAAAGAACTGTTTTTTTCATTTTTTAAAAAAATGCAAGGAACTTAGATGTGAACAACCAAGTTAGCGAGATGTTATGATTGAAATTGCAAATGAGCAAATGCCAAATGTGCCAAATGCAGTCCCCCCTGTCCTGTCCGCATAGCATGTGCATAGTGTGCCTGGTGTCCTGCTTTAGAGACTGCCATAAAGTGAGGCAGAAAGGGGCTTCATTAGTTTCTATGGAAAATACAGCTTTGAACATCCTAATTTTGTTTAGTTTAAATCTTAACCATAATATTTATATTAATGCTATTTATTATAATTTATTTTTATTTAAACATGTACACAGAAGTACAATAAAATAAAGTTGTATTAGGCTATTTTAAAAAACAAAAACCACAGACCAGATAAGAAAGATAGAAGACATCTTTCATGTGGAAAGATGGCTGTGGGTCACTAGACACTAACACCAGAAACAGCAATTTGCTCTTACACCAAGGAACAATAAAAAGGCGTTTAAACACTTAGATGAGGAGTTGTGAAGGCAGAGCAGGATTAATTCCACAGGAAGGAATGATTCCTCACTCTTCCACTTGAGCACAAAAAAGAAACATAAAAAACCACAACCCTGTCTCGTTTCTCTAGGAAAAACCAGTCTTTTTCATGCTTTGAAACAGGATGTTGCTTTTTCACATCCATTAATTAATTTACCAAACACTGAATCTCCCCATGGATTTTAAGGTTAAGAACATAATTTTGCTTGGATAAGTCCTTGTTCTGCTATCACACACCAAAATGGCATTAAAACCTGGGCTAAGGACCCCAGTCAGAAGATGCACCATGTTGGTACCTGAGTTATTGCAGTGATTAATCACATTATTTCTCAGTGTGTCAATCTCCAGCAGCTGGCCAGTCCCAAAGTCTTCCCACCTTGAGATAAAACGGCTGATTTCACATGAAGCAGAAAAAAAGAAATGCCAATAGCTGCTAATAGCAACAGCTTAAACTTTGCAAGGACTCTGCCATCTCCAC
Organism: Astur gentilis; assembly: GCF_929443795.1. NCBI lineage: Eukaryota > Metazoa > Chordata > Aves > Accipitriformes > Accipitridae > Astur > Astur gentilis. The sequence continues at coordinate 9,070,045 of NC_064908.1, forward strand.
TGGTGACTCAGAAGAGGAAACACAACCAGGGTTTCCAGCAGCAGGAGAACCACGGCACCATAACGTCAGGTAAAGCAAAGAATGGGAAATGGGCCAATCAGGGGTAAAATGGTCCTTTTTTTAAGAAAATATAAACTCACTGTAAAAGGGCAAATTCCGCTTTGTGTCCTCTCATGCAAACCTCCTCTTGCCTTGATGTTTCCAACTACAGCCAGCACCTGGCCTCCAGTGGCCAGCATGGCAACACCCACAGGACATACCATGGCCTGAACTGCATTTATTGAGTAACAGCAGAATCAAAACAGGGAGGGAAACAAAGTGCAGCTGGGACGCAGTGGGCTGGTCCACGGTGCTGAGTGTGCACATGGCGCGTTACCCAGGGTGAGTGGGGAGCACGGCTCAGCGCACACTGTCACAGCCAGGATGGCTTCACCGGGGAGAGGCAGAGCCATGCTCATCCTCGGCTGCCAGGGATGAGCGAGAAGACAAAGCTGGGGGAGGTTTCTGTTCTGGAGGACATCTCGAGAATACCAACACTAACTGACACATGCTTCTAAAACATTGTTATACTCCTATAATGACTTATACTCCTCTAATGACTATGACACCCAAATGGAAATGACCTTCCTCCCAAGGATGAGGAATTACCCTGGCAATGGACACAAACTCTCTCCTTCGAATACGCTGGCGAGCTGCAGACCCCACAGACAGCAGTTCATCGTGCATTGTGGCTGAATTGCTACAAGCTGATGCTAGAAACAAGCTTCAGTCTCCTGGACCTGCATGTTTCATGGCAACATCCCGAGAAAAAAAAACCTGAGGAATAAACGGAATTCGAAAATTGTGTTGGTAAAGAAAAATGTTACTATTAAGCAACTAAAAATGCATGTCCAAACACTGCAAAGACAAAGGAGACACTCAGCCCGGTGGTCATCAAGACAGGAATACAGTCATCTTCAGGTGCTTGGCTGATGGTGAGCACCATGCTCACGAGACACCATGGTCCCTCAGACCCAGACACAGCTTAAGAAAGGACTCCTGTGGTTTGGACCACACTTCTATGTCCCAGCTCCCACCTGCTGCTCTCCAGAGAGCACTGCTGCTTCAACCAAGAGGATATCTGAAGTTACAACTCAGGGAATAACACTCTCCAAAGCACATGCTTTCCTCCAGAGGTGCTCAGAAACACTGTGAGGGCTCATAGCTTCAGGTGAGGAGAGGATGTGTTTCAGGCCATGCCACAGACAGCCATGGGTGAGGGTGGAGCTTCATCATCTGTCTCTGGACAGGCCACCACGAGAGGCTGAAGGAGATCAGAACAAGCTCATGGAGCTGCCTCCATCCCCCCGAGTCCCCCTTTCAGCCTCACATCCCCGCCTCTCACCCATCCTGCCTGTACCAGGTGGTGGCAATGCCACAGCACATCTTTCCACTCCCCCATCCCAAATTCCCCAACCTCCTTCCTGAGGAGGTCTCCCTCCCTCCTTGCCTCCACCCCTCGGGAGCAGAAGCCACTCCACACACACAGCAGAGGCTGGTGAACGGTATTCCTGAGCCGGCTGCAAGGAGACGGCTCTGGCTCCCGAGACATTGTTAGTGAACTCTGACCCTGGTCCCAAGGGCAGGGGGACCTGTGGCTTGGAATAGGGACAGGATAAAGGCATTTCTCAACCCTGACTGAGCTACAGCTGTTACTCACATTACCACTGGGTAACACCAAGCATGGGAAAAAACTCTGCGGTGTCAGTGCGGTCCCAGGTTAGCTGACAGTCCTCCCACGGGGTACCCCAGCTCCTTCCACACCTGGGGGATCTTTGCAGTACGTCATTCTGAGACTACACTTTCCCTTTCCCAAACACACACCAAAATTTCCATTTTCTGGACAACAGCAAGCTGACTATCTGTTGGCTGTGGCTTTTCTGCCATGAGCTGGTGCAGGGTTGCGAGCTGCCCCTGCCTGCGCAGGCACTTTGACCAGGAGGTCCTGCAAGGCTTTCACCACCTCCTCGCAACCCCTGCGGCATCTTTTCCTCCAGTCTCAGCAAATGCCACTTTGTCCCACTCACATTCACTGCAGCGTTACTGCAATGACCATTCTCCACCCATGCCACGGCCGCTTGCCCCTCTCCACTCTGTCCCTGCCTTTCATCTCACTCTCAAACCCAGCATCAGCTGCTTTACTGGCCTCTCCCATTCACACCCATCACTTCTCATTCAGTGTTGAGGGGCCAGTTTCACTTCTGGTCCATTCATATCTTATCGCGACATTCAACTGCCTCTTGCTATAAGAGAAGTATTTTCACATCCTCATCATCTCAGGATCATCAGGACCTCTGCATCTTGCTGGCCAGACCTGTCTCCTCATGCTCTCCCTTCTGTCTCCGTCTTTATACTTACAGAATAAATTCTGTGGGGTAGGCATCTGCCTTTTGCCCTGTGCTTGTACTGCATTCACCATATTACTATTACAATGCTACTAGAAGAGTTCCTCAAGAACTCAATATTGACCCCATTATGTTTCACACCCAGAAGACATTGCAGGCTGGTCTAAGTTGCTGGTTTGCTGGCTGCTCACCAGCTTCCTAAGAACAATGTGGAAAGGAAGCAAAAGTGACTCAAAGATACACCCAACTAGCATCGTCTGGATAGACAGTCTATCCAGATAGACTCCAGCACAGATTGGAGTCTCATGCTGAAGGAAGATCAGCAACAGTGATGGCCACATTGCTGAGCTAAATCTTCCAATATTAAACCAATTTCGATTAGAGGTCGCAAACAAGAAATGCAGTCACACTCCTGTTTGAGATGTACTGCTCACACAGTCTGAAGCTGCTCTTCAGGAAATAATTTCTCCTGCGACCTTCATGCTACAGGTCCTCCCAAGGAGAGGTAAGATGAGAGGGAGAGAAAAGCATTCTTGGGAGAGTTGGAGCCCTACTTCCAGTTTCAGCTGCCGGACTGCTGTGACTCAGTGACAGTTTGAGCTTTTATTGGAAAAGGAAACATTTTTTACTTTCCTGGTTGCAGACAAACAAAAGATTCTTTAGTACCTAAAGAAAAAGCCAAAGTTGCTTTCCTGCCTCAACTTATTATTAGTTTTTAAATTCACATAATTTTTTACTTTGCCTCACTATTTTTCACTGTTTAGTGTTAATCACACTAAACCTTTCAGACAGCCTTTCAGACATAATTCTTGTGACCAGAGCAGAACTAAATGCACTGTGTGTTAGAGGAAACAAAAGGACCAGTTAAAGATTTGCAGCCACTCTAGATAAAAGAAGAGGGATATTTTAATTAGAGTGGCCCTTCTACAGATCATGTCCAAACCACATCAAATACATACAAATACTGACTGCAGGAAATTAAAGTTGGAGACTTAAAAATATGAACACATCATGGAATTCTCACACTTAACTTTGTCCTCTGACCCCCAAGGTCTCCTTTCCTGATCCACTTTCCTAACACGAACACAATGTTAGTCGACCTGCCAGAACAGGCTGTGTTCTCACCTCCACATGTCCGCATAGCCCAAAAGCAATGAGCTCTCTCTCCACATCACTGCCCATTTAGATATGCATTACTGTAATTATTTCTCCAGTCACACTGGGCCAAATCAGTGCTACTCAGAAAGTCTTGGCTCACAATTAGGCTCGCCTCCTTTTGCTGGAGTTTGGGTGAATGATGCCTCTCCCATCCCTGTGGGTCGTCCTAGGCTTCTCACAGCGCCCTGCGATGCAGCTGCAGGCACTGTCCTTGGCATCCCCCTGGAAGATGCTCTGCTGAGCCACGCTGGAACAAAAGCAGTACTTCCTCCTGGGGGGATCTGTGCAAAATATCCAGAGATAAAAATCAGTGCAGAATTAGGAGACCTCAGGAAATGAGTACAAACTAAATAGCTCTGGATTGTGTAAATCGTTCACCTAAACCCATTCATATTAGAAAAGCAGTACTTCAGTTGTACTGCGACAATAACCGAGAGAGGGATATGGCATTTCCACACTGAAGAGGCAAAGGGTAAAGATGGGGAGGATGTTAAGTGAAAGTACCACAGAATCAAGTAGCTTGGGGTGACAACTGCGTGTTTCACAAGGTAGATATCAACACCCACCCTTCTTATCTTTGCTGTGCACAAAAAAGAGGCACTAGCCTAGCTGATGATCACAGGCTGGCTTCAACACAATAGAGCAGGCACTGCTGGCTCTTCCAAGGGTGAGATAAACTGTCAAGTGAATTGGAGATTAACTATCCAGATGTAAATGAATTCATTGCTATGCAACTGATAGGGCTCAGGCCTGGTTTAGTGCAGGATGGAGTCAGGTTTGGAGAGCTCTCTCAATGGCCAAAGAATTTATAACCTGTATTCATGGCACTCTCTGCAAAGGACCGCCTAACAATGCAGGAGCTTGCAAGCATTGTTCCTTTTGAAGGGCTTCACCACTCCACCCCCACTCCTCTGCCCCCAATTTACTTCCCTCCTCCCTGGATCCCCCAACAGACCGGCTCCGCACCCTTCCCTCCTCCTGATCACACAGGAAGAAAGCTGGGGGGAGGTGACCTCTGCAGCAGAATTTGCTATTCATGTTCCGTCCCCCCTCACAAATCCTTAACTTCTTGTCTCTTTTTAATCTTTTTTCTCTTGAGAAAGAAAAGATCAAAGGGCTTGGGGCTGATGCTTTCTGAACTAGGCACTTCTTGCCATGGGAAAACAGCAACAGGGAAGGGCTACACAAAGATGCTTATGACTGGGGGTGGGGGAGAGATGATGAGACAGGACTTTCTTCCATGGAAATGCTTTCTGAAAGCCTTACCAAGCAGCCCTGCAAAGTAAGATGCAGCTATCCAGCATCCATCCCAGCCCACCAGGCCCAGCTAGGATACCACAGCCGCAGCAACGAGAGCGCATTTTGTTTCAGGGTCACACATGAATGGTGTTAATGTCTTCCAACACTGAGGAGGGAAATCTAGAGTCCAGGTGTGCACTGGACTGCATGGACCACAGCCACCACCAGCAGGTCCCTCCTGTGGTAACTGGAGCATAGGAGCAGTGCAGAGCTTGTTTGTAGGCCACTCGTTTCTCCTGGGTTCCTTAGGAATGCATTTTCAAGAGAAGAAGAAACAGATGCACTCACACGACTGCTCCAAGCACAGAGGAAAAAACCCACCAAAGCAAGTGCGTGCAGAGCTGTTCCGCATGCCTTGGCCTCGCCACGTGCACACAACGGACAGAGCGTCACCTTCACATCTGCATCCGCACCCTGACCTCAAGCTGCCAAGCCTGTGCAGGGCTACAGGCAGAGGCTGTCTTTCAAAGTTTTATTTAAAACATTCCCTAGTTCCAAAAAGACAAAGGATTATGCTCTGTATTTCCCAGCGATCCATCATTGCTATGAAGGAGAGTTAAAAGTTTCTATATTCACAGAGAAAAAAGGGGAGGTAATGCAAAATAATTCCATCTCCCAAACTGGCTGTGATGAGAGTTTATCTCATGGCAGGATTTTGAGGTCCCTAGGTACCTTTCCAGGGCAATGTGGATTTTTCCCTCATTCAGTAATCCTAGTTTGTCATTGGCTGTCTTCTGCCAAGGTAGATGAGTCACAAAGGAGAAGCTGCACACAAATTAGAGATTTGTACCAAAGCACTGATATCAAATATTTCAGGGAAAAAAGTGCTCCTGGCCCAAAGGTTTGTGTGAGTTTCCAGCTGGAGATGGAACTTCAAAGTAGAGGCTCAAATCTCTAATGAGGGAACAAGCCTGCTGAGAAACCTTTAATCATTGTCGCTTGGACAAGCAACACACAAATAATCTCCCTTTCAGAGGTCTCCTGCTCCTGGGAAGTAGCTGTTTTGCACTTTTGTTTTGGAAAAATGTTACCTAGGCTTGAAGAACTGATCTGAATTATTTTTTTTACTTTAAACCTGAAATCAAGACTTGCTGGCACAGAAGGGGGAATCTGCAAAGACTATTCAATTGTCCAGGTTCAGTCCCACCATCTCTTTTTCTAATAGAAATCCCTCGTTTCTCTTCCTGTTCATCTACGCTGAGGGCCATGACCCCTCCAGGACTGTTCAGAGGGAGGCTGGGTCACCAGTGCCTATTTCTTCTCTGACTCTCCTGCTCTGGTCCCTGCTTTGCATTCTGCTTGTGCAAGAGCTCTCCTGGACTTTACAGTGTCTCTCATGCACCACTGTCCTCTTTCAGAAGGTCTTGGCACTTTTGTGCTCTGCAACAAATAAAACATTCTTCTGATCTCACTGGTAAACGACCTCTCCAGAGCCTTCAAGCTCACTAGCATCAAGCAGTTGAGGCACAACTGTCTCACTGTTCTTCCAACTCCGGGATGCACAGGACAGGGCAGGATCTGAGGCTTGCTTCGCGCATTTAACGTTAAATTATTTTAGGAACAGCCTTACTTGTACTGCATTGACAAAAGCTCATTTCTTGGCCAGTTTACACTCAAACTCACAGGCCTGAACTCGTATCAGGCATACATCTCTACACACCAATGACCACATGTCCCAACCCTACCTTCTTCTCATACAGCAACTTCTGATTCAACTCAGTAACGTTAGATTAAAATCTGCTAAATGTGTTGCAGTGTAAATCCCGTGAGAGCTTCACTAACATGCACCACAAATGAACTGCAGCACCCATAGTGCTGCAACAAATTATAGGTCTTACAGGAACACTGAAAATTCACACGACTTTCTGCCTTCGAAGCTGGTTTCCTGACACAGACTTCAAGAATGTGTTTCCTCTGTAGGCTCAACAAATGCCTGAAACATGCTGGTGAGCCAAGGAGAACAGCTGCCTCTCTTCAGATTTGAACTACTTTCACCACCACCCCCAAAACCAAGCACAGGAGCGTTCTCATTATTAGAGAGGATAAGTGTTTGTGCTGAAAGAAAAATGTAAATTGCTCTAAGAGAGATGCCAAATTAGCACAAGTGACCCACGACCAGAAATGCAAAAATCCTCTAGTGGAGATTTAAAGGCAGTTGAATGTCTCACCAAATTAGCTCCGAGGCTGCCATGATGACAAGCCTCCTCTTGCACTCATGCTACAATCTCTATAAAACAGTTGACGTTCCAAACCATTTCTGATTAATTTTGCTCTACCGCTGGGGAAAAAAATGCAAAATGTCACTATCATAAAACTGCCAGATGTGTGTGTTCAGTTAAATCATACAGACTCTTCAGGTGACAAATGTCTCCCTCATCCTCCCGGCTTTGCCACTGCACTGCAAACCAGGTCCTTGGCTCTTCTGCCAAGTCCTGAGTGTCTTTTGAGCCAGAATAACAATCCTGCTAAACCCAGATGAGGTTCTATAAAATGGATTATTGCCCAAGAGAGGTAAGCAAAAGACACAAGCTGCAGTGTGACAATACAGCAAATCCAGCAGCAAAGCTTCTGCTCTGGGATCAAAGGCAGCGCAGGCACATGACACGAAGCACTAACACAACACAAAATTAGGGAGCCAGTTCATATTCCTACAAAAAAAAAAAAATTAAAAATTCAAACTGACTTGTCCTGGCTGGCTTTTGGCTGGAAGGGTACTGTCTGCCAGTGCTTCCTGACACATCAGTCACTCTCTGTCCCCTTCCAGCTGGCACTGGAATAAGTGATCCTGCCCTTCACGGTGGACAGCATGCAACCATACACCCAAGCCCTGACCCAGCCCAACCGTACAGCCCACCGGCCCACAGCAGGAAGAGTGGTAACAAATCGCTCCTCTTTAACGGTCACCTAAAGATGATCTGCACTCAGGCCTTATGGGAAGAAAATGTCATTTTCACACAGGTGTGTATATCATCATAAGGATCCAGACAAGTGCCAAGCCCTACTGTTTTCCCTTTCTCTTGTCAGTAAGGACTTATTGTTTTTTCCCAGTATGCCCATGCGTGCTCAGAAAGCAACCCAGCAGCTCAAAAGTGTTTTTGGTGGAATACTATAGACCCAAAGTATTTGATTAGCAATTTGTCATGAGATAAGTACTAAAAGCACACTGTAAGAACATTAAGAAACACCACATCTACAAGATACAGAAAGGCTGTAGTAACACACACAATGTAGAAACACAGGATGCACAGAGAGAAAACCCCTTGGTGGCATTGAATGCAACTAAGGCTTTTTGGGAACATTGCTGCATGTCTCCATAAGCTGAAAAACTACAGTGTTACCATTATTAAAATACTCCCTATAAGGAGAAAAGCAGGGCCAATGCTCCAAGGAGACATGCATGCAAGCCTTGTTCCCTTTCTAAAAATGAATCCTGATGAATATGTGACCTTTTTATGACTCCTTCCCTACTAACAAACTGGCTTCACAGAAAGAATGTGAATATACATTTGAATCATATATTAGCAGAAACTGAATTGTGAAGATGTAAACTTCAGAATCTGTGTCAGAAACCTACATTTACCAGTGATTCCCATCCAGACAGGGGACAGAAATAAGTCAATTGATGAATTCAACCTTTCAAACTCCCAAAGTCTTCAATGAGCACCTTGAGTGAACTTTAATGAAGACGTAGATAAAGATTTGTTGACTGAGACTGAATTCTTCTTAGCAGCCCAGAGGAGAGGGACACACGAATCCCCCTAAACTTGGTGGGAGTTGGGTTCCTCACGTCCACAGCCACCAACAAAACAGCCACATCTGGGAGTTCCTCAGCAAGCAATCTTAAAACCAACACAATAAACAAGCATAACAAAGCTGCAAGCTGTCTTCAGATAATTTCTACACAGAAAAGAAATTCCTATAGTAAAAGGTTTGTATGTTCCTCATTCTCAGAGGAAAGCCCTAAAGCACATGCAGCAGGTCCATGCAATGCCTAGGTGACCCAGCATGGTGCAGGACATGCTCTCTTCTCGAACAGCAGCTCCCCACTTGGCACCAGCCTGCTCCCGCTGAGAGCCCAGAGATGGCACTGCCAACCTGCCACCAGTCACAACACCATCTGAAACATGGCAGCTCAGCAGGACTTGCCCAACTGCACCCCACAGGGATTTCAAATGCAGGCAGGGGGATTCCTTGCACTGCACCCCTATGCGGGAGCTGAGAGTATAAGCAATGGAGAGAGGGCAAGACGTGGCACTGCTCCCCGACGCACAGCAGCCCTGGCTTCCAACAGAACGGGCACCTCCGGGCCAGCAAAGCCGATACTGCCCACACCACCGCAGCCTGCGTCTGCTTTCAGCAGGCCCACGGGCAGGAAGTCACATCGCCAAGAGGAAAGTCCCATTTTGGTTTCCCCAGTGCCCTGAGCTGCAGCACACTGTGAAGTGTGGTGAACACCTTTTCCTCCGGCTTTTCCTCCTCATTCCTGTCTCATCTTTACTTTCTCACTACCTGTTGGGTGATGCTTTTATAGCAGCATCTATCACTGCAGCATCTGAGTGCATCACAGGAAGACAGAAAGCCCTCAAAGGCCTGATTTTCTTCCCAACTTTGTCATTTTGCTTTTGCATTTCAACTGTTTTCATGACAATAGGCTGTGAAGCCATGAAGATCATTGTAGCAGGCAGCAAGCAAGGAAGAGAGCTGTTGTTACAAGCATACACTTTTCTCTAATGGCAGCTTGGAAAAGTACTGAATCACATTTCTTGTCCAAATGTGCTCTACTCTGCAGTCTTGCATTAAGCGGTGAGTAAATAGTTTCCCATAAAAGCCCAAGGGCCTGTGAATGAGCCCAACAGAATCTTATTCCCTCTTTAACTTCCAAAAACCATTAACTTCTCCCTCTTTATAATGGCCCCAACTGGTAGCGATTTTTGGAAACAAGCTTCTTCAGCAGAGGAGCAGGAGCTGTGAGGCTTGAGGTGGCCAGAGCTGCAGCCTGGGAAGCCATCCGGCAGTATCCCCTGCACCCTGCCACTGGCTCGGTGGCACAGGGACCTGCACTGCAGCGGGTGCACTGGCTGACTCCATGGGCAGGTAAGCACAGCTGAAAAGTGGCAGCTTTCTGCAGTGACAGGGGGTTTCCTGGAAGAGCAGTGCGGGGAGCCCAGTCCTGGATGGCGTCTCGCTGCAGGACTCCCTCTCCTTGGCTGTAATTCCTCCATCCCAACAGCAAGTTCAGAAAATAACGTAATGAAAATAGTCTTTTTTTCCCCTCTCTCTTTTCTTTTCTTTTTTTTTCCATTGCTCATTTTATTTTACTGAGCTACTGCATACAGAGCTGAATCTTTATTTTGGCTCATGTCCTCTTGCAATATCATTACCCGCGCGCAAAGGAAAAGCCCTCTGGAGATTTCCAATCCAAACAGGCCCTTGTTTTATCTACAACTATTTGAGTACATGACCTCAGATAACCCCGTGGTCAACTGTGTGCCAAATTCAAACTGCAGCCATGGGAACTTTAAATACAGAGAAGGTTTTCCAGCTTGCCTCCAAAGGGAAGACGTTGAGTTTCTTGCTCTCTTTGGGTCTGATGGAGCCAGGAAGCCAGGCTGTGCCCACGGGAGCACATCCCCAGAGCCGCAGTGGCACCACCGTGCCACTGAGTTCTCCTCTGCCGCGGGAAGCTGTTCAGTTTAGGCAGCAGCACAACTGGCCTCTGCTACGTACAAACAGTCACTGTCCCCTTTGCATCTCAGGGTACTGCTCCGGCTTCAGATTACTGAAAAGACAAACAGCGCACTTGGGCCAACAGACTAATATGTAAGACTGTGTTTGGATTATTCTGGACAGGGGAGGTTTTTCATCTTCATTAGCCTGCTGTTCACAGCCATATCCACAGTTTCTCACTGGGTCAGAGCCTCCCTGCTCCCTACTGCTGTTTATGAATCTAAATAAATCAGTTAATCTTGTATTTTGAATGAAACTCGGGAGACTTTGGCAGCTGGTGCTCCACAGACATTCAGTGCATGTGGGTACCTAACTCTGCAAGTCCTTAGAAAACACCAGCCCAGAGAATTTAGGCACCAGAATCAGTGATAAGTATTTTTCACAGCAGTGACCACTTGCTTCTTCTCCCCAGATCAATACTTCTTCATGTTACCACAAATGCATTAATATGAAAGAGAAGAATGAATCCTAGAGCTGAACGCAAGCACAGAGGAAAAAAATCTCTCAAGCTCTAGGAACAGCACAGGAATTTGGTCTTGACAGTCTCCGTATCAGTTTCCGACACTGTCATGCTGAACACTTGCCCACATTATTTCATGTCAGGAACCATCCTCAGTGAGAAGAGCACAGCCCGGTGACCCCTCAAGAGCTGCTCTGTTTCTCCTTTACTGGGATTTCCGTGTCTGTGCAATGGGGCACTCGCCCCCATGGAGCCAGGCTGAGGACATGAGCTCGTTTCGCAAGCGGCTCTCCCAGCTGCACGCCGTTTCCTTCCCGGGGCACTCCAGGCTTCTTGGGACACAGTGCAGAAACACAGACTTTAAAGTAAGCATTTACACAGAGGCAGCTTCGACACAGGGATGGGAGGCAGGACTTATACGCTAGGCTTTGTTTTTGCACCTTGAGCAGCCCCGTTGCCTCAGTCGGGGCCCCTGGGCACCGCAGCTCCTGGAACAAGACTGGATCCAGTATCCAGCTGCTGGGCAGGCTGGTCGCACAAACCTGGGGCAGTTTTTGGCTGTATGCAACCACACATTCATATGCATTTTCTAGAGACCTTTGCATTTCAAGGCTGTTGTTATTTTGATCTTTACAACCCCTGGAAAAAATGGGTTCAATTAAGTCTCATCATTAGGAATTTACATAAGGTCACTTCAAGGCTTTGTGCATTTCCTCTGGTTCAGATCTCAGTGCTTTTGGTGTTTCCCCTCTTCATTTATAACCTCCTTGCTGTAGGGCATTCCGAGTAAATCATCCACCACCAGTTTCCTCTCTTCAGCAACTTGCATCAAGTTTTTCATTCAGGCTAAATGAAGCTTCAACTACTCTGTACAACAGTAGCCCAGTTAAAGACACAGCATCATTTTGGGAGATGGCAGATTTCCCCTCAATAAAAAAAAAAGAAATTATTTTAATACAGAAGAGAATTTATTAATTTTGATTCCTTTAGCAGGAGGAAAGATTTCATTGCATTTGGTAGCACAAGTGCAAGCTATGAACCAATTCTTACCTATTCTCTGGGAAATTCATTTGCTAATCACTGAGAAGAGCCCTTATCACTATGAATAAATTGAGAAATGCACTCAGAAGCTGTGAACTGTATTCAGCCATGATGCACAACTGTGGTCAGGTGCACATTGGCTACAAGCCGATCAAAATGGTACGGTTTCTGTTTACACGGGAATAAGGACCCACCTGACTGCGCACTTCATTTATAAAGCTGAAGATCAAATTTGAATCAAAACAGATTTTGAACTGCCAGAGGGTCCAAAATTAATGGATATTAACAGGGTAGGGCTGAGACAGGCTGAGGCTTCAGCTCCTGAGCTGAGACCAGACAACCATGGAAGACAGGCCACCCATCCCGGTGAGCCCCTCCCTAACACACTGCACAGCACCAGTCAAATTCTCTTCATTTAGCAGGGACTGAACAGACAAGGGCTGTTGAAGCGCTGGCCTGAGCTCTTTCAGCTGTGGGCTCGCAAGGGCTTTGGCCAGCATAAGCCCATGCTGACACAGCAGAGGCAGAGTCCTCCTGCCCCCCTCCTGCGCGGATGCACATCTGGGCAGCTGCAGAGTGAACCAGACTGGGGAACTGAGCTGGGTTAAAATTAACCATCTGGTTTTGACAGGTCCGTTTCAAGTGGGATCAGTTCCCTGATCCAGCGACCCTGCAGTTAAACAAGCACTTGTGTTGGGACAAGGGGGGCTTAGAGAGGCACCAGGGTAGGGGAGAGGTGAGAGAAGAGGCACGGCTTCATCTGGCAGCAGTGTCCGCCAACATTGACTTAAAACTTATGAAATCACAGCATAAGAGTCCCAGTCCCATTTCCAACAGACCCTCAGTGATCGTCCAGTGTTTTTCTGCCTCTCCTCTAAAAATGGCATGTACAAGCCCAGTTCATTCAGACATCATTCACATTCCTATTTGTAACCCATAAATATCACTGTACCATCACTATGCACTAGGGGAGAATGAACCTTGTTCTATGTCTGATACAGACCCTGGCTTAGTTTTTCAAAGTCTTTCATATTTTCCCGTGACTTTCAAACAGGATATTTTTCAACGTTAAAATGCAATAAGCCTCAAACTGGTGGGGATACTTTCCACCTAACCTTTTTCCTCTATTTATTCCATGTCCTCTACTGACACAGCTATCTCTCTTCTGCTAAGCAACCAGCTATATATGCATGGATGACCCTTTGCAACTGAAAAAATAACTAGGCTGATGCAGCTTAGGTAGGAGAATCTGACTGTGTGCATTCCTCCTGCGGCTGGCCCCAGGAAAAGGACACCCTGCCACTTTTAAACCTGGGAGGTCTTTGAGAGTTTGGCAGAAATCCCCTGGGAGGCCCGTCATTAGCCATTTAAAACTGTCTATAGTATAGGGCTGAATTGAAGCGTTGGACAAAGCCCCTGCAGAGCTATCTGTCAGGAAAGGCTCCTGATACTGGCAGGGGCTGTTAACAGTAACAATGATGACAATATAGTGGGGATTTTCAGGGGTGGGGACTTCAAAGAAACCCTAAAGAGGTATTTTTCATTAAGAAGTAAGAAAGCAGCTGAGTATTGTTTTTGGCCCTAATGCTGAATATGAATGTTACTGCAGTAAGTCATAGGTCAGTGACAGCATAAATTGACACCGATTTAAATTTGCATGTGCTGCTTTTCTGTACTGCTCCCATTACATCAGTTTTGCATTACCTGGCCAAGACAGCAGCCCTTGGACCATCCTTCAGGCTGATTACCTGGGGATCCTCCAGTGCTTATAAACATCAATAAGCAGCCAGCAAGCCCCTTATGATGGCTACTGCGTGCCATTGGTGTGATCTTAGACGGATGGTGTAGTGCTGTACTGGCGTGTTAGTTCAGGGTTTCAGCCTGAATCCCTTGGTCACCTGCAGCCTCCCCACTGGAGATGTGAACCTGTGTCTCTCTGTGCAGGAATGGCATGGAAACCATGGCCGGCAGGCAGGAAGAGTCAGGAAGGGCTGCTGGTCCACAGGGACTTTTCTGCATTGAAACTCCATATCTGTGGTTCCATCAGGGAAAAAAGGAAGATAATCATGAAAAAAGTGTAAGATGGATACCATGAAACACCCCTGCTACAGCAAGTCCTTCTCCTAACCATGAGAATTTACTAATTACACCATTTACCGCATGGACCATGATGATGAGCCTGTGAAGAGAAGTGCACTGATAAAACCATAAACAAGAATATTCAATTGGAAGCTCGGCTGAGACGGCCGAAGTGCTCTGCAACCACAGCAAGACCCAAACATCAAACCCTCCTCTCGGGCAACCCACTTGCTTTGCCAGGCTGTGGCTGGCTCAGCCCCAGCTGGATTTAGGTGTACTGTGTTGCTCCCAAGCCCAGTCCCACCTGTATTTTGTGTCCCTTTGAACCGAACCCGGGGCCAGCTTTCTCCCAACAGCCAAACCCTGAAGCTATCATATCAAATCAGCACAGAGAAAGTGCCCTCAGGGTTTATGGAGCAGATTGACTTTCACACCTCACTGGCCACACAGAAGAAACCCAATCTAAACAGCGTAACTTTGCATAACCGATTATTTTCACTGGGGTAATCTGAGCCCTCCAGTAAATGCCACTAAATGCTGCTGATCCAGGGAAGGCCCCGCTTGGGGAGGAACGGCCCAACTGCAGAAGGCAGCCAGAGCGAAGGCTCGTCAGAGCGACTAAGGGCTGGCCCCTGCTGTGGGATGGGTTTCCTCCTGGGACCGAAGGCTCAATCCTTTGGCACAGGCCAGTGTCTGCACAGAAGGAAGCGTGAATAACTTTTTAGTGCCCAACTCATTTACATAGTCAGAAACTGGAGTGTGCAAAAATGATCCAAGTGAAGCACGCTAGCCAGAGCTGTGAGGCAGGCCGGTGTGCAAGAAGCTGTCTGGCTTTACTTGATGTCTTTTTAACTTTCTTTTCCACAATGTCCCACACATATTGAGAGGCTTCAGCTTTCAGGCTGACTCCCCAGTGAGCTATTATCCTTGCACATCGATCACTCCATCCTGTCACCAAACAGCCATTCACATGACCTTGTTTGTAGGGAACTGTGCTCCTCCTCTGACTCCTCTGCCACCAACTTCCTTCTCTCCAACCACCAGCTCATTTCCTCCTGCAGGACTCAGATCAGTGATCTCCCCTTCTTTAAAGTCCATGAAATTAGACTATTAAATTAAAACCCTAACACCTGCAGAGACGTGTCTGCCCACACCTCTGCAGGACACCCATACTCGCTGCCATGCCCGAGGCTCCAGGCAGGGGCACTGCCCCAGGATCAGGCTGCCAGAGGTGGAGTGGTCCAGGCCATCAGTACACCCGGGACGTAACTTGCTCCTGTGGTCCCTCATGACTACAAAGCACTGATCCAGCTGCAAATGGGAACTCCCGTTTCAGCCAGATCAGTCTCAACATCTGGCTCCCCACATGCCCCCTCCCCAAGCATGAGCTGCAAACATGAGGGATGGACAAGTGGGCAGGGGACAAGGGGTGCTGGGCCACCTTCCTGGCTGCAAGACACCTGATTGTAACCACAGTCATTTTAAGGGGCAATTAGGAGAATAAACCTGGCTGTGCTCACCTTAAACATATGATATTCTCCTGCTTCACTAAATTGCCTCAGTAGGAGTAGCTCCCTCAGAAACCACAAAGAGAAAAGCCAAGGTGGGGGTGGGAATGGAGAAGTTACTGGGGATGAGAGAAAAACAGGCTTTCACCTGCATCTTCCTCCAGCACTTCCCTGAATAAAGGGATGATCAACTCAGACTGTCTATCTTGAGTTAAGACAGGTAAATAATCTAAATCCACTTGTCCAGAGAAAACATAATGACTCACAAGAAGCATGCCCTGAATGTTACGTTTTCCCTTTGCCAAAACTCCTACGCTATCATTTCTCCCTCTAAGCTACCTGGTATCAGGAAACTGGAAGGTACTTGGCTGCCCTCTGGAAGAAAAGATTTTGTGCTATCAGGAGACTTTGTTCCAGATTAGCACACTCTCAGATAAACTCACTATAAAAATCTTCCTGCTACCAAGGGATTTCTATTGCCTTCTTGGGGGAAAAGAGAGAAAAATTTATCCTAAGCCTCTTATAAATGACTAATTCAATGATAGCATCCATGCCTAGCTCAGCAAAATCCCACCTTGGGCTTACACCACACAATATAGCTGTATTTCATCAAGATAACTGCAAAATATAATCTTCTTCAAGACTGACATGATGTATGAATTGAGAAATTAATTTGAAAGCTTTCTGTTTCCTTTTCACCAGGATACTGCTTTACCTGTCTCTGTTTCTGAAACACTGCATGATCCTTTGATGAAAGGGTTTACAGAAACACAAAATGGTCTCTTCTTACATCAAGTAAGTCATTTAGACTATGTGAACCTTATGGGGACAAGGTCTTGAAAAGCCCAAACCCTATGAATGTTACTTACCATCTTCAACATCAGCTGAAAATGCCTTCGCAGCAGTAGATGAAGAAGGAAATCATGTACTGTATCCCACAGGGGTCCACAGACATACGGTTTTGGCATAGGGTGTCATCTCATACAATTAATACTATGAATAACAGATATAGCTCATTTTATGCCAAAAGGAAGTTACACAGTTTAATGCCTAAAGGTCTTCAGATAAATGCTGTCAAGCAATTACGGATCTGGCAAATTCTACAATGAAGCCAAGTATGTGTAGCTCAGTGTATAATGCTGACTCGAACAAAAGATTCAAAAATGCCTAGAGATCATACATTCTTCTGAAGGAACAAAGGTCTGATGCCAGTATTAATGGCTGCCCAGGCAAACACTGCAAATCTTGGAGGACTGCAAAACCGTTCATTCTCATGAAGCATGTAGCAGGATTTAACTGCATTTGCAACAACAGGGCAAGGGTTTTGTGCAGGATTCTCTACAGGATTTGGAAAAACACTGTCATAATACTACCTGTGCTATAAGATGGCCCACATCAAACTGTTTAGAAGAAAGGCTCCTTTCCGATGCTATTCAATCATCTTGATCTATGAAGGGAAAATAAAGGCCTGGAGGCCTTCTGGATGGATTCAAATCAATTTACTTCACATGATCTACTAATGAAGCTGGTCACTCCATTGTGAAAACAAGAACTTTGACATTATTTAACTTTTAATGTGCAAGGTCTTTCAAATAATGAGATCCACTGATTGTATTGCTGGTTTATGTGTAGGATTACCATCCTGAGAACCCACCAGCATAAATATACAGCCATTCAAACACCAGGAGTTGGGCATCCCATCCTTACCATGACGTACAAACAAAGAGCATTATAAGGGCACTAATGTCAAAAAGGAAGAGAAACTCCACAGTGTATAAAACATGGGAATTTTGACTTCTTGACACAGTCAATACACTGAACTCTGACCTCAGGAGGCACAGGGGACTGGAAACCAACAGAACTTAAATTGGCTACAAATCTCTTGTTTTCTCATGACATTTGAGAGAAAACATGGGGACAGTTTCTTTGGGACACATGGGAGTTATAGCTGTGTCACTGCCTTCTCCAGAGAGTTCTTCGCTTTCCTTACAGTCACTCCATCACTGTCACCCACTGACCTTTCATTACTTTCTCCCAGTGCACCAGCACCACTGCTGACCAATGCACTTCACGATCTGTCCAAACCCATGAGAAGAAGAAAAACCCTTGTACAGAACTGTATAAAAGGACATTTACTCTGCACTACATTGTGTCTTCTTTTCTATGCTAGTCTAAATACAAGTGCTGTTTTCACTGCCGATCGTTGTTTGCTTGTGCTGTTTCCACTGGCTAAAACCAGCATTTTTCTAGCTAGTGTTGCCCTCCAGGAAAAAACACACATTCATACCTTTCTTGCATTTAGCAGAGGAGAACAAAACTGGTTCCCAGGAATAAGGATGACTTCCTCAAAAGAAAACATTTGCTGTCAGCTGAGGTTTGACCTCTAATGGCTAATTTGGCATCATCATTTTGAGCACTGTAATACATAACACCAGGAAAAATTAACAGCTTCCCCCCGCTAAAGTTTAATATCCATCTGCAGCTTTGCAAGTGAAAATAAGAGAAAGGAAATAAATACACAAATGAAAACCTCAGGTACAGTCTCTCACATACATCCACAAAAACAACCTAAAGACAAAGATCTGTAAAGGAAATTTTACTGGAAATCAAGCTTTTGCAGACACTGAGAAAGAAAGTCTGCAACATGAGACCGTCTTCCTTGAAGAAACACAGCTGATCTGCTGCATTCCCATATCTGACTTCCACTGGTCTGTGTAAAACATAAACTTCACGCTAACCCTATGAAAACAGTCAACATGCTAGAGAGACAACAGTCTGCTCCGAGCTGGTGAAAGGGGAAAAAAAAAGTCTCAGGCTGTCATTCTTCCCTTGCTGTGACCTTCATGCTCCACTGAATTTCTGAAGATACTGAAATCTTGGCAGGGAAGTGTACAGTCTGTGGGAACCAGGCAGCACTGTCCGGGCTCGCTGGTGAGAATTAGGCCCACTAGAGCCCTTTTTGGGGGGGGCTCTGAGCTTTACATGGACAGCCGCGCAGTGCTAAGCAGCTACAGGCTGGGAATTTTACAGAATTGGTGCTGTATGCACTCATGGATGGCGCAGTATGGACAGCATGCTGCTCACCCTCCTGCCTTGCACCCACGAGTTGGGGCTCGCTCAGTTTCCCCTGGGATCTCCACCTGGGAGCTTGGATGAGGCACGCTGATTCAGCATGCCCCCATGTCCCTGCATGTAATGGTGATCATTCACTATGAGCTCTCACTACGGTTTATAAAGCCTTAGCGATCAACAAATAAAAATCTCAACTGGAGACTCAAAAGGAGCACAATTTGCCATGACAAATTATCACAAACCCTGATGCTATTTAAGGACTGTAGTGCAAGAGGCACTCCAAATAAAAAGAGCTACATCCCTCTGAATGAAATGCTGCTGCGCCAGGGCTAGGTGCATTCACGACTGAATACTCACATTCAGACAGTCCTGGGACAAGTACCTTTTGAGGTCAATTCACTCCCTCAACAATGTCTGCAAAGGCAGAATAATACCAGCTGTGCTTCCTGGCCAGTCTCAGCAGCAAAAGTTGCAGATTACATCTAAATTGCCAAGCCCAGGATAAACAAAAAGATTAAGAGGGCCTTACCCTTTGTGTTGAACAATCGTACTCTGAAGCAAGAAATCACAGCCTACGTAGTGGGTAGGCACAGGGCTGAGTTTTCAGTTTGGGTTAAGGGCTGGTGAGGAGTAAGCAGCTAACTCACACATCTGGGGAAACCGCAGATGCTGTTAATCACAGGTTTTCCTGACCTGTAGGCGCTGACAAATTGCATCCTATGGATGAACCTTTTATTAAACCACAGAGGGTTTCAAAATGATATTCTCTTTCTCAGCATTCCCAAGTCAACAAAATCCGGTGCGCATGAGCCTTCTTAGTTCTTCATTTAGATGGTGACACGGCCCTTTCCGAAGAGACTTCAGGGCTGAAAGGAAGTAAATAGGGGCACGATGTTACGTCAGTGGAAGGCATCTCAAAAGCTGAAACGTGGGCTTCGAGAACTGACATTTTCAAAATTCTTTGATGATTGCCTCAGCCCCATTTCAGTTGCAGACACTTTTTGTCCTAAGCAACTCCTGAGACAAATCCCTCACTGTCTGCCGGGGCAGAAACATTTTATGAAATACGTAGCCTTTAAATTCTACTGGTTTTTCACTGTGCATGGGGAAGGACAACTGCTACATTTAAAATAATAAAATGACTGTTGCTCAGGCCAGGAGAGGTGACCACAAAAAATTGCCCTGGTCCCACTTCCATGACACACTAGAGCAGGGAGATAGCTGCTCGGCTCGCAAGTTAGTGAGAAAGATGATGTCTGGCAGTTCTCATCATCATCTGGACCGACAGAGCAACCCACATAAAAGGAACAAAAAAGCCTGCTGATCAGATTGGTGTGACAGAGGCTCATGAGAGACATGCACATTTTCAATCTAAACGACAGCTTGAAGGATCTATATTACTAATTATCGACTAATATTGCCAGAGTTCCCAGGCTGGCTTCAAAGGTTCTCGCAAAGTGCCCCAAGCACAGGGTTTTTCATCTAATCATAAGGCCTTTTTCTTTGTCCCTGCTAAATGGATTGCTCCATACTGGGCTCCCTCTGCGTAAATCAGCTTGCACATGATGAGCTTTGCAGCAATGAAATTTGTTACCTTAACCACAAAAAAACAGAAACATTTGCTGCAACTGTTAGAACACTTTTGCACCTAATTTCAAAAAATATGGTGGTTTCCTCTCTTCCTCCCCCTTCCTCCCTGCCTACTCCTAATCCCATGCTAACACCTTTCTAAAAGGCTGGGGTGAGCAGCTTTGACACTGAAAGAGCAGGGAAGGGGGGAATAAAAAAAGATATCAGATCTCCAGACAATGAAGTAAAGCAGCTATCTCTCACATCCTGCAGTGCTCAGGCTGAGGTCATAAGTTAAACAGGACATCAGAATAGGTGATGTAATTTGCTTATTTAGGATCAGAGCATTCAGTGAAGTGAGAGACAACCTATTTGAATTTGCAGATAATCCTATAATAAATGCAGGGCTGTTCAGTTGCAGAAACTGCAGCTGGAGCCTGAGATTTTTTTTTTCCCTGCACATTTATTTTTGCAGAGGATATAATTGCAATCATTTTTCCTTGCAGGAAAGCCTTGAAACCTCACCTGGGATCAGCCTCCCATTGCGTTAGATATTGTTCAAACAGGGTCCCTGCCCTGGACAGCTTAAAGGCTAAAGGGTCAAGTCAAAGAGAGGGTGGGAAAGGAAAGAGGGGCCCAAGGGAGGCAAGGAGGTGGCACAGCCACACTGCAGGACCCAGGTCCCCCAGCCCACTCCCTCCCTCGTACAACAGTAAAGCTTCAGGCTCAAAATTGAGCTGAGCAGCAGTTATACTTTCAAGTAAAGCGTAACTTAGCTTTTCTGAAGGTGGACAGGCCTGCCTGGCTCCAAATCTGTCTGCAGAGCCTCAAACCAGCAAGGATTTTACAGCAAAGTTATAAACCTTTAATGATGAGGTTCTTCTACAACAGGAGTAATTTATCAGTGATCCTGTACAACACTGAACATACTGTTTTCCCTTCAAACCATCGTGACAAACACTTGTGATATAAAGATTTAAAGCTAACAACTTGCACTGTTTATCTCCTCAGTTTATCACCATTCAAACCGCAATTTCACCCTGTCAGTGCCGCACAGAGTGACATTACTCACAACCAAGGGCTGCCAGCCCCTTGCCTGAATTTATTTTGAGACAAGTGTTTTTTCACTGACAAGAAGTCGGCTAGGCCAGACACCATACCTTAGCCAAAGGGAGCAAAACATCCTGGGTACCTCAGGCTTACTGAGAAAGAGAGCAGTAAACAAAGAGGCATTGCACACACTGCCAGGTCAGTAGATGCAGTCTACACCTGGTTCAGATAGGTCTTCAGTCAGACAGCACAGAAAAGCAAGATGGAAAAAGTCATGCCAGTCATCCAGGTAATACCTGCCAAAACATGTCTGTTTTCAAGAGTTTCTTTATGAGACTGGGGTGGAGTTCATGTCCTCCTACTGTCCTACCAGGCCATACCCAAATGTCAAAGCAGGCAGGCATGCCCACTGCACGGACATCACATCTGAGCGAGGGTGGCTGCGGCACCAGGACAGGTAGGAGATAACCTCCTCCTTGAGTGGACGGACCTATGAGAGGAGCCAAATTTCACCCCCCCTAGAAAATAACCTAGCTGTTAGATGTTTGTATCCATAATGTAGCCATCTAGTAGGTCACCTTCTTTAGCAAGTTTGGGTTTTTTTTTTCTTTCTTAAATGCTAATTCTGTGTTAGAACTTCCTCCAAGTTGTCAAGAGCAGAGGATCACTGATCTTCCACTCAAGGCAGGTTGCTAGATGACCCTAAGGGTGCTTACAACAGCCCCCAACAACTCCACAAAGATCTTCCTGACTAACGTAAGGGACCAACGTGCGACTAATGTAAGGGACCAAGGTGCTGAATTTATCATGTTAGAACACCCTCCAGCATGCACTTCATGTCACCCCTTTCTGAAGGAGCTACTTTTGGGTAACTGAAAAGAAGAAAAGCTGTATACAAGATATTCAAATATGTGCAGAGGTGACAGACAAAAGACATTTGCATTTCAAATAGAGGGAATGGGTTTATTTCAAGTATTTTAAGGCTTCTCAGGGTTTTTTTGCATGTCACCAAAAGATACAACTCATTTTCACTGAGCACCCCTAAAATGTTCCTCACTGAAGGCAACACCAGGCCTGGCTAAAGCTAC
Organism: Astur gentilis; assembly: GCF_929443795.1. Lineage (NCBI taxonomy): Eukaryota > Metazoa > Chordata > Aves > Accipitriformes > Accipitridae > Astur > Astur gentilis. The sequence continues at coordinate 9,092,480 of NC_064908.1, forward strand.
TGTGCACAGGTGGCTCCTCCATGACCATCAACAGAGTCCTTAAGATGCAGCACTTGAGAGACACATGCAATGAGAAGATCATACTTGGCAGGCCATAACTGACACAGCCAGCAGCAGTCTCCATTTCTGGAGCTTTTAACCAGAGTAACCAAGTTGAAGCCCAGGACAACTGAAAGCAGAAATGCTGAGAAGCCCATGGGTGAAATTCTTCGTGCACTTGCTTCTCTAGGTCAGACAGAGGTAACCAGTATTTGCCATTGCTTTAAACAGAAAATGGCAGTATTTTGGCAGGGTTAGAAAGCAAGCCCATTCTTTATATCTGCAAAAGAGAGACCGTCCATCCCTGCTGAGGGAGCTGACAGAGGAAACATATCTTACAGCAATCTTGCGTACAACATTGAATTAGGACCTATTTTTACCGTGTGCTCTGCACTACACGCATTAATTGTTACAGCAACAATATTTGCTGACACACTCACTCAAATAATTTACAGAATAGAAGCCCAAGAGACAAAACAAGCCCTTGCTCCATGAGACAGCGAGAGTCAGGCAGGATGCCACATTGCTTCCTGTGACACACAGAAAACGCTTATCTACGATGGATGATCGCAGCCGATAACCCATCTCCAGCGCTCTGGCAAGCACAGCAGGGCTGTCCTTTGCTGCTGGGCCCACAGTTCAGACCCCGTCCGGCTGAGCTCCATGAAGGCGAGGAAGGAGTGTGCCCCAGATTATCCATCAGTATTACCCGGCTTCCTCCTCCTGCCGAGCACGTATGCAGCAGCACTTGGGTGTTTCTGGAGGCCCTGGCTTGCACGCCATCCGCTCTCCCCTGGTACAGGACAGCCAAAACCCTCGGTCACCCATTAGCAATACACATTTCTGCAAGGAGGTGGCAGACCTCAAAGTAGTTTGCAAGCCCTGAGGTCTGTAACCTGGTTAAGGACCAGAACAGGCAGTATGGAAGGCATAGCTCAGCATTTTAAGGATCTAGCCTCCATCCTAATTAAGCCCAATTAGGTTTGCAGGAATTAGGATGTTTCAGAAAGAATTTACAAATGAAGTGCTGAGGTCTCCGTTGGCCACAGTGGCCCCAGAACACCCTCTTTAAAGCAGAAATTTGCCATGCAATTATGCAGTATGATCCTTCTCAACCTGCTGCTCGCTGCTCTCCCCCTCACACACAGACCTACTGAGAGCTGCAGCGCCCAGCGCTCCTGGGTCATGGCTGGGCGTCTGTTGGACATGCGCAGCTGTAAGAGCTTGGACTGTCCTCAAGAGCAACGGCAACGTATTAGTGAAACTTGTACAGTCAGAAGAGGACAGCTGAACAAAATCAGGTCCAAAATGCCAAAGCCTTAAATGTAGGTAAATATATGATTCAGAACACAGAGTGGTTTGACAAACAACAGCATCTTCCCATGCCTAGCAGTACAAAACGTGCAGCTGTTCTACCACCACAGTTTACAGGGAAGGCATTTCTCCTGGAAGTAAGAGAACATTTAGTATATATTCCTAGCCCGACTGATTACCCCTATTTATATTGTAAACTAAGACAGCACATACCAAAAAGCCATATAGTTAAACAGTTCCAGACTCCAGATCATGGGCAAGGGGTCAGTTTTATATCACATGCTACATGGTCTTCTGCATTTATTACAGATATATCACAGTGTTTTCCGCTGCATGGTTTTTTGTGTGTGCTTATTCTTGTGGTATTTCAACAACCATCAGGAAGAACACTGCTATTTTATGGGATCTCAGGGAATCGGAGAATTCACAAGGTTTTTTAAAGGTTTTTTCTAAATAGCAAAGAAGCCAGCATGGCACTATATAACAACTGCAATCTGTTCTTCGAACAATAAAACCACAAGACTGAACTCAATATCTTATATCTGAATATACACATTTATCCTGAAGTAAGATCAACCCATATTATGTCGATCCAATCTGCATGGTGTTACGTCATTCTCCTCTTATAGACAACCTGCACAGCTGGACACCTCTCATTTTCTCTGTAAGTTACAGATACAGTTTCAACAACTGACATCAGATATAAGCAGAGGTCTAGAAAATGCTCTCTGGTGTGTTTGCTCAGAAGTCATTGCTATTCCTACAACACTTGTGCTGTTCCACCAGGCCAGGAGACCCCATGAGCTCAACCACAAGGCACTGAGCCAGACTTCACTGAAGTGTTCAGCTGCCTTGTTTATTCCTATGAGAAAGCTCCTTTTCTAGCCAGATTTGCAGTTTCTTCTTTTTCTCTCTTTAAACACTGATAAGATGAGAGATGTTGAAGTTGCAAGTCGGTTTATATTACAGTTTTTGAAGGGATAGGTTTCAGCGTGTTACTGTAACAAATACAAGAGTGAAATTGGAAGAGATGGAGATTTGAGCTAACACAATTAAAATTTCTTCTTAACAACAATCCACAGATAACCAATGCCAAACACAATCTGGAGTCATCAACTAGCATGGACATGAATTAACCTAATAGCTTCTGAAAAAAAAATATACAATCCTAAAAAAAAAAAAAAAATCCTCCTATTAAAGTAATTAAGTGTTATCAGAATCACAGAGCCATAATTAAACATGGTTTCTAATTAAAACAGCATGCGTCCTAGACAGAGAACACATCAACAAAGAGACTATAACCATGATAGTCAATGCCAAAACACATGCCAAGTACCAAAAATCAGAAAAACAGCAGTTTCTAGCAAAGGAGCAGATGCAGTGCCTCTGCTCTTCTGGCTTAGTCATCAACACTTCAGATGGATGTTAGTACACTCAGAACTCCTCACAGCTTTGCAAGATGTTGCCAAAATTCAAGCAGAAATCTTGGGAACTAAGTAGAAGACACTGAGGGTAAGACCCAAAAAGCTGAAGCAGTGCCTGCTGCGCACAAAACGGCGAGCGAGCATGAACTTTAACTAAAACAAGCCTTGTCCTACCTGGCAGCGGCTGAAGATATCTGCCAAGGATACTTGAACGTTGAAATGCTTCAGAACCTGCAGGGCCTGTTCTTTTGCCTTTTCTGAGCAGTTCACAGAGAAACACCTTCCTTCTGCTACCTGGGACTGCAGCTTCAAAAGACAAGTCATAAACCAAAAAGGCAGTAAATGAGGCACTCCATGCATCATGATCCATGTGGGTTTTTTTTCCTAATACACTTGGCTTGGTTTTAATTACAAATAATATTTGGAGTTAGTATGTGTTTACAGTCTAAATTTTGATCTAACAAGTACAATTGGTAATTTAACACTTAGCCACTGCTGCAATAGCTCTGAGACTACTGAAGCACTGCAGCATTTTATATATTTTTATATATATATATATATATATATGAAATTTGATTGCCCAAGTCCCCTTCAACTTATAATTGGGTGGTGTGGTGCTGACAGGGGTAGCAAGAGTAAACTTAAGTTAATCAGAGCTTTCACGTGAAACCTGGCCAGATCACACACAGTATGCAAAAGCACAATGATGCAGACGATGTCCAATGACAGTTTTACCACTTCAACCCTTCTAGTTTATACACTGTTTCACCTGGAGTTCACTGATGGCCAATCAATTTGAAGTGGCTGATGTGGACAGTCCCTCAATGTTTGTTCCACATTTAGCACAGAAGTTTGTATCTGGGAACAAGCACTGGGAAGTTCCAGTTTCATCTTTATGAACATCATGAATACTCACAGCAAGGTGGGATCAGCTACATGCAAAGGAGCCTAGCAGAGCCATCCTGTCCTCACATAGAGCATAGAAAGGCAAAGGAACAAAGGGAACCAGACATTTCCCAGGACAGTATCATACACTGGGAAGCATTTATTTTCCTTTTCCAATTCCTACACAGTACTTTGAAGTTAAAGCTTTGCCAGATAAGATTATGCTGGATGCTGAATTACCTACCATGTCAACTATAGGGTCAAGGAACCACCTGGATAAGGAACCTGTAGCGTGGCACAGCTGCACTTGCCTCACAGTGTCTCATCATGGGGGGAGTTTTCTTCAATGTTCAACTATTATGTAGGAAATTAGGAACCTACATTGTGCAAATACTCCAACTAGGTACTTGAGTATTTGGGAGCTTTTATACTGATAGCTTGTAACAAAGCAGCCCTGCACTCTGACTAGTGTGTAATCCAGAGTACTTGCACTCTTCCAAATGAATTTTTGGGCAGTAACAAAGCACAAAGGACCTGCAGCAGGCATCATAACATTGCAACCACTGACTTGACAGGTTCAGTATATTCCCACCAACACTCCATTTTGAAGTGTGTCTCATGAAGGGCTCTGAACATCTGGTGCTGAGGGTAAGGTTGGGGTTTGCTTTGGGTTTTTTGTGTATCTATAGGAACACTAAACCTCTACAGCTTCCACCGGGACCCATGCTTGGTGACTTTCATTCTCTCTCTTCCAAGCCTGAAGAAACATCTTTAATTGTTGTGTGTTATGTCATTGTGGAGCCAGTCACTAAACAAGAATCTTTGTGATAAAAAGCATGGGAATTGAGCTGCCTTTCACCTGGCAGTGAGGCCAAACAGAAACACTTTGTTCTGGATTGCTTGGCTAGATTTCCACTCCCTGCCCCCAATGGAGAGCAACTGCTCTCTCCACTGATGCAGTACTGAGTATAAAAAAAATTTCACCCCAAGCTTTGGTCATTCAGAACAGCAAACCTCTCAAGACCCTAAATGCAGTTTTTAGTGCAGAAAACATGAAAAAGCCAAGCCAGCTGTTGCATTCACATCTGACTTTTCCTCTTCTCTACACTGCACATCCCAGAACGCGCAATGATACAAAGCCAGAAAAATGCCAGAAGCTCTGAACACTTACAGTCTGATATGGGAGTCCAGAGGTTAAAATGACCCTTCCTTCCTGTCGGGCAATCTGGAAAAAACAGTAAAAATCATAATGAACATCGGCTGAAGTAACACTGGATTCAAGTTTTTCTTTCAGTCAAAGCAGAGAGAACATGAACTGGTGATATCGAGTCTTTGTCTCTGGTGTCAACGTACACCAGGCCAAGAGTATCTGGGTCTGGTTCAAAAATACGCTCTTGACAGCAACAGCAGCTCAAGGTATTGCTTGCTCACTATATGTCCCCTCCCTGCCAATACCTGCCTTGCCTCACATGTGTTGGAACAAGCTACTTGTGCATCTGCACGGCAGATGGCCCAGGGAACCAATCCACCTTGAAATAATCCTATCAAAAACTTTTCTATCTTTTTTTTTTTTCCTTAACCCAAACTATTTCTATTTCTCTGGTCTGGTTCACAAAGAAGCAAGCAGTTCTGCTCACACAGCAATGCACAGGGGAGAAAGTAAAAAAATAACCTAAGCAGGTAATTCCAGCAAAAAAAGTACCATTAAATGTGTCTGCAAACTTCATAGACATTAACAGAACGATGCTTGCTCCACTCCTTAAAGGTAAGTCGGTGTTATTCTCGCAGAAGCTGAAGAGCAGACATACAGAAATTACGCACCCTTTCCAGGCTGCAAAGAACATCTCCATTGAGAGACTTGCAATCCTACACTTTTGTCAGAGGTCTTGTCGTTCAAGGGAAAGGTCTGTGCTGAATTATCAGGGGACTCATTACCCACACTTCTGACCTTCGCAACAGTGAGAGACACTTTCAAATGGTTTGGTGCCAAAAGGAGATACTAAATCTGGAACTGCAATTCTTCACAAGGATGAAAGTGTGACTGATCTTCATATGATTAGATGACATCCCTCCCTCCCACCCCTTCACCCCGTCATGTAGAAGGGAAATAGCTTCATGGCCGTAGCAATAGAAGGATTCCCATGTGAACCGGCACTTGAGCTCTGCTAGTGCTGACAAGACATTGGCACTCTGAGGTAGGCATGAGGTTATTTCTCTTCTCTGGCTTGGATTCTGTTGGAAGCCCTCATATTTTTCACTGTTTCCAGATGGTGTGTCACAGAGGTCTCTCTTCTGGATCAGAGTTTCAGAAGCTCTCTCTGGATCATCCTCTAACCCTGGCAGGAGGACACATTTGGGATCAGAGTCCTGCTGCACTTCCCAGACAGTCTGACACCACCAAGCATAACCAAGGAACACTGGAAAAAACAAACCAAGATTTTAAAACTCTATCTTGGATAGCTATTCTCCTAAGACCCACTGGACCTATGGCAACATGAAACAAGGGGGAGAAGGCTCTGAAGGCACAAACTCCCTGTGCAGTCAACTAAGCAACCATTTTTTTCCTATCTTGACCTTTCAGGTAGCCACTTCCCTCCCTTTTTTGTTAAGTCACTCTGGCTGCCAGTTCTCCACTGAGAAAGCAATTGGCAACTCCTAAAGCATCTTCCTACAGGCAGAATTACCAGATTTCTTTCAAAATCAACCCTCTCTCTCGATAAAGGAAAAAATCTTCAAGAACAGGAACCTTGCAGTGGCAGGAGAAACACCCTGCGCTGCATGCAATCCTACTACACACAGTTTGGGTTACTGAACAGCCCTTCCAACAAACCACCGTCATGGCACGTTAGAGAAGTCCAGTAAGGCAACAGCAAAAGTTCACCACAGTGGTTTGCTGGCAAGGGAAAAGAGATGTGAAATTCCTTCAGACCCATGTGTGCTTCAGGGTAAGTGAGGATTTCACAGCTGGAACACTCCATTCTGACTTCCTGCATACAGGGTTAATTAGTTCAAGCTTGATAAATCCCCTTAGCTAAATGGCTCTGCAGAGACAGGCAAAGAACATCAAATAAAAAGGAGAAAAGCAATAACTCTTCCAGCATGTTTTTCCGCCTCTGGAACAATGACTGGGAGAAGCACGCAGAGCCAGATAAGCCACGTGATAGCACACATCCGACTGAAACCACAGAGGACATGTGCTGAAGAAAAGGGCACAATTCCTTCTTTTCCCCTGAAAGAAATAATGGACAGCAGTGCTGGGACCATCCGGAAGATGTGTGCTTGAAGATACAAATAAAAGGAAAAGAACGACCAGAGTAGCATGTTGGGGTGCGTGTCAGGGACTTGTGCTCCATCCCAAGTGCTGCAGGGAGGGCACTGGCCTCAGTTTCACAATCTATTAAAAGGGTAGTATCAACTTCCTCTGGAAAAGGCTTAGACTTTCTGAATAGAAAGCACTGCCTAATAACTTGGTATTACTATTTAGCCCTTAACGTGCCTGTCTGTTCTGCCAACTTTCATCTTGCAGAGATGAACGAACTCAAATGAATTACTACAAGAGAGACCTGGAAGGGCAACAACTGATGAGAGAGGACAGAGAGAGACCATATGTTTTGAAGCCAGCAGCAGAATGATTTGTGACAACCTTAATTCATTAAGGCCAAAGAAGGTTTCAAGAAACAGCAGCACAAGGCTGTAGATTTGTAATTTAAAATCTGCCAAGCCCGTGCATGACGTGTATTGGGCAATGCCACATGTCCTTGAAGAGGCAAACTGCAGTGCTCCCTCTGCAAGACAGCAATCCAGGAAAAGCTCTGACCCCTCCTTTGCAGTGGCAGAGGTGAAGCAGTGATCCTGGGCCTAGGCCAGCAAGGTCCCAGTTTGGACAAAAAGGGAGCAGACAGAAAGCATCTGCTCCAGGATGTGTGCTGGAAAAGCACCCTACTAGAGAAGTGAATTGTAAACCTCAATCCAAGCCTGAAGCTCCCTACCTATTATCTCAGGCTCTTTTAAAATAGATAATAAACCAAGAGCTTAATAGCTATGAACACACTCAGTCCAGTCCTGCATTGCACTTGCTGTACTGCTGGTATTTCAACCCTAGACTTCTCTTCAGCATTCCTGAAAACCATAAATTGTACAGTTATTGCATGATTTCATAATGTGGCCTTAAGTACCACACCAAAACCATTGACTCAATTTTGTTTCTTAATGCAGACCCATTTGTATCAAGGTCTCCAATGAAAGACATTCTCCTCCTGCTGACCAAACATCAAAAACAAAGTCTTGATCTTAAAGTAAGAGTAGTTATTCATCTGTCCTCTGTGAATTTACTCTGCAGACTGGCAGGGAGGTAAAAAGACTAGCAAACCTGAAGAATGTCGTTTACATCAAAAATATGGAAAAAGACATTCAAAGCTGAGACGAGATCAGAGATTAGATTCCCCCGTTACATGAAGCTCTGCTCACTGCAGTATTAGAAGTCCCCTTTGTGTCCCATGGCTCCAAACCAGTCCAGGTGCACATTGCTCTAACTGGCTCCTGAGATCCATCCGAGCCCGGCCCTCCTCTCCGACTTGCTAGTTCACCTGGAGTTTTGGGGGGAGTACGTGTAACCTTGCAAGGGAATCTTCTACACCATGGGAGCTGCAGGAAGCCAGTTCCACCAGCCTTCTGGTTATTATCACACTTCAAAAGATACCAGGTTTGCCTTAGCATGCAAATTATTCTTAGAGATAAGGATGATTTTGAAGACCAAGAGCACAGTCTGTTAAAAAAATAAAAGAAGCTAACCCCCAACTCAACTGAAGGGGCTCTGAGATTCCACCAAGTCTCTTCTTAGAAATTAGTGACCTAAGAGACTACCAAAATTTTATTATAAGCTTCTGCTTCACTCCTGAAGTACAATATTGCAAGATCTACCGTAGTCACTTCAAGGCTGGTGGGTGATCCTTTAAGGTTAGTACAAGAAGCATCCCACTGCTCTACCTGATTCTGCGAAATTGTAGAGAAAAGAGGAACACCCACTGAAACTTTCCCACTTCCGATTATCCATCTAGAAGGCCCAAAAGATAGGTTTAAGATTCTCTGCAGAGAAGTTTGCAGAAGACAAGCTGGAAGACCTGTCTACAAACAGCACAGGCATAGGATGTGATTTAAATAAAGAAAAATCTATTAATTGGAAATAACATGTTGCTTACAGGAATAAGTACAAATGCAAAGGGTGGCTTACCCCAATAATGGCACCTGCACACACAGAAGGATGCTGCATAATAGAGAACGAATCTCCACATTCTTTACCAGATGGAGTCATTCTTTATTTTGTGATGGAGTCAGAAGTACCTGGTGAGGAAGGGCTGGATGCATACAGCCCTTCTCAGGAGTGGCCTCCCTGTTTTGCCACGCAGCAGGGAGCCAGGCTTGGACCAGCTTGGGCCACTACCCAAAGCCCTCTAGAAGGGCCTCCTACCCAAGGTGCAGGACTGGAGCAGTGCTGCCAGGCAAGGACATGTTTCAGGGAAAGCATGTGCTGAATCCCCCCAGCTCTCCATGCACAGGCTGCTAAAGTCAGGTAAAGGAGCTCGTCCAGCACATCTGTTACAAATTTCATCCCCTATCTGCATACCTGCTTTGCCAAACACTTGTGTGCATTGCGCTACAGCAGCTAGGATATAAATGTAACACAGTAAAAATGTTACTGCCACCCCACCGAATGAGAAGACTTGGAAAATGACATGGCACCCATACATGGACACAAAGCTGCTCTTCCCAGAGAGGCTGGTGCTCATGAATAGAGGCTAAAATGTTTTTGTAAGGACGGACTGTGAGCAATTTGTCTTCAACATGAGGGCAGATTTAACCCGAGAAATTTTCAGTCTGAATTTCTACTGTCTTTCCATTTTTAAAGATTTTCCGTGTCTGTGCTTATGACAGGTGACTTTTCATCAGTCACTTCTCCAGTCAAGTCCTAATTAAATGGACCACCATTAAATACACAGAATGCAAACTGGTGTCATCGCACAGCAGCTAAATATGGACATACGGGGGGATACACTGGCTTGTGGTGCCAGAGGTCCTGCTCTCACGGGCCGGAAGATCTGAGATTGCAGATCTGGCATGATAAACTCGCCATGACAACTGTTGTCCAAGATAAAACATTTAGCCAATAACAGCAGCACAACATGAAGCAGTACACAGGACACAAACTTCATGTTTAGCCTGGGAATGGGGTTTCTCAAACCAATTACTGCCACATGCATTAGTCTAAAAGAAAAAAATTTAAAAAATCCATAGCTGCCCAAGCATAACTTACAAAGCTCTCAGGCTTTTAAGTTTGATCTCTGTAGAGGGTGAAGGACAAGACCCATCTGCCTACCAATACTTGAAGTCACTTTAAGAAGCAACAGGAATGAGAACAATAAGGAGCAAATGCCAGGTGATTCAGGAGTTCTTGGCACAAGGAGATGTGTAATATGACTGATAAATCATTTTTGTGAAATTACTTTAATTAAGAACAAACACTAACTCTGTACATATTTAGGTGTTCCTGGTGACACTAGTTTGAGACTGTGTTGGTTCAACACCCAAACTGTCTATCTTGTATTTGGTGACCAGGATCCAAACCTTTCTCCTGGCCTTTGCAATAACATTTACAAGTTTTCAGGTGTAGGGTGGTCAGCATTCAATTTTTATTAAATCAGGACTAGCCAGATGTAAAGCAGGGTGGGAGGAGTCTATTTTTATCTTTGATTATCCAAGCACAGATCAAAGGCTCTGCAATACAGTAACACTCCAAGGGCTTTTGATAGTGAAAGGATGTTTGTCCAGTCACCATAGAGAAAGCAATGTAAAACATCCTGTCCATAGCACGATAAGGTATCAGGATGAGAAGCGGAGACGGGACTCTGGGGGGGAAGCAGTGAGAACCGGTTTGTTTAAATGACTTGTGCAAGTTTGGCAGAGACAAGAAATTAATTATTTCTGCAGAAGTTAGAGCCTGCCCAGGATTCAGGCCAAGCAGACATCTGAAGAGGAAACATCCTGTGCACCAGGCTGGGTGATCAGTGCACATTTGATAGCAACACACTGTGTGGGCTGGATATCTCAATTTCTGGCATAGTAGAAATATGTCTGAAATGAAGAAGCATGTGTCTCTCCTCCAAGAGGGTCAAAGTTGTTATGGGAGTCCAGATCAATGTTTATTGTCCCCATGTATGTTAGAGACTCATTCCGTTCCCAAATATTGCACTGTGAGTTGTGGCTGATCACCTTTGAGTCATCTCACAAGGTGGTATCCAGCTAGGATGTTATATAGCAATTTATTATGGAAATTTTTCCTTTTGTATTGAACAGCCATCTTTTGATTACGGTTCTGCTTGACTGACCCAGGCACAAGGCAGGCAAATACCCTCCCTGTAAGCCCAAACTGGAGTCATTAGAAACCTAAGTGAATTTTGGGTTCCTTTCTCTGATTTTTGTCTTGTTGCAAACACACCACTGCCTCCCCATCAAAGACCCTTGAGACTTCAGATCACACCTTTACACTGCTTGTGTTCTTCTAACTTGAAACACCCCAGCTGTCAATGACACAAACATACAGACACAAATAAGATTTGCAATCACAGCACACTCTGCTCACCTCCTCTCTCCTCGAAATGGAGAGCCAAGCCGGCACACTACTGTGGGGACTAGCTAATGCCAGCTGCAACGTGGCACAGCTTCTCGGACTGAATCAGAGAACTGGGTCTCAGCGTGGACACAGAAGGAAGCATGCGCTGGGCAGCTCCTACCAACCCACTACCTGTTCAGTGCGTGTGACTAACCAATGCACTTATACACCAAGCAGCAGGCCTTCCCCAAGGAGTGCAGATGGGAGCTATAAACACACACACACACGCGTGCGCATAACTAACCTCAGCTGCTTTCCTATGGTCATCCTCATTCTCCAGCATCTGGACATCTACACCAAGGCAGCGAAGATAACGCCCAAGGCCTTGCAGCATGTTATCACAGACCACACTGAACTCCTTTGGGGAGATGGGAGCAGGGCGACACGAGGTCTCCTTTTTGGAACCTTTGCATTGCTACAGAAAGGCAAGAGATCCGTAAGCAGCAGAACAGAAGGCTGATTTGTGGACTGCCTCTCTGCATTCACCTGCCATGGCAAATCCAACTCTCCTCTTCCACCTGTATTTACAATTTCCCCCATGCTCTGCAACACCTCTAGTTCCTCCTTCATGTCCTTTCTACATTGCCCACCTACCACCTGGGCAGGAGGCAACACATGACAGGGCTAATTCTGAATTAGCCATTCACTCACTGGCCAGCTGGCCACCCAAACTGGGGATCTGCAGCCTTTCCCTGGAGAAATGCCAACCTGGCCTTCTATGCTCTACACAGACATTCATTTTCATCAAGTCACAGAAACAGATCTTCAGACTGCCATTCCCCTATTGAATTAGACTGCAATTAATATGCATGTGCCGAAGTTATGATTTGGGAAGGGGATCTGACAGACAGAGGGAGCAACAGGTAGACAAAGCAACCACGTCAGCCCTGCTATCTTCAGAAGTTTAAAAATAGGCAGTGCCGGAATTCTGTTTATTTTATTTCAAATATCTGCTGCTGGGGGAGTTCCTGCAGTTGGAGACTTTGTCGTTGGGAGGCTCCCAGAAGTACAATAGCTAAATTCATGGAGAAGGGAAGTTATTAAGGAATCTCCAATGTTCAGCTTTTGCCTCCAGGAACTTGTACCAGCTGGGATGACTGAAGGACACAGCTACCACCTATGCAGGGCTACACAGTCTTTGGAAGCAGAGAGTTACTGCAGCATTGCAGATTAGCTCTGCAGGAGTTGACTCAGGCCTGGAAATGCTGTGGCACACCATGCAGATACACCTGGGCTGACCATGTGAACTAGCTCAGATCTGACAGCTCAATCTGCATGATGCTGCACCTCCTAGAAGCTGGTAGACATACTTAAAGCTCTGCAGCACTGGGTAGACTGGACCATCACCAACTCCTGCAAGGACTTTGGTGGATGCAGCTGTGCCCTGAGACATCAGAGTGCTGTGATAACAGATCAAGCTGACCCTTCAATGCTGAAGTAGTTGGAAGACACTAACCCTGTGCTGCTGCTTCTGTGCAAACAGATGTAAAGGAGCAGCAGCTGGCTCTTAGCTAGTGTTTATTCAATGGCCAGCAATGTCATATGTAGCATTTTTCTCACGTTTCATGCCAGCAGAGAGCAAAAAGTTTATAAAGGAGAATAGTGTCATTAGCCCCACTTCAGATAGTGGACAAGGAAACACTGGTAAGAGAGTTGGGAGTCATGCAGGATGCAGAGTCAGGAGAAGTCTGCTTTTTTGAGTCCCAGTCCAGGTTTTACCAACTACCTCTTGGTTAATGGATCTGACTGTACAGAACATAAAGATGACCCATGAGTTCACAAGGTAATTCAAGCCTGAAGTACTTACTTTTCCCATCTCTGCAGCAGCCACTCAGATCTGTTGTAACATACAATATTCCCATGAACAAAAAGTGCTTAGGAAACTACTGAGCAGCTCTTTGTTTTACTTCCTGACTAAGACTAATGGGATACTGTACATTTACATGCACTTGAAAAGGAGAATCCTGAAAAGGTGGCTATAATCAATAGCACCTCAGTCCAACCATGGAAGGTAGTATTGACTGCAGGAGCTAAATACACATTTGGGACTACTCAGAAGGATACACAGCCATAGTGAGTCTTCTCAGTTAATAAACAAAACTGTTTTTCTGCTAATGTTTTCATAGGTGCATAAACAACTGGATGGCTGCATTTTAAAAGTAAAAGTTTATTACTGAGAGAGAGGGACCAATCACGTTCCAAGATATTTAAACAGAGTCACACAGCTTCAAGTTATCGTCGGTGGAGTTTTCAGGCTCTGCCACAACATAGATTGCAGAGAGAGGCCAGTCAATGGAGTATGTGGTGGTGGGCAGGGAGACAGAAACAAGCCATCAGCAGAGACTTTTTTGACGGATTGTCTGTTTTTAACTTTGCAGACTTCTGGTCCAGACACAATAAAGGAGGCATTCCCAACATGAAACCAAAGCATAGAAGCTCAGTTAAAAGCAAAAGTAAGGAAGTCATAGTTTTGAAACCTCATTGATGCAACACCTAGGCCACAGACTTCAAACCCACACCACCGAGGAAATGTGGAAGGAGCATTTCCACCAGCAAGGTTAGCTGGATTCTACCACACAGATCTGCACCAAAATTTTGCAAAGACAAATGAACCTAAAATTGCAGGGAAAGCTGAACCAAGGCATGCAAAGGAGAAAGCACATCTTACCAGTAAAGGGGAGGGGCGAGGAAGATGTTTGCTGCAATAGTCCTGAGAACAGACTACAAAAAGGCATGGCATGCATAGCTAATAGCATGACTGAGAGACAAGCCAACATATGATTTGCAGGGGTCTTGAGCAACATGCAGCTCTTTGAAGATGTTTACAAACCTGTCCAGAAGGTGACAGTACTTCTTGTTTATTCAGCTGCTTCTTTGCCCTGGATTTTCCCACCAGACTCGCAGTCAGGTCTGAACTCAGACCAAAGCTCGCTGGATCCTTACAGAGTTTCTCATAGATCTCCAGCAAACAGTATGCATCCGAAGCTGAAAATAAGGGAACATAAGCCTCAGCTGGTTTCATTCAAAAGTAAAACAGAGGCTTTCCTGATGCAAGGAAGAGCACTCACCTTGGTAAATGCCACTTAATGCAAACAATCTGTGAAGCTCCAAATTACTCGTGTCATACCCTGCACTCTTTTACTTGTTCAGTGAGCACCATGATCTAACACATGATCACAAAGAGTCAAGGCAGAGGAGCTCAAAAAGTGACAGGCCCTCTGCTGTCTCTGACTCTAATGTAATGCAAATTGTAGTGCGCCTGTTCAAACCATGCCAAACCACGGCATGTAAGACAGCTTCAGCCAACACATTTTACTCTCCATTGTTACTGAGCAGTGGCTTGCCCACAGTTTATTACTGCATCTCAGCTATGGGAAGGTAACTTCTCCTTTAGATGCAATATCTTAAAAAGTAATAACTGAGTTGTTTGCAATCACCTGCCCACATGCACTGCCATGCGGCTTCTGTTCCTTGCAACGGGAACTGTCTAAGTCTCCAAGCCAGTTTTACAAGTCCTAGCGATTAACTTTTGTGGGAACTGTGTCAGCTTCAAGGATAGTTGAATTTAACAAAGGGCTGGTTTGCTTCAGTAGACTGTCCTTTGATGCCCCAGGAAAAGATTTAGACCCAGACTTCTGACTCTGGGGTAATCAGCAATAAACTCCACTGGTACCGATTCTGTGCTGCAGTTTCTGACACCATGTCCACCCATTTTTAACCCTGCTCTAACAAGCACTTCACTATGACAAATGACCACAGCACTTGTTTCCCAGAAAGGCTGTGAAATGAGGCAGAAGGAAGTGGACTTTCTTCCTTTCAGTTACGGACAGGAGTTTCCACTGAGGTGATGTTTCAACAGACAAAATCTGCAAAGCACAGGAATTCTTTCATAAGGGAAATAATGAATCACTGGACAGTTTAAACTTCGACCATTAAAGCCATGTCCGCAAAAGGACAAACATAACATGTGCTGGCTTTTCTGAACAGGAACTAATGTGCAAAGCCATTTTCTTCGTTTGCTACTTAAGGATTTTCCTGGTGACAGAGAACAGACAAACACAGCCTGTAATGGACAATCTGTAGCACCTTGCCACGGAATCAGTGAGCAGACCTGCATAGAGGATCTGTTCCTCTCGGAGAGGCCGTTTCTCCCAGTTAGACAGCTGCTCTGTTTTATCTAGCGGTTTCCCCAGCACATGTTGCACCAAGAGGCTGAGTCCTTTCTCTGGCTGCCTGAACCCTCTATCCTCATTGCTCTGCTCTGGGCACAGTACATCGACTTTCTGGGCACCCTTCTTCCAGTCAATGGAGCTCTTCTGCAGCTGATGGAAAGAAAAAGATATAAAACGCATGGTTATAAAACAATTTCTACACTTCCTATTCCAGTGGGTGGGGCCATGCAGCAACCCTATCATTTTTATCTCTTGCCTGGCATATTGAATCCCGTTGTCTCAGACAAGGGCTGGGATGGCATTAGATATATATGGCGTCTGGTTATTTGTTTAACAAACACACTTGCTGGAAAGAAATTAGTTTCATAGCCAGGGAAGGAAAAAAAGTGCATTGTTGTACAGCACTGCATCAGGGCAGTGGGGCTGTGACTGTGACTTTGCAGAGGTTTGCAGGGTGCTCAGCCATGCTGGAGGCTGTTGGACACCAACTCACTAAAAGAATAGCACTGGCAGTTCAGCACCATTCTCCTTCAAATTCCAGTGAGAAAAGGTATTCCTGTAACACAGTGGGCAACGGCCTTTCTGCAGTTGCCATTTCTGAGATTAAACTGAGGCAATAGCTGTTGGCAGGTACTTCAGACCCTGCAGCACTTCCCAGGTCAAGCTATCAGTCCCCAAGATCTGGGTTCACCCCAACCCACAGCCTTAAACACACTCTGTAAATTTTACCCATTAAAATGGTTGTCCTTAGCATTTCTGAAAACTGCTAAAAACGGCTTTGTGCAAATCCAGAGACAGCTGTACTTCAGCTGAACAGAAATTCCTCTGCTGAATCCACCTGTGAACATTACAAGTTCTCTACAAATCATTAACTCCATAATATCTGCTCAATACTGCATGATCTTGGAATATCAGAATTTCTGCAAGAATTTGCTCTTACTGAGTTCAAGTATGACTTGTGCTCAGAAACTGTCCTAGCTGAATTGAGCTATGTCTCCATTTCAATTGCTCTTTCATAGCTTTTATAGAGGCTATGAAAAAAGTAATTAGTGTATCAGGCTCTAACTTTTTAGTTGATGAAAACTAAATGCTTCTTTCTTTCTTTACAGAATCACATTACCCTCAAAACCACAAGCAGAAAAGGTCTATTTACTCTTTTAGCCATCTCCCTGCCAATACAGGACACAAAATGACAGCACTGTGAATTCATGACAGTCATCTACAAGCACATGCAGGAGACACAATATTCCATATCTTCATGTGTTCATCCTTACTTGTTTGTCTACTGTGAGTAGGTCCACCACACCTTGCGCTTGCTTATCTGTGTCTTTTAAAGCAGGCCAAGTGGCTGCAAGGCTGCTAAGGTCTCCAGACATCCCATAACCTGGAGCAAAAAAAAAAAAGCCCAAATCACACAAGTAGGTAAACTCAAATTATGGCTAATGCACCACAGCTTTTCCTAGTTCAGAGTCAAAATGCTGACAATATATTTATAAACATTGGTGGAAAGACTGTTCAGATAGGGAACAAGGCAGACTCCCGTCTCTCCTGTCCCTAAGAGATATTTTTGTGGATCAAGACTGGGAGAGAAGAGGTGGATGAGAAATGCTGAGTTTAAGATCAGCTTAAAATCTGCTAGGTCAGTGAAAGACAATTATGAATTTGCCCTTGAACTCTGGGTTTAACAACTCCTGCCAAAAGCCTCCAAACAGAATCTAAAACCAGGTATGGTGGGCCAGAGAGGTCTGGTGTCCAGCACAGTGGCTTTGGGGCAGGGCCAGCAAATCCAGAAAGATCTGGATGGCAGAATTCCCTAGAGCACTGCAGGTTGTGTGCAAGTCGGGGTTTAGCATGGAACTAAGACAATCCCAAGTCCAAGGGGGGAAGCTAAATCAGACATCTTGGGTCTGACCTGAAATGGGGAGACATTTCTATTATTCCCAGTTACACTGGTCACCCTGCTTCCTGGCATGGCAGTATTTGAATACCCAGGGCTACAAAACCTGGTTCCATGGTAAGTGGATTTAGAGAATGACAACCCCAAGAGGATCTAGGAATTACACAAAATAAGCTGTGTAAAGACCTGAGGCAGGGAGAAGAGATGCATATTACCTAGTTTAGTGATGGCTGCATCTGAATAGAGCATCTGGATGAAATGAGGAAGCTTCTCCTTCCCACCCTCTGTCTCAGCATGCTCGAGGAGTCGTGGCAAGTCAAGCAGGAACACCTCATCATTCAGAGCGATTTGAAGGAGGGAGACACGGGGCTTCCCGACCATGCCAAATGAAGGCCTCCACTCCATGTCAATGCCAACAACCTGCCCAGGCTGCAACACAAGACAAAAGCCTTCTTCACTTAGAGACTGTCTGTGCTTGAAAGTAGCCTGGACAGTCCCTGTCCAGAACACAACCACTTCATCTCTTTGCTAGTGTGCAAACTGCTACAGAGACAAGTAACTTTTGCAGCACACCTGAGTTACCCCTTCAGGGACCTTTGCTGGCACAGCAATTCCCAACACATTCCCCACATCAGACAAGCCTAAAGGAAGCAGCTGTTCTTGACCTGGGGTGGGAGACGTTTGATGGCAGTGGCCCACACACAGCCCTGCGTACCAGCCTGCTATGGAGTTTCTGCTCCCTGACCCTGCAAAGTAAATACCAGAGTAACACTCACCTGCAGCACCTTTTCCCAGCACTGCAGTGTCTCCTCCCACGTCTGCAGGAAGTGAATATTTGCCCGTGGAATAGGAAGCTGGTAATGGTCCTTCTTCTTACTCTCTTCATAATTATCTGCTTTTGTGGCCTCTTCTACCCTGCACAGAATCAGATGCAACAGCTTTAAGCCATGCAATGAGAGGAAATCCTAGATTGGAGGAACATCAGGACATCTTAAGCCCCTTATTCCACTGTGGCCCTCTATTTCCCCATGCCATGCAACTCTTTCTCTTACCCTCTCTTTCCCTGCTTTCCCTGTAATCTCAAGTCTCTTTCATCTTGACTCATCCTCTCTTTTTATTCCTATAACAGAAATGGCACTGCGTCTGAGACCTCACCACACACATGCAGTGTACCCACTGCAGAGGACACCCAAACCAAAACACGAGCTGGAGTCAGAGTCCCAAGCCCCGTCCTCAACGCTCAGCTCTCTTTCCCAGAATTGATGCAACTTGGATGACAAAGCTGGGCAGCTGTTTCCATATTCAGAGATAACACATTTTAGATTTACTGCTTTTTGCCCTCAAGGTTAACATGGAAGACTGCTAGCTCCCACGGTGTAATACATAAAAGAGAAGTGAGCTCTGACCAGCGCTGTGTCCAAACAGGAGCTTCACACTTCCCCACAGCAGAAACTGGCTCAGAAAGAGACTCTCAGACTGCTCCACACTAAGATTGCTACCAGCTAGGAATGGGTGAATCTGCCTCATTTTACAGTGCAATTACTTGGGAAGGCTGCACAGACCTCCCTCATGCTATTCAGCTGCTTCTCCTCCATCCCCTTCCCTGTAACGTGGCCACATAAGTTGTACAAGAATATTTGTCCTACACTGCACAGTGATGAAATGAGAAAAGTTAAAAGATAAAGTTTCAAAACCTTCTATATTTAGAGGAAGACAGCCAGCTGAACCCACAGACTGAGTGCCTTGCTTGTCCTACTCCCTCCATTTGGGGTTCAGATGGCACTACACAGAGAAATTCAGTATCTGTGTATTAATACCCTGGGAATGTTGGAAGATGCCTGCAGAAATGAGCTAACTGATTTCCTACAACAGGATCTTACACAGCACATTTTCTTTTCAAAATGCAGCAGAGTCTCTTGAAATGGCCTTGTAACTGGAAGGTCAGCAGATTGCTGTGGTGTCTCAGCCAGATGATGCAATCAGAGGAAAGAAACTAATAAAAAATATCCAGCTATTTTGGACATATCACAAATTTCTGGATACTCTCTTTCCCATAGAGACTTGAAATTGTTTACTATTTGAGAAACTATTTACTAACCTTATGTTTAGGGGACTGACTGTGTGACTAATTTTGTAGCATAGCAGCTTTCACTGTGCAAACACTCTTTTCTGAGGGTTTGTGTGCATGGGGAAGTCAATATTTGTGTAAAATATTTAATGAAGGTGTGCAGTCTCAGGTCTCCAGGAATATTCTCACCTGCAGAGTTCAGGAGCCGTATGTGGTGTGACCAGTGGCAGAGATGATGTTGTTTATATGCTGGTACCACCTTGTTCTCTACAGTGTGAACACCCACTCTGGGAACCTGCTGCTTTGGTAGCTCAATAAATGAGGCAGACAGACTGTTTTATTAGGTTCCATGGCTCCACTGATTTTATAGCAGCTACTACAGCAGGTATCGTGACTGGATGAGTAAACTGGGGCACAAAGGGTTTTACTCATCTGTCACAAGTCCTCATGAATGGCAGAGCACATCCTAATCGGCATGCCTTCACTCCACCCATACATGACACAGGATTCCCAGAGCAGAGAGAGGTAGTGATGTTTTTTTATCTTTCTAGATGCACAGAGTCTGTGGCTAAGTCACACTCTTGTTAACCTCCCTTTGTGTTTTGAGGGATTACACCTCATGCAAAAACCTTGTGGCTCCTAACTGGTGGCTGGTGCAGCTTCAGGAGGGAGGAGGAGGGCAGCTCCAGCAATGCATCAGAGTTAAGCATGTCCTAGACAGACAAGAGTTTCCTGTGCTCCAAGAAAGCCATATACCATTTGAAGAAGTGGGCCTTTGCTGACAGTGTTTTGAGGATGATTACATCTGTGTCATATTTGCTGAGGTTACATGGGTCTTGAACATGAACCAGGGTAGATCTGCACAAGGAGAAAGATCAGATCCATGAAGCTCAGCACATGAACTGCTCAAAGCCATCTGTGAGACCCTCCCAAAATCATTAGCATTAAAAAATAATAATACACTGTGTTCTCTTTCACCTTCTACATAATTCAAGTTAGTCCAATCTATGCTCCAAAAATATGATCTTTTGTTATGAAAGCTGCAGTTTTTGCATAAACACCTCTTCCAGGAGAGGGAAATTTGCTGCAGTGTTAAAGACAACAAACCTGATGATAAACCTGTTAGAGCAGGTAACCTCGCTCAGTCTCAGGCTTGGTCTTCTTAAAATGGTCTCCTTATACCCTAGTAAGGTGTCAGCACTAACCAGGCAGCCAGTGACAGATCCTAACTGTTAGCTGGAGTTCATAATTCTGACATATGACACCAGAAGGAAAGTCCTGCACTAAGATCATAAGGTAAAAGGAAGCACCCAAATCATCTGCATACAACTGCATGTTCTGCAGTAACAGGAGAAAGCCCCAGACCACACGAGGTAGCAGATGAGCATGGGTGTGCAGACTCATGCAACAGCGATGCCAAGAGGTACCCTGCCTCTGCTTCTCACGCCAAGTGCATGGCGCTGAAAGCGCCCAACTTGCTACCCAGGGAGCAGTGATCATTGACTTCCTGCTGCCTTTATATCTCCCCAAACAGGCAATGTATGATGGCATCATCAACTCCTCCTGGACCACAGTCCATTTCAAATCAGATTCAGATTACAACATATATACTGAGAAGTTCAGCTCCATATGGGAAGTTACTCCCTCCTATTACAGGCTTCAAGGGCTATGTTTGCAGGATGCTAAAGATACGGGCTACCAGCCTGCACAAAGTTGTAAATAGTTACCTCTCGGGAGTGGTCAAATTTTCCCACAAACTTTCCTCTAATCTCACCTGGCTTCTGAACTAGAAATATCAATCTCCATGCCAAAAACCTCCCCCCAATACATTTCACCAGTGAGAGTAAGAAAGGCATCAGTCAAATGGTGCCAAGTCCAGTCAAGCACAACACCCTTGAATAAGGTGACCGATGTGTACAACAATGGAAGAGTCCTAAGGAACCCTAAAATTATCACTGCTTCCTCTCTTCTGTTTTTGACAAAAGCTTTCAGCATGTGGAAACATATCATTGCTTCCCAAATGACAGCAAGGCTTTGAGCTATACTGTACTCCAGCCAGACAGCCCAGAGCTCTCCTGCATTTGCACTGAGCATTCAGGGATAACTGTGCACAGAATCCAACTAGATGAATTCCTGCACATGAATGAGCGGAGAAAATGCTGCTTGATTGTAGCAGGCCAGCAAGGTAGCTGCATAACTACTCTGAACCCAAGGACTGTGGTAGCCTGCAGCATTGCAAGAGTTTGGCTCACAAACTTGCATGGGCACAGAGGCTACCGGGCTGTGTTGATGGGACTACCAGCCAGACCTCACCCAGCCCAAGGTTCCAGATCTTCTGTGCAGTCCTGGGTGAGATCCTAACAGGACCCTCAGGTAGTATCATCTGCAAGGTCTGCAGTTCCTCAAGACTTGCAGTAGCCTGCATATGTGCAGGCCTTTCTGCAGGAAAAAAAAAGGTTTAAAAAAAGGTGCCAAACACAGCTATCTCTGAATAACTTGCTTAAACTTCTTGTGGACAGAGTCACTGAAGCATAGCAGATACACCACCACTCACGTGAGTATAAAAGTGAATTACTGGGGCTGAGGAAATCATTTACATTGAGTCATTTTTTCAAATACAGCCTTTCTTCCTCCATACAACATAGCTGAGCAACTGCCTGGGATACTGTTGCATGAAAAGGATGATCTTGGGCGATTTTCTTAAGGAGACACAGCACAGAATACCCAGAAACAGAACTACAAAGCCCTGGTACTCCTCCAGATCTAGTTTGCTTTGGGGATCAGACAGCTCCTAACAGCTTAGGTGGCTATATGTGCCTTCCTAAATTTCGAGCCTCTTTTCACCTTTACACAGCTTTGTCTACACACAGCATGGAACCTGGCCACCTTCTTCCCTCCATCCTTCCCCTCTGCTCCTCCTACACCAGCAGGTTCCCAGAGATCCTTGACTGGGGCTATGTGCACAGTTCTGTGTGCTTAAAATCAAGGACTTGTAAGAACCCTTCTTAATATAAGGATTTTTCAATTCTTTTTTTTTTGTACCTCTGCCTTTGTACTCTTGTTTCAGATCATACAACAGGATGAAGCTCCCATCAGGGGAGGAACTGCAGCTACTGCAGTTAATCTGCTGCACACAACATGGGGGTCCCAAAGCAGAAGAGGAACCATGGCACTGTGTTATTGGGATTGCATTAGAGGAAGAAAAGGGGACAGAGACTAATTATAGGGGGCTGCTAAAGGCTTCTTAAGCTCGCTAGGTAAATTTGTGTCAGAGAGTCTGGTTTTATCCCAAATTCAATTAATGCGACTCCTCTGGGACCTGACCCCAAATGTCAAAAATTCCCATTACTTCTGAAAGCTTTGGATGAGACAGAAATTACAGACTGCGATGAAAAATGGCTTATAACCTGTCAAAGGAGGAAGAAAATTAAATACAGTTAGAAAAATTTAAGGAACTTTAAAATTATTTTCTTGGTCATAAGTCTCCTAAAAGGCATTGAATCAGATTATAGTACAGTGGGGGATGCAGAGTATATCGAAAATTTTGACAGACATGTAATCAGCTCAGTAAAATAGACATATATTCAGATCCTACCCACATCATTTCATTCGCACTGTTGATCTGGCAGAGGGAGTCTGAAGACCCCTCTGCAGCATGAAGCAATCTCACATAGCTTCTAAGTACTCAGCAATGAGTTTAAAATGTACTTTCCACAGACATTTCCAGGCTTATGAAAAGCAAATGCAGCATGTACATGGCCAAGATGTGATCTGAGTAAATGGAGGAAGCTTTTGCAAAACTATTTCCCCAAGCAAGCATTATGGCAGATTATTTTAAGCAAATATGTAGTCCTTGTAAGATAAGTAATCTACATTGAAAAAGCACGAAACAGAGTATTTACCTCTCTTGGATCTGAAGCTTTTGAAGCTCATCAGCCACTCCATAAGGTAGCATCTCCTTGGGCAAATTGCAGTGTTGGGCCCATCTTGCTGCTGTCTTCAAATCACAGTAACTGATTAGCAACTGTATCAGGTGCCCTTGAAGCCATCGATTCTCTCCAACTGTGCTCTGAAAGGGGAATCAAGAGTGAAGGAAGACAACTGTTCAGTGCAATTTCCATCATGGGCGTTTCTACCCCCTCTCAGGAGACAGCATCTTCCAGGGGCTCCTGGACAAGATCAGAAAGGAGCAAGAATCCTCCTACTGCAGGAGTGATGTTGTTCAAACCCAGTGAATGCTGCACTTCTCTACAAAGAGATGAAGAGCACATACTTTAACCGAGAGCTCATCAGGGTACTTGGGTCCTCTTGACAGCATGGCTATTGGTTCAGGAAATAGCACTTTGCAGGTGCAGCACAGAGAAACAAGGGTAAAAGAATACCATTTAGCCTGACTGCTGACTAGCATATTATTAGGCTCAGATACTGATTATATTAAGCAAAATCAGAACCAGGGGCTGACTAGACAGTAAAGGTCTTTGGGCTCGTTAGGCTGGTAATTAAGGAATGGGTAAGAGTTTGGACTGGTTTAGTCCCATTTTGTGCCTGTACATAGCCCTGAAGTGATGCCGGGACTTGATGTCCTGGGATACGCAATAGGATTGCTTAGTCTCTCTCCAGGTAAGACAGTAGCATGGGGTCTCCTCCAGCCTTGGGAGTATTTGCACAGGTAATTAGGATCGCCAGTCACACATGGGTTACAGGTAGGACACATCAGCAAAGCTTTCCTGAGCAATAGACTTTGGTGTTCACAGCAGGGAAAAGGCTTGCTCATCAGCCTATAGCCCATCTGCACACACCACCGTGAAGACAGGGGCACCAGGTCCCTCCTCCAGCAACATGCAACAGCACACTGTGTGGACAGACATCCTGTGCAACCCGCACCAGCCCAGCCAGCACTGCGGATGGGGTCCAGCGTGTCGGTGGTGTCACGCTGCATCAGAAATAGGTTGCGTGAAATGTGCTCTAAAAGTCCTACTTTATCCCCACTGATCATAAAAGGAACCTGGAGCAGTCGCTCCAGCTGTGAAGAACTAGGGTCGGGTGCAAGAAATTCTTCCCATTGTGTGTATTCAAGGCCTCTGTGGACACGACAACTGGATTATTGCTTCAGGAAAACACAACAATCTTAAGTGTTGCTTTAGGAGCCTGTGTTACATGCACCTGCAAAGAGGGAGGGCAGTTCAGGACATTCCCCATTCTCAGCTGTTTTCTGACAGAAGAGATCATGCACCCAGTGCCTCAGCACACTGCAGAGCCTGGGGGCAGAAGCACAAACTCACGACTACCTGTGGTTTAAGCCCAAATATCCAGCTGTGAGCCGGAGTGGCTGGAGCATGGTGCACTGCCCACCCTGGCATGAGGGAGCAGGGGAGACAAACAGGGCCCATAACAGTCTCCACTGTGACAGCTGGATTCACCAAAGCTCTTTTGTCTTGTTCACCCTCTTGGCAGATGCAGTTGTAAGAGGAAATACGAACACAGTGACACCGACAGTCACAACAGCTACGTGGGGGTGGGAATAACCCTCTCCTCCTGCCCAGCCAACCTACCTGCACTCGGAAATATCCCAGAGCCACTGCAACCAGAGCAGCAAGCAATTCACTCCTCTTGCCAGACTGATTTACTCATGGATCTGCCTTAGAAGTTAATATTGTCAAGAAAACTTAATTGCTAAAACAAGTTGAAACTCTATACGGTGGATCAGGACCTGTAGCTATATGGCTATATTGCTGCTGGCACTACCAACAAGTATTTTTCAATGTAGTGAAATGCTCAGATACCCACTTAAAGCCCATCTCCACCCTCCGCACATGCCACTGCCACCTCTCCTTTGCCGCCCACCAAGTAGTGCTTGCAGGGTCAGAGTCTGCTCCCAGGGACTGCAGGCACCTTGCTCTCTCTCCACTGCGTGTACAAACACAGCCTGGCTGGGTGGCAGGCTGGGGCCATGGGGCCTCATTCCTCACATTCTTTCAGTAACTAAAAGGTGAGAAGTTGTCTTCAAAGCAGACACCCTGCACAGAGATCAGGAAACAAACCTATTGATGGCCCCAAGGTAAAAGGGAAGGAAAGAAGAAAGCAAAAAAGAAAAAAAGAATGACCCACCTCATAGAGGTGCAGGAGGGGGTAGAGGCTTGGAAGAAAAAGCACAGAGAAATTTGGCATCCCAGGTAGCACACACAACAAGCCAGCCTGCTCATAAAACCTGCTGCCTCAGCACTAAGTCTGCACCCTTGTGACTTTGCCAAATGTCAAACCACATTTCTTCTCACGGATATGTGAAGGAATATTTTTACTGCTGCTCCTAAGAGGTTGGTGTCACAGCAAGAAGCCAGTGTCAGTGGGTCAGGAGTCCAGCAGCTAAACAGGGGCTCAGTTACGGGAAAGAAGCAGGAGACAGAACAGAGGGAAGGGGCAGAGCAGAAAAGGATAAGCTATGATGGTAATGCTTCTAGCTCTCCACATTTCCTCCTGAATCTTTCCTCCCAGCCATGCCAGCCCTGATACTTTGTGCATCTCTCACATCTCTGCCTCATGCAACTGAGCTCAGCCAAGCACCTAACACGTGAAGGAGGTCTGAATAACTCCTCCTGCTGCGTTTGCCAAACCACTTCTCAGAGTCCTTCCCCAAAAGAACATACTTTCTTATTAACATCACAGAGCAATTCCCTCTTCTAGCTTCCCCTGTGTCCATCCTATTGTCTTTCTGCCTTTTTTCTAGAACACAAAGTCTTTGGGGTTGGATCTCTCTTCAGTTCACCCAGAGTCAATTCTTAATAAATCTCATTATGTCAGCTTTATTTCTGGAAATAATGAGGTGCAGATATTTTTTTTTTTTAGTTTAATGATAACAGATTTATTCTTTCAACCACAAAAATAACTCTGGAAAGAAGGTTAATCTCTCCAGAGATATTACATCTTGCATTCTGAAACAGAAAATAGCTTGCTTTTTTTTTTTTACTGAAAAAACCCAACATTGCTATAAAGGGGAAAGGCTTCCACCACAACAGCTTTGCAATAAGGAAGAATGTGGAAACTTTGGCCCAAGAAGATGTGGGCACAGATGCAGACAAATGGTTCACTAGGGATGACATTTCATGTATTCTGTTTTCAGTAAATGAACACTTTTCAAGAGGGAACTGGCACAGTTGTTCTGATCAACATCAGCGACACCTCCAAGCAGGAAAAGATTATATATACCATGAGGCTTGTTTACACCCCTCTCTGAATTCTAGACATATCATACGTTCTTTAATCCATAGGCACACACAAAAACTCCTGACACCAACAATAAACCCATGATTAAAGCTTTCCAAAATGACTGCTGCAGATTACCTACCCGTAAATCCTGTTCTCACCCAGCTGAATACTTTACAAAGCTCACAACCAGTGCAGAGCAAGCTTAGGAATGTCCTGATCTTAACCCATAGCATCAGCAATTCCTCCATTGTTATCGATAATTTTGGATCCAAATATCCAGTATCTTCTTTGGAAGTCACCATAGCCAACTAGATTACTTTATCTGTGTGTGCTAAGTTGCATTTCTGTCTGATACAATTCTCTGCTTTCCCTCAATATCTTTTACCGGAGAGTGAAATTATTCACACCAGTGACACTGGTTATTTGCAGAGTCAGATTTTAATTTAACTTTTGAATGTCTTGGCCGATTTCCCCTGTTCTCAAGTGCTTCCAGAATAAACAAAAAACCCCCGTTAGTGTAGAGAAAATGTCAAGCAGAATATTTAGAGCCAGCAGCTTCAAAAGGGGGAAAAGAAACCTGGACTTTGAAAGGACAAAACCACTGTAAGCAGCGGAGGACACCAACAGCATTTCTAAATTCACTGTGGTGCTGCAGGTACTGTGCAGACACCTTTGTTTAAAGATTCCCTGGAACACCCTACTGTGTTAGTTTCACTGTAACATTTTTTTATTTGTGCTTGAGATTTCTGTTTTGAAGTTAGCATTAGTTTACTATATGGAAAGATACTGGAATAGTATGTCACCATTAGTATGTCATTGAAGGGAAGTCCTTTATGCATGAGATTGTAGCTGGGACCCTCACTGCCAGCTCAGACCAGGGTCACACAGCCTTTTCTGTGAGAGAAGGGGGATCCTGACTTCTGGATATCCTACATAGATGGCAGTCGGATAAAAGATGCCAATTTTACCCACACTCACTCCTGAACAGGGTTTCTTGTGAAAGCAGCAGGCCACTCACCCATAGCCAATGCACAAAGACAGAAGCATGAGAAAGCTGTGCTTTCTCACCACTTGAGCTGTTCTCTTGCTCACAGGCACTGGCTACTCAGATGCACTAATTTATGAACTGAAGAAGAACAAAATAGCCTCCATTCATGGCCCAGAAGACTGACTTTCAGATAGCAATCAGTGCGTCATTGACAGAGCCACACTTCAGTGTTCTGGAGGCCATTACCACATCAATGGCGGGGAAGTGGTCTTTCTTCTCTCTTTCAACAAAGCTGTAGCAATGTGGCTCCCTGGGGCATGCTCACACTACCTAGCTTCAGCTTTGTGAATCAGGAGACTCAGCTTCCCAGTCTCCCCATGCAATCAGCTCTTCCAAATGGCAATTCAGAGGAGTCTAACTTACGGTAGCACTTGAACGGATCAAGGCAAAGGCAACTCTTAAAGCCAACTTGCCGCTGTACTGGGGCTCCTCACAAGGAGCTTATTGCTCCTGGGCAACCTGAATGAAGCTGCTAGCTTGTGATGAGTAGCTAGGACAATACTGTGTGATGAGACACATCTGGCTCCATTCTTCTCTCCGCAGCTTACACAATCCTGCCAACTCTTGTTCAGAAGTCCAGACACCACCACCAAATGGCAGCCAGAAGAAAAAAACCATATAGCTCGTCTGTTAAAATTCACCCAGTTGACTGCACAGACAGCTGCGTTTCAGCCAGCAGGTTGAGGGGAGTGATTACTGCCCTCTGCTCTGCACTTGTGAGACCACACCTGGACATGGTGCCTAGTTTTGGCACCCCAATGTAAAAGAGATGCTGAAGAATTGGAGAGAGTTCAGTAAAGAGCCACTGAGATGGTTTGTGGGGTGGAGAACTTGATGTAGAAGGAGAGGCCAAGGGGAGGGAAGGCTAAGTTGGGGGGATATTGGGGAATATAATCGCTCTCTTCAATTTTATCATGGGGGATCATAGAGAAGATGGAGTCAGATCCTTCCAGAAGTTCCAGCCAGGCCTTAAGGAAAACAAAGGTGACAGTGAGTGGCTAAACACTGTACTGGGTCCAGAGAGGCTGTGGAACCAGGCAAAGCCCTGTGACACCTTGTCTAACTAAGTTGGCCCTGCTTTGAACAGGAGGGCAGAGAAGAGACCTCCACAGTCTCCTTCAAACTGAAATTCCCCTCTGATTCTGATTAGCATTGCTGTGCATTCCCCAGCACTGAGACTCGTCTCCACACAGACAGGTGGCTTCTTGCAGTGACTGCTGCTTTCAAGTTCCAAGCACCTCCTGGGCAAAGAACACCCAAGATCTCATCTACCCAGAATACAGGATGGTCCTGATCATACTCAACAATGCTACACAGAGATCCAAATACATTTCCTGCATTGGGATTCCTTCCAAATTTCTGTCAGGCAGCCCCTGAGGGAAGTCATTCATCTTCACCAGATGAAGTCATCACGTCTCCAAAATCTACTCATACTGCCACAGATGAGAGAAGGTATATAGCAGAGGTAAAGAACAAACTCTGCTTTCAAAGTCAGACCTGAAGAGAGTATTTTCAAAAAACATTTTTTTAAACACAGCATTGGACATCCTTCATACAACCTTCACCCAACTCACAGAGCTACATAACAGATAAACTGCCTGCTGGCAACGGCTCCACTTCACAGGACACATGACACTTCCTACTTCAGAGATGAAAGGCTCTGCACACATTTTACTTCAGTGAATCTGACACAATCTTTACCAGATTTCACTTCCATAGCTGACCAGAACATGGATATCAATGTTTCTTGGCTGGAGAAGGCACAAGCCCAGACAGAAATTGAGGTTTAATGGAGACAGTGTAATACTCTGCAACAACAGTGCTCCTAACTGCCCAAGAGAACCATCAGGCATGCAATCCTGCAGATGTTTCAGGATGTGGGAGGATTTAGTAAAGAGGGCACCACGATGCATCTGTAAGATGGTAAAGCTCAGCACTGACACTAAATCACAATACCCACCAGCATACAAATGCAGCCACTTAAATTCTGTTCTGAAAAATCAGCTTTTACTGTCTGATTAGCCACCACTGCTGCGCTTGCAGAATGCCATTAGTGAAGGGAGCCCGTCCCTCTGCTCCTGTCACTGTGGATTTCAGACAAATCTCCCAGAATGGAAGGAAGCCTGAGACTGTGTTGGTACGAGTCAGCCAGTGCCACTTGTGTTCGGGGTCACAGATCAGTTCATGGTCTTGTTTAGCAGAGTAGGTGTAGCCTGAC
The DNA here is from genome assembly GCF_929443795.1 of Astur gentilis. Lineage (NCBI taxonomy): Eukaryota > Metazoa > Chordata > Aves > Accipitriformes > Accipitridae > Astur > Astur gentilis. Next base: position 9,122,414 of record NC_064908.1, read on the forward strand.
ACTTTGGGGACTTTCCCAGTGGGAAGATCAGAACATTTATTTTTATTTTAACCCACAATTAACTCATTTTCCTCAACCACATTCCACAACAGCTCCAGGCATGCTGATAAACAAAATCAGGGTGCATTCACCTGCAATACTTTTTCTCCCTTCCACCACTTGTTCAGGGAATGTCATAGATGTACATTACGTTCATGTACATATGTCTTCATTAGCTATAGGGCCAGGCTAACCCTATTAAATTAACCTTTGTTTGGAGAGAGAAATAATTGCATGCCATCCATAAAAAACTAAAATACAGTTCCTTAACAAATAGATAAAGGTAACTTTATCCTACTTGCTTTTTAAGATATAATTTCTTTTTCCTTCACTTCAGTGTGAAGTCTGTCCTGAGGGTCTGTGCTTCTCCCTGAAATCCCTTTCTCACAATCACTGCAGAGGCGTCTTCTGAATTCTAACCTAACCCTGGCCCCAGAGTTGCTGAATATTATTCATCCCAGGGATCAGCAAAGGACCAAGGACTTGTTCTGAATACATAAGCCACACAGTTTTGATATGCTTCCAGATTTCTCACACCTCTTGGTCCCACAATGGCAGGCTGGAGATATTTTCTGGAAGCATTCCAGCACTTGGCAAGACTGAAGATGAATGAGGACGGGGAAATTGGCCAAACTCTTTCAGAGCACAAAGTAGTATGTTACTTATCACAGTAGATGCTTTGTCTAAGTCCAATAACACAGTGCACTGAAGACAAACTGGCAACCCTTATCTTCCCAGTGTATTTTGAAGTAGCATTTATCTATCTGCCTTTTGTCATTATGTCACACACACACACGAACAATGTGTTACTGTGGCAAATGGCAAATTGTCCTCGCCAGTTTAAGAAAGTGAGGGCTCCCATTATATACTGCACATTAGGTGACCTGCACCGCTACTGAGGTTCACTGAAGCTGGTCCTCATATGACCCAACATAATTTCTCTGGTCTCTCAAGTCTAAGAAGGTTTATACAATTGCCAAGCACTTCATAAACTTTCTACAAAAGTCACCATTACACAACTCTATTTTAGTTTGTATCTCGAAGCATGGAAGCCCACACGAGGAACACATGACTTTCTGCTAAGCAAGGAGGCTGCCTGAAGGATTACTATCAAACATGATTATTCCAAAATCCAACTTAGCAGAAGTGCATGACATTCACTCGTACTACAAGATCTGTCTGCAGGAACTCCTCTCCAGCTACAAAAGCACAGCAAGGGACCACAGCGACAGCCACATGCTGCCAGAGCTCGACACCATTGTGGGGACAGGAACAGAGAACTAAAGCACTACTTTACTACAGGACTGCAAGAGCTGCAGATGTGTAAAGAGGAAGAGCCTGCAGGAATGAAACCACTGTCGCTGTGTCTCCACTACTGCTGTTAAATGAACTCGCAGGATTACACTTCATCAGTTTGTCAGGATGTACGTGAGCTGAAGCCACCATGACGCCTTCCCATTTGTTTTGGAAAGCCCTAATGTTAACCCTAATGAGCTAAACCGGTATACCAATTAACCCAACCAATCACTCAATTAAATGTTCCCATACCCAGTCACATACATAATGAGAATTCAGAAGCTCCATCTTCCTTTCCACAGAGAAGTGGAATTCCAGCACATCTACTCCCCAGTGGGGCGGGAGGATTTACTGCTTGGGTCCAGCCTGTGTCAGCTCCACACAGCCAATGGAGACTCTTCAGGAGGAAGGATCTGCAGATGGAGGAAGAGCCTCAGAAACCTCTTTCTTGTTCTCTCCCTACTCCATTCTGCTCACTTAGGTCAAATTCCAAGTTATGAGGCTGAGCAACAAAGCAGGAATCTCCTGTTACTTGGTACTGGCTCTGGATTATTTTAACAGCTTTCTACAGGGGTCCTCCTATACCAAGATGCATCATTACTCTGCCCATACCTATTCCTGATATATGGCAATTCCCCTCAGATGTGCACTTTTCTTGTGGAAATAGCTGCATGAAAGATTGGTCATCAAAGAGCTCCAGGTTCTCACCTGTATCACTACCTTAATTAAAAGGCCTGTAAGCTCTGAAATGGAATTAACTTAAAATCTCCTGCGTTCATTGCCAAAGCAGCAGCAAGCTAATTTCTTTGTTTTCGTTTTAACCCAGCCCTGAGCTTCACTGACATTGACTTCTTAGGTCTCTTCTCTGCTGCTGTTTCACTTCTAAGCAGGTTGGTGAGAGCTCATGACCTGCCTTTGAAAGCCCTTCTCCAGGCCACACTGGAACTCCTCAGCGATGCTCACCATGGGCTATTTCATTCATCTTCCCAAGCCTCGCTGTGCCTTGTATTCACACCTAGTGCTCTCCCCGGCTCCGCTCTGCTTATGGATCTGTTCCAGCCCAGGCTTGCTTCAGAATAGTTAGGAACTTGGTTTGGGGTTCTTTTCTCTCTAAGAACATGCTAATGTGGCATTCCCAGCAGGGGACATTTTTCTGTTTACTGAAGTCTTCAAAGTGAATAAGCAAAAATCTTGACGATGGAAATACTTGCTCAGGAGCACTAACTCTTCCCATCATTAGTGTATGAAAAATAGATGCCCACAGGAAAAACATGAGTTACCACTTATTTCTATTTTACCATGTACAAACCTCATCTGGCTCATAGCCAAACCAATCTGCAAAGTATCTTTGCAGGATCTTTACCAAAAGCAAAGCTTGGCAGTAGATTTTTCTCTCCTTTAATCTCTTTTGGTACATTTAAACTCCTGGTGTTTTTTGTTCTGAAAGAGAAATGCTTGAGAGGGTTGACTGAATGAACTCTGAAATTCACACTCTGGCAAATTGGACTGATTTCCTAAATCCATAATTACAACATTCCTCAGAGATATGCATTCTTTCAGAGCGAACAAGGGAAGATTAGTTTCCTGTTTCTTCCCATTTACATGACTTCTCTGTCAAGAGGAACTTTTTTTCTTTCTAAACAATCCTCTGTTTATGTGGTTCTCTTCTTGGCAGGGAACTGGTGAACTAATCTCACCTAAAAGTATAATACAGCCGAACTATCACAATTGCAAATAGCCTGACCATCTTTGTGCAAGGCAGCTGATATGCACAGGCCTTTAGAATCCAATATCTATCCGTGGAAGCACTCAAACAGGTACTGATCGATTACAGGGTTTCTAAATAACATGGAATGATTACTGAATGACCAGATAGTTTTACTGCTGGCTGGATAAGAACATAAGAGTGGATCTGTGCTTGTGTGTGAACATGTACAAGGCTTAAGACTTTAGTAAAGCTGGGCAAAGGTAGCCCCCTACATCTGCACATCCCCAAGCATGTATTGTGTTTTCTCATGCCACAGAGCTGCAAATAAGAGTTGTCTCCCACTTGCAAACAGAGTATGTGCAGACGCCTGTTGCTTTTTCTTTTTTAAAAAGTAGTTAATCTATCCTCTCCTTCTGTGCTAACACAGGAACCAGGCAAGCTCCATGTCCCATCCTCTTCTTTGCCTTTCCCTATTTCTGCTGGACACGCCAATGTCAGTGCTCTTGATAGGGTTCCCTTTCTCTTGGAGCAAAAGGAACATGAGGATTTGCTTGTTTTAAGTAAGCCTGTCCCCATTTTTACTTTGTGGTATACAATCCTATAGTTGTTGCAGTTTGGAGTCAGTAACAGCTATGACGGGAACTACTATACTAGACTCCTGATGTAGCTTTTAAGGACCCTGTATGTTCCACATGTTCCTATAAGGTTTTGGATGATAGCCCTTCCTATATTGTCTCCTACTCCTAAGATGCTTCTCCCATTTGGCTGAATTAAACACACCACCAGGGCACATCAGTTCAGTCTAACGGCTTGCTGATGCTCTTAACTTTAATCTAATACTGACCTCTCAACCTACAGCCATAAGCCAATTAGCCTCTTTTTTATACCATACCAAATCTCTTTCTGATGAAGTTGTGCTTTCAAATGAACGCATGCTAGTGACAGAAATGTAATTATACTGCTTAGCAGCAAGCTAGCCCTGTCTGCTTGCAGGGGGTTTAAGGTCAGAAAGCATCTCTAACATACTGAAACAATTTAAAGAAGACTTTTTTTTCCCCAGTGTGTTCTCTCTGGTTTCCTTTCTTCACTTTCCAGTACTTAATATGTGTGCACATAAAGGCTATTTGGCCACAACTTTTAAAACTGAGGTCCTGAGCTTTCAAATTAGTTACTTGCCAATACCTCTCTGAAGCAGAAGACAGACGCTCAGCTCCCTCCCATATGCTTCTCCAGAATCCCCAGAGCTTGGCCCTGTAGATCCACACTTAAGTAAATGTGAGCTCATTTTCCAAAGTTATTGAGCAAACACATCTTCCATCACTCCAGAGAAATTTTTGGCTGATTTTTAAAATGTTTTTGACATTTTTGACAATCTGGTAGATAGTACAGAAAACAATGGCAGTTTTTCTTAGCTTCTTTGTATCTACTGTAAAATTCCACCAGAATTCATTAGTATGTTTGTGCTTAACCACAATTTATTTATGAAGAAATGGCTGGATTTGTTATAAATAAAACTACCATAATTATCATTAGGCACAGCTCTCCAGGTCTTACAGAAGAAAATCTTCTCTAAGCCATGCAGGAGGTACATGAGGTATTTATATTTAACTGCATATATCATCCTTTGATAGACTTTTCTTTAGATAGCAAGGCATGGAACACACTGCCTGGTTGGCTCTTCCCATGTATTTCTCCCACAATGGCTGTAGGTTTGTTAAATGAGAAGTTCTCATTTCTTTTAGACCAACAGTGCTAACTTCATTAGTACAGATGCATATTTTACTACTCTCTATCCAGAAAGCAGAATGTAACTGAAGAATTATGTTATGCTTTTCCTGAGACAGTCACAGATGTGCCTGTTTTTTTGCATCAGCCCTATCAGTAAGTCCTTTTGCTTTGCATCTCTGATGTTATTTCAGCTATCAATAAATACATGACACCATTTACAAACCAAACTGAAAAATAGAAGGAAATCTATACTTTGCCTGCTACTTTTATTGTCCAGTTTTTCCATGGTTTAATATTCCCTTAGGTACAATACACTTTTACATCATATTGTGGCTATATGTTCTCCCCAGAGACCTCCAACAGGAATAGTATATCTAAAGAAAAAGGCATGGGGCAAAAGCAGAGGGATTGCGAAAACACTCCCACCACCACTGAGTTTCTGGTCAGTCGCTTAGCAGGGGACAAAATGCAGGAAAAGGAATGAAAGGAGCAATGGGAGCAACAAGTGGGCACTGGGGAAAGAAAGACTGCCAGTTCTCAACTGATATAAAGCAATTCCCTCAATCCTGCCTTCACAAGACAGATACCAGATCTTAAACCTGTCACTGGTCCAGGTCTAAATACCATCTATTTTGCAAAAGGGAAATTGAAGAGAAGAGAAGAGAAGAGAAGAGAAGAGAAGAGAAGAGAAGAGAAGAGAAGAGAGAAGAGAAAAGAAATCTCTTTTTTAAACAGCAGCTGTTAGGAAGCTGCTTAAGGTTGTGAAAAGTTAAATGTAATTCTTTTGCAGATAGCTTAATGGGGAAACTGCAGGCAAAATAGAGACAAGGAGTAGCTCCTGCATATTTATATACACACCCATACTCAGAGCTACCCGGGCTCAAGTGAGACAGCTCCTCAGCTCAAGCACCCTGTTGCAGCAACACTAGTAGAACCATGAAAATTTATTTCAGCTGATGATTCCTCCCTGAGACTTTTAAGGCCAGAAGGAACAAAAACAATCACCCACTGGTTCTAATTTCCTGCTAAAAAAGAGGCCATAAATACTAGCAAGGGACTCCACACAACGGCTGGTTAAACTAGTTTTGGTTTCTACCTTCCAGGAAAACAGCCAGTCTAGATTTGATGTCTGAGTGATGAAATCCATTATATCCCTGAATAAACAGTTCACTGAAACACAGAGCGAAAGATAATTTGACATGCAGACTTATACCGAAAGACATGTCATTTATTAATCACCTCCTGAATATCATTCCCATTTGCATTGCACAGATTGCTTAATTCCCTACAGATATTAAGTTCCTTACACTACAGGGATGTTGGTGTACTCAAAACAATCTTGAGTCAATTTAAAAGTTTGCCTAAACTCAGGAGTCCTAGGGAAGGACACTAGATGTGGATATTTGCAAAGTAGCCTTTTGACCTGTTGTCCCTATTAAAGATTCCCAAGAGCAGGATTACTGGCCAGGTGTTCTGGCCACAAAAACTTTTAAAAAATAATTGCATTCTTCCGTTTAAATTCCCCTTAAAAATTACCTCCTTGAGCATAACAGCTATTACATTTTATTCCAGAGGTATTTACATTTTAATTGAGGTCAAAATGGTCCTGTACAGAAAGAGCGTGTTAGGATCTTGGCATCAATCATTGAGGATGTTTGCAATTTAGAAATTAATTGGTTAAATAAATACGATTACATCAACTCCTTCCTATAGTGTAAGATAATTTACACCTATTAAGGACCAGGAATTGTCAAAGTTTTTCAAATGTATTACACATAAAGGAGGGTGCTTTACTTTTATGCCTTCTGTTTGCGCAGATTTCTGAATATTATCTGTGAAGTAGCAAAACAACCCTAGAATTTTAGCGGAACTGGAGTTATACATTTGTTACGAATTATTAGCATCTCACCACTGGTCACCCAGAGAACGAGCTGGCACAGTGTTTGATTTTCATGGTCAGAAATTTTAAAATAAATAAGTTATCTCATTGTCACAGCTGGAGAAGGAGAGGAGATTAGCTGCAGTCTCTCCCAGTGCTGAACATGGTGAACAGCTGGCTCCGGGGTTCATCTACTTCATTCTCATGCAAGACCAGAGCAGACTAAATAGCTGCAAAACAGGGGCCTTAGAAAACACAAGGGCCACTTTTCTAGATGTTGCATCTCCGTACCCTTCTCTCAAGTCACACATGCTAAAATGGAGGACAGAGTGGTTCCAACCATTAGCTGGCAAAAGGGCTGTCTGACAAGCCACAGCTCATGATGAGTGCCCAAAGAACAAGTAACATCTTTTCAAACACCAGTGCTTTTTCTGAACATGAGTTTTAGAAGGGTTTAAGATTTTTACATTTGAGAAACTAAGGGAGAGTTCCCCCAATGCAAACACTAGCACAGAAAGTTTTTCAATTTAGGAAAAAAAGGCCCTTTGGCTCAAGGTCAGTAAAGTGGAAGTACCATTTCTACAACTTCGCTGTCCCAGACACCTTGCAAAACAGGTGATTGTAACACTGACAGTCCTAAATAAACTAACTGGTTTTAACCCTGCCCAACACTGATTCTAGTTATTGTCCCAAATGAAGAGCTACATCACTGTGCACCATCACTCTTTTCTGCTTCATGGGAAAAGGAATTTCAGAGCAGGAAGTCCAAATAAACACACGTATGCTTCTTGGGCCAAAGTACCCTGAGATAACACTCTAAACCATAGCAACTGGTTAGCTCTGCTGCAGTCTAACTACTCCCTGCAAAAATACTCTGGATGTTAGAATCATCAAGCAAGTGTGTGCCTTCTGGACTCTAACAGTTCAGAAATACCCATCATATTCTGTCATTTCCCCTGCACAACTACCCTAGCCTTTCCTCATCAAGACGAGACTGTCTCCTGTGGGTGGCATCAGGGTCTCAGAGCCTCCCAGGCAGTTCTCTCCCTGCATAGATGGGCACAACTCCTATGTGGAATGGATCAGACCTGGAGGGGTGCAGGTGACTCCACACAAAACGGGTGCTTTGGCACTAATCAACCAAACTGAGTCTAGAAGGACACAATTGCAAGATCACCCCCAAAACATCAGCGAGAACACAGCACACTAAAAGTGATGCAGCAAAATACCTGACCCTCCTATTCCCAAGCCCTCTGTTAAACTAGGAGAATTTCAGGTCACCAAAATACAGGTGTCTGGTGATATCTGAGATGTTCTCGGGCTCCAGCTGCCACCCAAGAAGGGACTGCTCCCCCATAGGTCCCATGTCATATTGCCAACCTCATGCAATTATCTCAGACACTGTCTGACATCTAAAACACTGACAGAGGTGACATTTGCAATCAGAGTTGCTTCCCTGCTATGCTCCTCAGATATTATTGTTCTACGTGCGTTCACTTTTTGAAAGCTTGGCAGATGATTGAAAAATGCCTTCCATGCTTTTTAGTCTCAAAGTGATTTTGTCCTGCAGAATTTCCAGGGAAACATCAGTATTCAACAAGCCCCTCTTGCTGCTGGCCAAGTGCTCTCTGTAGTTGCTGGCAGGATGACCCTTCCTGAACACATCTGATCAGTGCCATGTATTGGCTGTTCTGTGGTTGCTCTACACAATTCTACCATCTTTATGCAGCTGATAAAGGCTATGAAGCATGCAAAAATGGAAGCAGAAGGTCACACAGCAAAGCAGACAATTGGCTCATGCCCTGTCTTTTTTTCCTGCCTATCTACCATCAATACCCTACACACCTTCTCCTCTGCTTGTGAAGACAGGCACTCTCCTGTGTGTTTCCATGCAGCTCAGAATCAGTTAGGCAAGCTAATGAATAGCAATGAAGCTGGCACTGTGCAAGAAGAGTACTCTTCCCCTCCCTCTGCCCTCCAGGTATCTCTGCTTGGAGAAGATGATACAAACTGTAGGTCTCCTCCTGGGCTCGCCAGGCTGCCAACAGGCAGTTGTGATGAGGGCAGTTTCCCTAGGGTATGAAGACATTTTGATCCCTTTGCTTTCCCTCCTGCCTCCTCTGCCTGCCTACGGCTGCCATCCCTGCCTGTGCAGCCACAGCCTGGACAGCAGATCAGCAGTGTGGGTGCTGGCAGGTGGAGGGGGCAAAACCAGTTTGCTACAGGGCTGGAAACAGGTTCTGTTGGTCCCACAATTAACTACCGAGTTTCTGCCTTTTGTAGGAGCAGTCAGGATCACACTTTCAATTCATCCCACAGGGCAGGAACAGGAAAACTCTACTTGTACTGCTCAGGGTGAACAAAAAGAAATACCAGCCCAGAAATGTCTATCACCTGCCATACTGAATATGACATGGCTAACACTGCTTTCACCAGGGCTCTTGATATCTATAAAATTTAAGTCTTTTGTTACAGCTGCAGCACAGAATTAAACAAAAATGGGCTTTAAACCCATGAATATTTTCAACCTTTTTGGATTTAAAATTGAAAAAATTATCCAAAATTCTGACTGAGAGTTTGCCGCTGTGGAGTCTTTTGGGAGTTTTGGTTCCCATTCCCCCAGGTGACCCAGAGGTCACACTGTATCCCACCCTCTGCTTCTGACCCGGTGCAATGTATCTTTAATGTGGCATCGCCAGACAGAGCTTGGGAGACACAAACTGTCTGTGAGCCTGAACTAAACATAGGAATGGGACATACAACACAAACAACAACTCTCTCCAGTTCCACAAGGAACCTAACAGATTTTTATTTTTTTTTTCAAAACCTGTCAGGCCATAGGTGAAGCTCTGAGTGGAAAGTTGAACCTTTCTCTCATGTAAAGCCCAATCTTTCAAAAACAGTGAAGTCCCAGACAACCTTAGTTTTTGCACTGAAAAACAAAACTTGCTAAGAGATTCCTCCTTTGTAACTCTTTTGTTCAGTGCAGCCGCGCTGTAAGCAGTGTGAAGCAGAAGCCTACCTGCACATGTGATTATTTCAGTTTCCTCCATATGCATAGGTACAGATTCTGATCGCTTTAAAGTGGTGCCAAAGACAGTAATCTCTGATAGCACTAAGAGTCAGGACTGATAACAGACAAGTTTAAGCACTACTCATGTGATAATTACATAGTTGTCAAAAATATATAAGTTGGCAGCATGCAGAAAATACAAAGTTTGGAAGACATTGGGAAAGCAAAGATGACCTTCTGCCATAGTCCATCATACAGTTGAGCTCTGAGTAGTTCCCTAGGGAGCTGTCTTACCAGGCACCAAACAAGCACTTTTCAGAGCGCATCTATTCCCAAGCCTCCTGTCTTCAAAAGTGCTTAACACAATCTGCAACCATGTGTGTTAACTGGGAGGTTTTTCCCACTATCCACCATAGCATCAACAGAAACCCCTTCACTGCATACACCAAAGAAGTACATCCAGAAGCTGTGGTGAAGATGTCTGCTACAGTTTCATGGCTAATCCCATCTCTTGCTTGTGTCTTGCTGGTCTTGATCCACCAAGGCACCACCAGCACTTGTGCTGGCCTTTAAGCTTGTGAGAATCAAAGGGAACCCTGAAAAGTTCTTTCAATGGATAAGATCACCAAGACCAAGAGGCAAGACCCCTTCCTTTCCAAACAGAGTCTGGTCTCTCACATGGGTATGATAAACTACACACAGAAGTTGAATATTCACTACTGAAAACACTCAGTAGGTTTAACAGTTGCCATGAAGTGCTGCTGGGCATTTTATCAATGATCTCTGTCTTAAAAAACACATCCTCATGCCTTTTGAATTGTTCTTTTTCCTGCTGATCCATGAAAGACAGAAGAAACATCTCATGTTTAAAATTAAGTCCTTTTGCTGGTGTGTACAGACAGTGCCTAAGATATCAAATGCATGAGATCATTAGTCATCAGACTGGCCTGTTACCACTCACAGGCCCACACTGACTATTCAAATGGATTTTCAAAGGAAGACTCTAGTTGATGGTCAGAAATGCTTACTGGCCGCAGAATTCAAACTGAGGACTTACAGAAAAGGAGCAAACACTCACCATGAGGTTGCAATTCCATAGGGATATCATGGACACTCACTATCACACAAAGAATCAGTAATGGTTTGTCACCATGGAATTTCTTGATATTTCATTGTCACATATGTAGTTATTCTAGTATCAGGCCAAAACATGGTTGCCTGAAGTCTCCTGTTTATACACTAAGAAAAAAAAATATACTGCTACCCTTCTTCCTGTGTTATTAAAATTACTTGTGTCCTACAGCACAAGATGTAGAAGTCACAGTATCTAACACTCACCGAATAAACCTGTTGAAAATGATCAGTGGAGGGTGCAGAGGGAATCTAACATTTGTCCCGATTTACTCGCACACCTTGTTAGCTGCCTGAAGAGAGCTCTCTTTCCCCTCCTCCTTGTAACTAATCAACATAAATATTTGTAGTGTTAACTTGCAAATAAGCGCATAAAAGTAAAAGAATGTACTTGATAATCTTATCTAAATGCTCCAGCCAAACTAGAGCATTTTTAAAGACGTAACAGGAATTAAAATATGAATTTTCTTCCTTGATCTTCCCTGCATATACAATTTTACTATATGCTTACAAAGTTACGAGAAAGTGCAAAATTGTAATAGTAGGACTACAATATCCAGAGTTGGATATTCTGAACATCTTAAAATAATCTCCAAGCATATAACCCTGAGAAAATGAGAGAGGGAAATCCATACTTACCTGAACGTGATCTGTCCAATTCTCCTGAGTCATGGTTTTCTGAAAAGACAAAATTACTTTTGAGCCATCTTAGAAAAGGGAGAATGCTACATACAGCAAGCTGAAATTTAACACACCATCTTACATGCTGGCATCAACTGTGACTGAGGAATGCATTCTGGAGCACACGGGAAACCTCTGCTTCTCATATGTCACCAGCCGGGGCATGGCAGAAAACCACAGCTTAGATGAAGTAATTCAGACAACTGCTACACTACAGCACATAAGACAAAAAAATTCATACGCAATCAAAATACACAGGCAATGTCAGGCCCTTACTTAGCAGTAGTCCGCACTCTCATTATTAGCCGGAGCTGGGTCCTGGGCTCATCTGCAGAAAACTAATCACCTTAAGAACACGCTGCAAAGCACAGCAGCATTTCTGAATGCCTCAAAGCTCGCATGGTGCTCTTGCAATGACAGAGACATTGCTGAGCAAAGCTGAAACAGGCCATGGCCTGGTGGAACGCATGGATTACTGCTGTTGCCTTTATCTCAGATTTGCAATATAGCCATAGACTGTTCACCTCAACAGCTAGCGCAGTGGAGAGCCATCCCCATAGGCTCCAGTAAAGGAAGTAATCTCAGGGATTATCTCCAAGGCTGAGCCTTCAGAGCAGAAAAATACAACTTTTCTCAACAGCCAAGTCATGAAAAAGCCTCTGGAATCATGATGTCTGGGGAAGGAAACTGATAAGTTAACATCCCCATTCCAATGTAGCTCAGAGCCGAGCTTGGGGAGAAACTCAGGATGGGACCTGCTCTCCACTCTGCCAAGAACACAGGCTGTGTGAGACTGATGAGCCACCGAGGCCTGAGCCTCACCCCCACTTCTGGCAGAGGTAACAATGATTACTAGTGCCACTTTTATGGAAAGGTACAAGAGCAAACAGGGAGTAAGAGCCTCAAAGAAAACATCTTTGAGATACACAAGCATGTAATTTAAATACTAGTGAGATAAAGGAGTCATTTAACCAGACCTCATACACAGCTGAGAATGGTAAACAGAGAACACCAAAGAGCTCTCAGAAGAAGGAACTGTGTCCAGAAACAGCTGCCAAATGTACCTCAATGGAAGTAACTGGCCAGCTTGGATACTTTAAATCAAGCAAATACTCAAAAACAAAGGAAGTGGAAGGCCAGAGAGAGCAGAACACCAGATCAAGAATCCATTCCACTCTGCTAAATAAATACACCTGGATAAATGCTTTTCTTCTCTCTCACTACAGATGACCAAGCTCTCTAGAATGTTGTCATCCAACATTAAAGCTTTGAGATACAGGACGTTGAAATGCTTGATCCTCGCTCCTCTTCTGTCAGTGGATCCGGCAGGCAGCAAAGACAGACCAGAGCCTTCACTGATGGATCAGAAGGTCTTAGAAGCAGAACTGGCAGTACCAGAATGACATCATCAGATCACCACCACTCAACCCTATCTTCAGATTCAAAGTACTGGGGGGTGGGGGATCAGAAAAAACCACATACATCTGCCTTCTTCTGTCAGAACATCAATGAATCCTCTTTTGAACAACAGAACAGGCATTTCTGGAGGAGGTGTCTCATTTCCTGAAAACTGGCTCTCTGAAGACTGGATCAATAGTACCGTAGGAACATCTGAACAACCTGTTGGGCTCGCTTAAAACTCTGTTAAAAAAGCCTCTTGTATCTACAAGAAGAAAGTCTTCTATGAACTGCAGATGAAACACCACTCCATGTTTGGCAAATACAGCATGATAATTCAAAATTCAAGAAATTGAAACATTTCACTATGATATGCAGTCTCTTGTGGTCCTTGCCCTTCACAGTCCAATTGATATACCTGGATACAAGAAGTGCAAGCTGTTTTTTCCAGAAAAGGCAGAACAAAAACTTACTCTCAGCTAGTATAATGTGTCTCCAGGCACAGGATAATGATGAATGCCAGACCATCAAGAGAAGCACCAAAACTGCCCTGTTGACAAGAAGAGAAATGTGCTCCCCAATGCAGTGAGCTCAAGAGCATCCAAAGGGCAGTGACTTGGCTCAGTACACTCATGAGTGGGGAGGAAAAACCATAGTCAAGTAATTCTGCAGTCAACCTCCAAGCTGCCTCCTAGAAACCTGCTCCTTAGAAAGAATTAATGGCATCTTCTAATTTCTACAAGCACTCAGTGCCAGGACAAGTACCAGCATATTTGGAAAGAGAATTTGGAGGCTGGACAAAAGTAAAGTTAGTTCAAAGAGTGGTTCAGGAGCTGAAATTACTACCATTTTGCTCAGCAGTAACAAGGCTGTTAGCACAAAAAAGCTTCTGTGGCAGGTTTGGGCCATACCTATCACAGCCAGGCCACAAGTACCAAAGCAAAGTGCCTACAAAGAACCCAGCAATGCTGTATGCCTAAACCCTTGTGTTCTTAAAAAAACCCAAACAACACCCCCCTCCCCACCCCCAACTCTTCAGCCAGTATGCTCCTGCTTATTTGAGATGGCTGAGAGAAACTGAACATATGGGGAGCACACCCTGACCTACCTACATGTGTCTCAGATCACTGCTGAGGATGCTGAGCATCCAGTTCTAAGCAATCATGACACCCAATCATTAGAATATCAATGGACACACAAACTATTCACTCACAGAAAAAACAGGTCCAACGGCAGATCCAATGCATTTCTATGCAATAATAATCACAAGGAACACTTGCTCGTATACTATCAGTACATTTCAATCATGTTATTAAAAATGTAAAATAAACAAAAAGCCTCATTCACACCCATGCCACACAATACGGAAACGTACCTCAACAAACCTCTTGTAAAAGAGGTAATTCAGAGTTCTCAAGTGCCGCTGATTTATGACATTAGGGCAGAGACCTAAAAGAAGGAAAAAGACGTTTAAGTATACAACATAGCTGAACTTCCTTGAAGTTTTACTGTCTAGACATTACATTTTTCCTTCCCCAATTTCAAACTTGCTATGTTGAAGGCAGGATGCCATCACACTTGGAACAATGACGGACAGACACACACATTGTCAGCTTATCTAAACTATAAACTGTTATTTCCACTTTCAACCATAGTTAGCAATGCTAATCTTCGGCTACTGATATCTCTCATTCTACCACCCTTGAATGATAAGATCCACTTGTTGGTTCAATATGCTTCCCAGTCAATGACTTCACACCTTTAATTAGGTAGCATCCTCATACAGGCACCACCTCTAGTTTCTAGAGGCTGCATTCTTTTCGATTTAATTGGAACCTGTGCTGTTAATTCATCGAAGCAGTTTTGAACTTGTTACTCAGGATGTAAACTCATGGCTAAAGTTTATTGGATAAAATATACATCCATGAAAGAAACTCCATATCCATACAAAGAGGGAGGCAACTATTTTTTTGCTGAGCTAGCAAGCAACAGTTGTTGTTATTATTTTTATTACTGTCATCTTCATTAGATATGCCTCATTACAACTGCAAAAAACAAGACCTTCACACAGCACCTTGTTTTGAAATCCAGTGCAATGAGAGATAAATGCAGAAGATAAAATACATTAACTAGGATTAGCATACGTATCTGTCAGTTCTTGCTAGATGCTGGTATGCATATACAGGGAGAAATTTAATCAAAGCCTTCACTGGGGTTTCAGTGGCTAAAACCATCTCACTGGTAGTCAGAAGGAGCAGGACCAGCAATCAGAAACGGTAACAGAAAACAGTAAAGTGAAAATTCTCTGCAGCCTCCTTTGAATCAGCATACACTGGGAGAAAACAGTGTTACCAACTCAAAAGGGCCTCAGAGCTTAGCACTCTCCATGCCCCACATATGGCATGCCCAATGATTAAAACCTGAGAGAATGAAGAAAGATGTCTAAATACCAGACTTGGCATCAGAGGGATATGAATTGCTGTACCACTGGTTACTGCAGCTTCTCAGAGTCTCTTGAAGCATCACTTCATAACTTGAACATTTCCATCTCAAATAGAAATGTTTAAAGCTGCTATTTTTAAGTTAATCTTCCACGGTGTGACAACATATCCTTGCCCTCAAAAGATCTGAGGAAATTATTGCAATTGTCCCGCAGGATGTTATCCCAGTAAATACGGTGATCTTTCCTCCGGATATTACCCCAATATCCGTAGGAAAGATCAGCAGCTCATGGAAAGCAACACCCTTTAAAGAAGGTAAGATCAACGTCAAAATTTAATAATATCACCACGTAACTTAAAGATTTCAAAGCACTTCAGAAAGAAAAACAGCATGGCTGCTCTAGGTCACCAAAAAGATCCACTGAACGTTTTCTGTGAGCTTCTAGAGGAAATATCCAAAGCACAGGACTTTGCAAAACTGAGGGACTTTAAGTGCCCAGCTATCTGTGCAGAAAGTAGGACAGAGGAACACAGATGGACTGAAACATTTCTGAACGCACCAGTGACATTTTCTGTTCTGATGGAGCAAAGGAACTGGGCTTGAATCCAGTTTTCTATATTTTATTACAAAAAAGAGGACTAATCACAAACATGAGGATGAAAGGTAACTTGGTTAAATGAAGAGTTAAATTAAATGAAATGAAGAGTTCAAAGCTCTAAGGAAAGGAAGAACAGCAAAATAAACCCAACAGAATGGACTTCAATAAACTCAGAGGACTGGCAGGTAAGATTTCACCTGAAAATAATTTATAAGGGGAAAAGAAGTTAAGAAGAGGTTGCAATGGAAAAACTGGCAGTGAAGTAAGAGACTAACTTTTATTGATCTCAAACACAAGAAATTAGAAGAATGTGGAAACTGGATCACACACATACAAAAGGACAGCACAAACATATAAAATCAGAAAGCCCAAAGTAAAATTTGAGATGCATCTACCAAAAGCAATAAAGGCAAAAGAAATTCCAGGTAGCCTTTTGGAGAAAAAAAACAACCAAACCCCAACAAAAGTCTAATGGCAAGGCTAGAGAAACCCACAATATACATTTATTTCACTCATATAACATTGTTAAGATGTGTCTACAGGGGACACGGTGCAATTTATTTTTAAGCGTGGTACATGGCTACCACTCCCAGGTGATACGCAATGCCTCCTGCCCTGGGATGGGGACCCAATCCTCTCTTTACACTGTACTGAAAGCCTGACTTCTATTCACAATGAGACTCCTTCACCCTGTTCTGGCAGAACAGAAGGTCCAGATAAAGCATACTTTGTTTGGGGACAAAGTAAAGGAGCCTTTTTAAAATAAAATCAAGGTACCTGAAATGCTAGAGGCTTTTACCCTGGTATTGCTAAGGCTTGCCAGGGAATCTGATGAGAAGTGAACTGTGCATTAATGTCTCAGTGTATTATGAGATTAGTCCCTAAGTGCGACTTAGTGGAGGGTAGGGCCGGACTCTAGAAAACCTCTTTTTGTGGCAGCCTGATGCATTTGTGTCTCTCATAAAATGCTCTGTGCCACTACAGATCAGGGTCAGCACTCCTCAGAAAGGAAGGTGAAACAGCAGAAGCACCAGACTAGCCCCAAACCCCTGAGCTACCTACTAGTTTTGAAGCTGCCTGGAGCACTAGCTGACTGGAGAAGAACAGAGAACATAGCACAAGGGGTTTGATCAATGCCTAAAGGAAAAAATGCTCCGGTGTTGTCTTTAGACACATATCTGGGTACGATGAATTCATGTGCAGAACTGCAAGGGTGGTGTTAGTTTTTCCAATGAAAAGCTTGGAGCTGCTGGCCAGCTTGTCTTGGTCTAGAGCAGATCATATTCTACTGCCTGTACTTCTGTAGACAAAAATATAGCTGAGAAAGTAAGGGCCCAGAGAGGACCCTGGCATGTTCAATCCCCTTCTCCTTCAGCACCTTGACTCTGCGGCCACTGCAACCTCAGGAGTGGATGGCTCCTATCTTCTGACACCTAAGCCTAGAGGTTCTTCTCAGTCACAGTGCTATATAAAGATGTGCTGGTATTTAACATGAGAGCTAAAAAACTCTGAAGGAAAGTCAGCGTGGAATTAGGGGGGAAACAACCCTTGTAAAGCAAATGTAAAGGAAAGGAATAACCTTCTGCTCTGTTTTAATGAGGAAAAGGTAAAAACATTTGAAATTTCCTCCTTCCAAAGGCACTCCTGTAGAGTTATAACAGCCATTCCTCTCTCTCTAACACAGCATCTTTTGGAAGTGCCTTGTGTAGACTCCCGCGAGTCCCTGCTGGAGCTCTCCCTGGTGACTGCTCTGTGATGTGCTCGCCAAACTGGCAGACCTGATGAAGTCCGAGGACAGTTATGACTTACCTGAGCAGATGCTCAGACTGCTGAGCAGCCCTCGTCTGCCCTCTACTGCCCCAACACTGACGGAGTGATAACGCTTTATCTCGCAAATCAGTTCTGGGGCTTAATAAGGAAGATTCATACCAAATTGAAATTAAAGGTTAAACCAAAAGGATAACCTGGTGGTCAAACATAGAGAAAAATTTCTCTTAGTTTATGCTAAAAAACTTTTTAAAGACTATGGTAAAAACGTGTTCATAGCATTCAAAACTTAAGGTGCTCAGCTAATTTATTACACTGCTACAGGACAACAGTAACTGTTAACTGTACCTTCAACTACCATCTCTTTTCTACCTATTTTCTGCTTTATTGTCGTATAGGCACTAAGGCCCAATATAAGAGGACAGTTATACTTTTCAAAATGGTATCATTTCTACCTCATACCCAATGAATTTTCAATGAAAAACGCCACTGAACTCTCTGTGGTGTACTGGCTGTGCAAAACCACAACAGAAAATGCTCAACCATTTAAAACCTAGGTGGGGCTTGTTCCCTCATCTCTGAGAGCTGTGTTGACTGAAACTTGAATTTGTAAATCTCAGTCAATCTCAAAGGGTCTCCAAAGAGTAATAAGTAATTAGCCCGCAAAAGCTACAGGCTTGTTAAACCAGAGCATACCGACCCATGTGCGAGAAAAGACTATAAAATTCAATTTCCTCAATCACATACCATTTCTGACCAACTTCTTCCTTCCCCAATAAAGCTAATTAAATGGAATCCACACAGTTTATTGGGACACTTTTGGGACTCGCAGAAAATCTTCCACTTACCATGCAGTGTTTTGTGTGTTAACAGGAATACTGGAATACAGTTCAGAAAAAAGAAAGGACTAATCTAAGATGATGGTGCTTTTTTTTGCCTGAGGTCCCAGATCTTTTTTATATTGAGCCACCTCCTTTCTGGCTCTGAAATTTAAGACTGGCAGTTTCAAGGAGTGTTTCAAATCTCAATGGCTGATCAACACCTAAGTTTTGCTTAGCAGTCAGTGAAATTTACTGTGAGTGGGTACGAGTGAGCTTGGGTAGTGAAATATGAAAGTAGACTTGGAACTGCAAGAACTGAGTAATATACAAGTTTGCCTTCTCATACCAAGAAACCCTGTCCTCCTCCAGCCTTTCTCACCAAAAGCCACTTCCCTCTTCTGCTGCTGCTCTCAGCCTCTTTCAGCGAGTAGGAGTCATGAGTGAAGAGGAGATAGAAAGCAGCAGAAGACTGCAGCATCAAACAAGCCCACAATCAGGTTAGGTAACAAGAAGTGTAAGTTTTACCTCACTGCTAGCTTTTGGCGGAACTGCTCAGAACAAGAGAAATGAGGGGGTTTTAAATCTGTATGTTTTACCTAGCCTGCTTCCTTTTTGTACACTCTTTCCTAACAGTCAGACTTACTTCCACTAAAGAATGGAGAAAGAACACCCAGAAATTCAGAGGAAGGGAGGGGAAAGAGGTGGGAGAAAAAGGAAAGCCATGTTATTCCAGCTGCCACCATTTCCCAATTCAGTTCAAGCAGGACCAGCACTAAGGCAGCTCTGTAGGCATTCATCCCCTTCCAGAGCATTTCAAAGGAGACTAAGATGGCCACAGTTTAGCAAAGTGTGAAGTCTTCCTCTGAATTACATGTGGTATTATGAAAAAAAAACACATCTACTTTCATCTATTGGACTATGAGAGTCATCCAGCACTGCCCCAAATCTGGCATCTTGTCTAAATCAGTAGCCCACATCCCCCCTCACATCAACAGAGGTGGACAGCCCTCTCTAGCAAGTAACTTGTTTTGCACTGTAGACACTGCAGTTTGCACAGGATAGATCACTCTCTGGAAGCACAGGCCGGAATGGGATCTGCATCTACCTCAAAGAACCTCCTCATCAGTGAATGTGTTGTGGAGGACCAGCAAGATTTGGCCATTATTATCAGCAGCTACAACATCTGAAACACCATCACGAGGCTGAGGCACACTATCACCCCACATAGAGCACCTGAGATCAACAGCTACATGCTCCTCTCCTAGATTTTTTTTTTTTTTTAATTTCTCAGGATTTTGCATGGGAACAGTTATATCATTTCACCTCTACAGTTAATATCATACTCTTGGTGGATATTTCATAAGAAAAAGGGAACAACTCAATTCTCTTTACAGATCATAAAAGCCAACCTTGCAAAGGAAGACAAATTACTGAAGACTAGTAAACTCCTGGGAAGGTTTTAGATTTTAAATAAATCACCCCCTATATGTCTCAGCTTTCACACCAATGTGCTAAGTTTATGTTTACTTATCCTCCAATGAGGCTTTGTAAGGATTATCTTACTAACTTTTGAATACCAGTCTGAAGATGTGAAGATTAATATGCAGTATGGTGTTGCTGCCAGGTGTAATAGCCCACAATTTGTGGTTAGAAAACACTTTTCAGTCCAAGAAAAGAGAATTGCATATCTAGGGCTGATGATGAAAAGCTTTGCAGGTTAAAACACAATGGTGCACCTAAAGTTCTCTGACATAAGGTCCCAAAGAGAAGAAAAAAAGATCAACAGTCCCCGCTAACAACCAAAGCAAAATAAAGTAGATTTTGTTAGATAACTGGTAGTGAAGCAGATCTATTCAGTGATGTAAAATGTGTTACTTCTCTCAGAAGGCTGCAAGAGCCTTAAAATTCCCTACCACCAACCCTAGTTTACGCAAAGAATACAAAGGACTGTGAGGCTCCTGCTTCCCAAGGGTTATCTCTTCCCAGCTGACGGACCCATAACTCAAGAAAACAGATCCCCAAATGAATAATGACTTGCCTCTTATGTGAGTGGAATGGAGTCATAACTCAAAGCTGACCATCGTGTGTTTACACAGAGCCATTCTGAGGTCAAGATTTATTTCATATCATGGAAGAAGCAGTCTATCAGTCACAAGCACTGCATTCTTTGACAGCACAAAGTGATAATTCCCATAACTTACCAGCCTTGTTTTTCAATATTATTAATTAAACCCTTAAACTGCCCATGATAAATTACAGCACAGATTCCTTGCTGAACATGGAAGACGACAAATTGACTTCATCTGTTCTTTATTGGTGAGATAACTCTACAACATGTTGCAATATCACATACCTGGATCCACGTTAAATCGGTCTAGGAGCCTGAAGACCAGCTTGCTTAGCATTCTGCGGTTAAATTTATCTGGTTTGTACCTGGACAGGCCTTGATATTGTCTGTAAGCAAATAAACAAAATCAGAAAGAAACATCTGTGGAATCACCTCAAGTATGTTTCCCAAATAGTAGATATTTAGTACAGGTATTAGGGTTTGCTAGGTGTTAGTAAGAACAGTCCACTACCTTTCCCAAGTTACAGCAAAAAGCCAACAATACAACCACACAAATATCCCAGTCAATAACTGAAGCGAGTCCAGAGGCTTATTTTAAAGAAAGAGAAAGCAAGCAATTCCCTCTCATCTTTTTTCAGAACTAAGACTGCAACTACTGCATCTACCCTGCGAGTTTGACTGTACTGTTGGCTTTGTGACTGACAGAAGCTATTCTAGTGAGAAGCAATTTATAAATTAAAACACACACGACTATTTCATGACTACATGAAGGTTAACCACTTGCATCTCTTGTTTTTCTGCCACTTCATCACAGTATTATCTTCCTGCAAAACCTGTACAACCGATACTGAAACTTACCCATGTCTGCAGCAAAGCACAAGAGTCTGATTGCTACAATGTCCCTGAGGAAGCTTTGATATTGTTATACTGCTAAGATCTACTGCACAGGTTTCATTTTGTACTGCTCTCTCCTGGCAGGAACTGAGCATCTGTCAATAGGAATGATACCTCTGTCTTATGGGCTGAGGTGTTTGAGAATATTCTGGCACAGATACCAGAATTTCCCCTTTCTCTGCTGAAAAGTAAATACATTGCACTCCATTACACTGAGAAACGATCTTAGATAGACAACCAGAGAACATACTGTCCTCTGACAGCAAGTTGGCCCCAGCTGTTTAGAAAGTCAACAAGCATTTCTACCTTGTGATGTCTCTGATATTAAAACCAGGTTCACACCATGTGTCCAGAATCTGCAAGAGCTTGCTCTGGAGCTCAGGGTATTCTCCCACATAATCTTCCACCAAGTTAGTTTTATCTTGGAGCAGTAGTGGCGTACACATCTAGAAGAAGAAATTACATTTAAAGCACTGTGTCCTGCCTTTGATCACCATGTTCCGCAGACTGAGCACTGCAGCACACAGAAGGCACGGAGGAGGTCTGTGACATTGCAGACTGAAACCTGGCAGAGGGCTGTCCCATTCCCTGCTGCTCAGACATGGCGCACAAGTCACAAACACCCTGCTTAATCGACCAGTGCTGCCTAAAAGAGTGATGTGACATTTTCAACACAAATATTAGCCAACACAAATGACATGACATTTTCAACACAAATATTAGCAAAGCTTCAAAGTAGCAGAAGCACTAAACTCCATCATAGTGATAACCGTTTGTCAAGAACACAGCTAGAATTTTTTGTAACGTGGCTGCAGCTAGAAAAATAGACCAGTAAGCTGCAATGGGGTTTAACAAAATACACTCTGTCACTTCCCTAGATGTAAAGGTACATCAGCAATGCAGCGGTTACTTCTTGGGAACAAAAAAAAAGCCTCAAGTGAAAGGCAGCACAACTTGGAGGGCCTTGATAGATCTCCTGCTTAACAAAAGGTGAATCTGATGACAGAGAAGCCTGCAGAGGAAATGACTCACCTTCTCCACATCTTGATCTGGCTGTAATTTTAGCTTAATACTCAGTATGGCTGCCTAGAAAATACAAAAAAAGCTGTGTATTTAGGAGAAAAACACAACAGTGGATAAATGGGCATTATTCCAAAGCAAAGTATATATGCTATTATCCGAATTTTTAATGTGTTAATTATTTCTGTTAAATTTTAAGTTTTCAAATCATATAAATATTTGGCCACATACATTCCGCTTAGAAATGTGCAAAACCACTCTTGGTAGAGTTGCATATTCTGAGCAGCAGCATACCCTGGAGCAAAAATTAAAGATCAAGTTGTCTGGCAGAAAGAAAGAAAGAAAGAAAGAAAGAAAGAAAGAAAGAAAGAAAGAAAGAAAGAAAGAAAACTGCTTGGCCAGAATCAGCTAAGATGGATATTTTCTACTGATATAATTGTAAAAAACACCTGACCCACTACACCTTTCTGAGTTAATTTTAACCATCTTGCTGTGCCTTTTAAATTTTGGAAAATGGTTGCATTTTGTTAAAGAAACTTAAGATTTAAAAGCCCCTGAAATCAAGAGGTCTTAGTTTTTATAATTTCTGCATAGCTCCACACAGTCAGAAAGATGGTAAGAACTGTATTTTTCCTTTTTGTGGTATCTACAAATCTTTGATAAGCCGAGACCTGCCACGTTCACAAATTAACTCTAAATCAGTATCTTCTGCAGATGAGGAAAGTCTGCTATGGTGAACGGCAGCAACTCAGACTGTGAGCAGAACTGGTTCAGCCACTGCCTATCCTGACCCAGTCTGGTGATTACAGAAATGTATTAAGATCTAACTGTGCATTACTTGAGAAGCATATAAACTAATTAGGATTTTAAGAAGTTAATAGTGTCTAATTTCTGTAGTGTGTGAGAATACTTGGATCTCAAATACAGAGTAACCATATAATGGCTTTCTTTAATATAGTGTATTGTTCCAGTGAATAGAGTAATAAGAGCAAGGAGCCTTCTAGAGCATTTATGTGTTAGTACTGACATTCCTGTGAGCTAGGTAACAAGGATGTTTTACATGAAGTGTCCTTCGAATTCAACTTTCCAAAGTTAGGCCATATTTTCCAAAATGGTTGTAAACACTGTTTGAAAACATGTCTGACCCTGCTGCAGCACGCATGGAACGCTAAGCAACAGCAGGACGGAGTATGTAATCAACTGAGTTCACAAATGCCTAGTTATTCAGATGAGGACAAAGTGTGTTAGGGCTTAGAGGAAAAGCTCTTATCTTCAACAGATTTCTCTGCTATTTGTGATTGATTTTCCTTTGTGAGAAGATCATGAAAATGATGGATTTGTTTGTCAAAATAGTTGCATTTTAAAACTGTGTTATTTGTTAGAATGTGTAAACAAATGCAATACACTAAAAAATGTGCATTCCCCCCAAGCAAATGCAAACCTCAACATTATACTTCATGTGCGTGAAACTTTATAGCAAAATTTAACTAGAAAAATAACCTAAGTGGGGGTTGGAGCACACCTTGAAACACATTTTCTGTGATCTCTCCCAGCATTCAAATGACACCTCAACTTAACTCATCACTGGAAGCACATGTTCTGCAAACCCAGCCAAGCAACACAGGCAAAACCTAACAGCTCACCCGAGCATTGCTCACAGCAGAAGCTGTGGGTTACGTTACCTTCTGGGAAATTCATGCAGGTATTTCATCCACTGCATCAAAGACTGAGTGTACAAAAGCAGACTACCAACACACACCATGTAAGTTCAATTGTTCAATCTTACTGCCCAGAAAGAACAGAGATACCCAGTTATCAGTGGAAAAATATTTTTTTTCTGTTTGTTTTGATTTGGGTTTTGGTTTGAGGGCAGGGGGTGGTGGTGTGGCAGGGGGTGTTGTTTGTTTTTTTAACACAAAATGAACACTGTGTCACTGACAGTCCAAGCTTCATCCCAAAAAGAGAAATCAACAGAAAAGCTTTAAGTGACAAAAGCAGGAACTAACATTAATGCACTGACTGTATGCTACAAACCAGATATTGAATAGAAAGGCACATTATCATTTCTGAGCCCAGCTAAATCTTCAATCAAATCTCTTTCTTACTCCAGTCTTTATAACTATTCCACCTGTTTAGAGACTAATATGCTACTCTGCTCCACAAGCATCAAGTACTTTTTTCTCTCAAATTATCAGATTAACATCACAAAGTTCAAACTGAGTAATTATTCTCAACTTGTGTACAAGCTGAAGGTTGCTACTTCTGTTTTGTACTTGAAGAAGGGTTTTGGGTCTTCAAAGCTTTGGCAGCTGGTTTTGCTTTCCTCCCAGGTATCTCAGTTTGCTCAATTAAAAAAAAAAAAAAAAAAAAAAAAAGACTTGCAACTCTCAAAATCTTGTTTCACCATTTGATCTCATTAGTAACTTTTATTAAACAAGTAATCCGTTAGTTTTAACATGCAAGCATACAATGGTTTCCCTAATAGCTTTTTAATGTTCACATGCATGTTCAGATTAACCTAATTGCAGAACTGTTATCTAAATGGCATAGTTTTATCTCCATCTCTATTAACCATACAGGTGACTTAATCAGATGAACAAGTGCCTTGTCAGGTTAGGTTTTCCTCTTTTACTGGATGTGTCCTCCTTTACCCTGTACCAAAGGGTGTAGAGCAAGGAATATTCATTTAGCCAAAGTGTGGAGAGACATCGCCTTCCAATGCCAGCTGTGGCAGACCCAGCTCACACCATCAGTGCTGCAGGTCAGAGGAACTTGAAGCAAATCACGCAAGCTGGTTTTTAACATCATTTTAACATCACCCAGCTAAAGTAGGTGATGGAGCAGTCAAACAAATTGTGCTGCTGACAGAAACTTCCCGCAGCAGGGAACACCGTCCCCAGCAGGGCAGCAGCCTCGTCCATGCACAAAGCTAAACGTGGAAGGCCGCGCATGACCTGGGTCCTAGGAACAAACAAGCAGGCTGGATTGCAGGGTGTAGTTACTTGGGCTGGCTGGCTGAATAGCGAGGACAACGGAGATAAAAATCAGTGTGTTTACAATAGGAATAATAAGAGAAGAGATATGAGTAACTGTAATAAAGATGAAAGTGTTTGGCAGCTGTGTCTGTGGTCTCAACTTAGAGCTATTTTAAGATTTTGTTTTGTTGTTATCATGTTTTGAATTGTTTTACTCCATAAACAAGTTTTGTGTAAAACGACCCTATTTTTAACAGTCTGTTTAGAGATAAGATCTCCAGAAAAGCAACACCTCATTCGCAGACTCATTTTGTAGTTAGAAAACAAACACTTTAATTAGGCAGACAGCATGCTGTAACTGAAATGGTGAGAATCCCCCTCCCCACCCAAGAAACATGCATTTCACCATACACAGTGCTGCACTCCCAAGCTGTGTGGGAAGACTAGCCAGGGTAGCTGGAAGCTAACTATCACGTTAATCCAACTGCAGATCCTCAGACTCGGGTTGAATCAGCAGGGTGACAAAAAGCCTAAGCAGCAGATACCTCCCCCACTTCACCAGCTGATCAATAACAGCAAAAAACCTAGCTAGGACGCAGGAATGGGGAAAAGCTCTGGTGAATGCTGAGATATTGTCAGCTTATCAGGGTCTACTCACCCTACCTCAAGCTATAAAGAGAACATGTTATAGTCTTGACTGGTGGTACAAGTAGCCCTTTTGCAAAAATACATTTCATACATAAGAGATTTTCTAGCATGCAATCTAGTAACAGCAAAGAATTAGCATTATTAGCATTATTGATACACATAAAAGTGTTTAACCTATACTAAAACCCTCCTGCCCCAGATCATAAGAGAAATATGGAAAAGGGTGGTCCCTCTCTTGCCTTGCAGCCCCAGGTACGTAATAAAGCCACTGCTTAGTACAGGAGAAAAGGCGATGACCCATTGCCTGATTCAAATCCCATCAAAGTTCATGAGTCTTCTCATTGTCCTCAGGGAGCTTTGGGTCATTGATTTAATTATGGTGAAAGCGAAAATCATATTTAGACATTTTGTAACAGCGTTGTTTCCCAAGGATAAACATCCAAAAATATAGCAAAGGAAGGCTGGATGAGGATGGGGAAGAATTCAAAGCTGGGCAATGCTATATTAAATTATATCTAAAATGCATGTAGGTGCATTGACCATAGGATGGGGGAAGTTACCCAAACTTGACACATTCATGCCAAGTCACAAGCACCAGACCACTCTTCTAGTCATTGCAATTGCAACATCAAGAGTATGGGAAAATGGGGAGTGTTCTGAAGTGAACACACAACCCCAGAGCACCCTGCACCAATACCTGATCTTCTCTAATTGTTTTGAATGCAATTGGCTCTGTCTCATCTAAAAATGACTATTCTTTCCATATACAGTATGAAGTGCAGGAAGCCACACAAGATCTTATCTGCAAGGGCATGTGCACTTGGGTGGTGTCTACACTGACAATTTAGGCAATTTTCCCATGGTGGGGTTAGCACCAGAGGAATAACCTTTTGCTAGTAGCACTGCTTGGAGTGATGATGCAGGACAGACACAAATGGTTTCTGATGACTCCTGCATTACTTCGCTCTGCTGCAAGCAAGTTGGGACAGCACAAAAGTAAATATGCTTGTGCCTGACTTAGTGTAGTATTTCTGAACCAGTGGTGAAGGAATTTCTGAAAACACATAGAATAGACCAAACAACATAATGAGACTTTGCTGATGAGGATCCAATGTCAACTCTAAGAAAATCACAGTGATCAAAGCCTGGATACATAATAATGGTAGAAATAATTGAGTAAAAGGCACACCACTTATTAATCATCAGGAACATCTGTTTTGTGTTTTGGAATCACTCATTTCAAACTTGTGGCTAATCAGTTTTGCTCAAACTCTTAGAGTACACCACTGCATAGTGTATGACATCAGGTTAGATGTTTAATTACTTCCTGCTGAAAGAGCATACGATATACATAGCTGTCTTCAGGAAGATCTTCAGAAATGAGAAAAACATGAGATTTCCCAGGTCCACTTTCAAGAGAGCATAAACATATTTTACAAGGAGTGAGACTGTCAAAATGAAGTAGTCACAGGTTACTCATATCTAAAGAATTTGAGGTAGAGAAGTAAAAGTCAAGGATGCAGTATGTGTGTGCACAGGTAAAGGGAAGAGGAAACTGAAACAAACACTTCCGTGATTTGTCTTCCTTACGTCACTCAAAGCAGTTTTAAACCTGGTTTAACTGGTCAGTGCATCCTCACAAATGAGTGATCTTCTGGAGTGCTGCCCAAGTTTCCTGTGCACACAGGCCACCCACCTTCACCCGATCCTCCAGATCCAGACTTTCTGTATGGCTAGATCTGCTGCACATTTGCACCTCTTCTCCAAGAGCCCGCTTGCTTGACGAGAGCCCAGAAATCCTGGCAGAATACTACCATCTAAATTATTATTTCCCAGCAATACTCAAGCTCCTTCCCAACCACTTCACCAGACAGATGTCCATAGCAGAGGCAGCTGCAGAAGACATGGTGTTTGGGAGCAGGAGGCAGAGTGGCATGAATCTTGCAGGCAACATGCCATTAAAGCTGTCCTTTAGCAGTAGATTAAGTTAATAGGAAAAAAAGGTTGAGACTGACATCAACATCTTTACATGAGAAACATCCCCTGCAACATTTTCCTTGTTTTTCTTATCAATTATTATTTTTAATTTGAAAGAAACAAGGGAATTCAAATGCACACACTTTAAAATACAGTAAGAGTTGAACAAGGCTTTGTAATTAAAGTGGTGAATGGGGGAAAGAAGCAATATCAGAGACATTTTCATTGTCCTGAAAACAACTCAAAAAAGTCAGAGTGAAGAATCCAAAATCTGAATAGCCATTGATGTGGTCAATCAATCTTAACAGTGATCTGTATTGACAGATTTGCAAAAATACACCATGTGTACTCAAGTACCATGTACGAAGTAGGACTACAAACAATAACATCCCCGAATTGGTGTTCAAAACGTCACTACACTGAAAATCAAAGGTCATGTAGGTGATCGAACTATGCTTTTCTACACCTTAGCATATTTGTATTCCTTTAAGTCTGGTCAACCATCCTTTCTACCAAATTATCAAATTACTTCTGGAGTAGTATGTATTGCTGACAAAAACTTTGAATTCTGTGTCTCCAGAGCTTTTTCTCTGGGTACTCCAACTTATTTTATGACAAATTTTATCAACTGAATTTTAATAGATAATCCACATTATCTTAATTGAAAGATATTAACTGAATTTAACATATAGAATCAACTTTCATTATTTGTAGAAATTAATGGATGAAACTTTAGTAGAAAAAATATACTCTGCTTTTATAAACAGATAAATCTGGGTGGACAACAATAAAAAAAAACCTGTTAAAAATTAAATACTCCCTGTCCCACTAATAGCTTAGTCCAATAGTCTTGTCTAAGAACCAAACCGATGAAGTGGAGCAAAATGCTGCTAGTCACCAATACAGAGAAGTTGGAGTGGGAGCTCTCTCAGGCCCAAGAATATTTCTGGTTGTCAGAGGCTAAAAAGATTATTTATTGTTTCCTTCCTAAACCCAGCTCCACTGCCACCTGTTCAGAATTTACTATAAAGCTGTTAAACAAGACGAGAACTTTGATGCTGACTGTGAAAACAAGTTTCACTGTATCTGACCCGAGCAGCACTCACTACTGATCCAGAAGCAAAGGAATTTGATTTTTTTCTTTAAGCACAGCTATCTTTTTACCTTTATAAGCTGTTTAAAAAAATGTAAATAAAATAACTCAGTGGACAATAGAGGGCATTCATCCCACAGAAAGACAGCCGCCACCCTTAGACATGAAATATCGCAGCACATTAAGTCATGAGACCCCGCTAATCAAAGCTGACAGGGCCCTGAATGTGATTTCTGCTGAGACTTAGCGATATCATGGGGCACTGAAGCATGCACAGCCTGCCAGACTGCCCCTGTTCATGTGACAATGGCTTTTATTCCCGAAAGGGGCCTGCGAGTGACAAGAGTCCCCTTTGTCTTTAGGCTCCTGCATTCGCAGTGCAAGAGAGGTTCATTCAACCAGCCCCAGACACTCTTTGAAAGGCTGAAGTGTAACATAAGATGACCATGAAACACTAGCTTGCCTTCTGCCTATCCCTCATTCTTCTCAAGCACAGCCTGGCCTATTCAGGGCCTCTCACAGACTCGCTCGCACTGCATTACCCCCGGTCTGCTGAATCCCCGCATTGTGCCGGCCCCACCGGCAGCAATCGCCCTTCCCACAAAGCTGTCCACCCGGCAGCCCGACCAGGCTCCGGCATGGCCTGGGACAGCCTGGGTCAAGGACCGTGTGGAGCCATGGCCTGCGGCTTCAGAGGGCGTCTGGGAAGGGGACAAAGCCGCTGCATCTCACCTGAAACTACCTGAGCAGTAACATGAAACCCCTTCTGCCTCTTCACGCCATGTGGGCCATGAAAGGCAGACCCGGGAGCCCCCTGCACAGCTCCAGAGCGCCCTGCACGGCCCCATGCTGCCATACTCCTCCAGCAGCTGCGATCTCCATTCACAAAAGAACGGATAAAAACCCCAAACAGGCCAGACGCCTCAAAAAAACCCCACTTACATGTCCCTGCTTTTTCCTTTAACTCTCACGGTATCAGCTTGTTTCTCCGCATCACGGGAGCACTAGTGCCATCAGCTGGCCAGCGCTCCCCATCAAGGTGCCTCCTCACCACAGCAACTATTTTATATTGCTAAATCAAAATAAAGTTATCTTCCCCCAACCCCACCATGGCCTGTGCACAGGTGATGGTTCTCCTGCGGCCCCCAGGACACCTGCGCCCTGCCCCCCTCAGGCAGCCCTCCCAGCAGCTCACTGCAAAACTCCGGCCTGCTGCGATTCACAATCTGGTTCAGCTTTTGACTGGCTCTACTAAAACAAGGCGTATGGGGAGGGCCAGAAGCAGTTCAGAAACAAGTAACCACCATGGCCGTCCCCAGGGACCTCCGGGATCTCATTTTCTGAAGAAATCTTTTTCCAAAAGCTCCGTGAGGGAAAGGAGCCTTAACCCATGGGGCAGAGCTGGGGACCTTCATGGCTCGCACACCACAGTAGGAACTGCATTAAAACAGGCAAAGGAATAACGTGCTTTAGAATAAATGCCTGGTGTCTTGTTGTAAATACAGCAAGAAAATAAATAATGACAGCAAGGATTTATAAGGATTTCTGTCTTTTCTGGTGACAGACAGAGGAGCCAAAAATCCCACATGTGAATCTGCTTTACTGCCCCATCTCTCAGATGGGGAAGAGCAGGATGAACAGACATGCCACAGCCCACTACAAGTCCTCAGAGCCCTAGTTCCATGGTTTTGGGGGTTAGTTGCTGTGAACTTAGGTATGATCAGTCCCCAAGGGCAGTAAAAGATTTCCTGTTATTCTTGAAGATAATTCTATTCATCCTTCTGGCAACAAAACAAAACTAGAAGAAAGTTATGGCTGAGGGTAAGCAACAGTTGAGGTTTCCTGTTCTTCACACTGGGAATGACTAGTAAATGAGCTTTTCTGTGGAAGAAAGAACAGCAAAACAATTCCACCAAAAAAAAAAAAAAATCAGAGCTTTCCAAAACCAGATCTAGAAAGAACTGCATTTCTAATGAAAACAATAAATAACTTTGGAGCCATGACCTTAAAAATCACACTTGAATATAGTCAAATACTACGTTTCTTTTAGGATTTTCAAACACTCATGTTCAAAAACTTATTGAGCTAAAGAGTAAGTTTCAAGCAGCTACCTGCGAACTTCTGATAAAATGTGAAATATCCTTGTTTCAGTATTCAAAGAAAT